>NC_066581.1:506934663-507250946 GCF_024323335.1 Lathyrus oleraceus
CTTGCTGGGGGGAAGAGAATTGGTAGTGGATTCATTGGAAGCATGATTAGACCTTTTCCTTGATCCTGAAGTAGGGTAGTAATTGCTATTGCTATTCTATGCATGTATTTTGGTAAACATTGGTCATATTCAAATGCACATATTAATTCAAATTAAATCAATGGACATTTACGCAACCAAAACAGAAAAGTAAAAAACAAAAGCATCTTTTTTGAAAGAGGGTTGTATTGATTTTTGAAAGAAGGCCTATAAACAGGCAAATTGTGTACAAGGAGACAGAAATCCTAGTAAGAGGAAATTGTCAAAAACAAAGAGAAAGCTATGCAGAAAAAGTCCTATTGATTTTAAGTCTACTACTGCCATTATGTCTTCAAGCATCTCATCCCCTGCTGTCGGATAGAAGTGATTGGCTTGGTCAGTCCCTTGAACTTGGATGAAAGTTGACTGAGAACGGGACATAGTCATACGCTTTAATCCCTAATTTTTGCCTGGACCGCCTTTTCAGGTTTTCAGTCCACCAGGATACCCTTTTTTGCCCAAGCCACCTTTTCAGGTTTTCGACTTGCCGGGTGTACATTTTTTTATATATATCCCTAATTTTTGCCCGAACCCTTTTGGTTCGCCGGGATGCCCTTACTTTTGCCTAGATACGTCGATCTAGCGGGTCTTTTTCATGCGTAGTATTTTTTAACTATGTCCGCGTTCACGGGATGCGGGAAATCTTCGCCATCCACTGTAGCAAGTATCATGGCTCCACCAGAGAATACCTTCCTAACTACAAATGGCCCTTTGTACGTGGGAGTCCATTTGCCTCTGGGATCAGTTTGCGGTAGCACGATACGCTTGATTACCAAGTCGCCAATTTGATACACTTGTCGCTTGACCCTTTCGTTGAATGCCTGGGTCATGCGTTTCTGATATATCTGCCTATGACAAACAGCCGCGAGTCTCTTCAATCAAATTTATCTGATCGAGTCGAGTCTGAATCCGTTCCTCTTCATCTAAGCCCGCCTCTTTCATGATTCTTAGCGAGGGAATCTGAACTTCCACTGGTAAGATGGCTTCCATTCCATAGACTAAAGAGAACGGAGCTGCCCCTGTCGAAGTGCGTACTGAAGTGCGATAGTCATGAAAAGCAAATGGTAACATCTCATGCCAGTCTTTGTACATTACTGTCATCTTTTGTATAAGCTTCTGGACATTGTTAGCAGCCTCCACGGCGCCGTTCATCCTTGGCCGGTACGGAGAAGAATTAGAGTGTTTTTTATTTTGAACCGCGTGCAGAGTGCAGTAACCATCTTGTTGTTCAAATTAGCACTATTATCAGTGATAACTCTTTCAGGAGACAACAAGTTTCTCGAATAGATATTTGATAGAACCCATCTTAGAAATCAATAAAGTGGTATGATTCAACATGTACTGTCTTAGTCGGCGAGCAGCCCAAGCCAAAGCGCAGCAAGCTTTCTCGAGCTATGAGTATCTTGTTTCACAGTCGGTACCTTTTGCTAAGGCGGTATATGGCATGCTCTTTTCGACCAGACTCGTCATGTTGCCCCAACACACCTCATTGGATTTTCTAACACGGTCAAATACATGATTAGAGGTCTTCCTTCAACTGGTGGTGTCAGAATTGGAGGTTCTTGGAGACACTTCTTGATTTTATCAAAAGTTTCCTAACATTCATCATCTCTTGACTGTCCTCAGTAATTTGAAGATAGGTTTGCAAGTAGCAGTCAAGTAGGATATAAACCGGGCAATGTAATTCAAGTGCCCCAAGAGGCTTCTGACTTCTTTCTTGTCTACTTTTAGTACTCAGATCGACAGTTTCAATTGACTCCTCATGCGGCTGTATAGTCCTTTCTTCTTTCAGTAACAGTCTGGCAAGTTCTTCAGGTACTTCACAATCTTCCTCACTTCCATCTTCGGCTTGGTAGATCGGATTTTCGAAGTCATAATGAACAGTAGCAGAACTATTATCAACAGGATCCAGAGTGGATGTGGATACGCAATTTGTTACGTGAGTGTGTGCAAGAAAGCATAGCTTATTTGAAAAATGACAGGAAAGATAAAGAGCGCAATATTTGAATGCAAAAAGTCCATTGATTTATTGAATATGAATATGCTTATGAGAATGACAAAACATTTAACCAAATTTGATACATTGAATAAACAACAAACAATTACTCCTGACTAAAGGAAGTTGGAATAGTGTCTTCAGCCTTCCAATTATCCAAGTTGCAATCGCTATTCACATCTTCTACAGCATTAACAGTCTTGTCATGATCGGGCATAGGAGCAGTGATGACTTTAGGAATATCCAGAGGATCAAATTCAAATTCCCCAGCGTCGATCATATCCTGAATCTTGTTCTTCAGCGACCAGCAATCATTCGTATCATGCCCGGGGCTATCGGAGTGATAGGCACACCTGGTGTTGGGATTATAACGAGGAGAAGTAGTGTTGGGTTTTGCAGGAGGATCTCTGAGGGTAATTAAATTTACTTTTAGCATACCCTGCAGTGCTTGTGCTAAAGTCATATTGATCTTCGTAAACTGCCTTCTTCCCGGGTTAATGTGCCTCACAGATTTCTTGTCCTTTTTCTTCTTGAGCAAGAGAGTCTTTAGTTCCTCCTGCCCCTTGGATAAGTTCAAGATCATCTCCTGGAGTTGAGCATTCTGAGCCTGGAGATCTTTGACAGTTTGTTCGAGGTCCATTTTTCTGTTTGAAGGAAAACCGTGAGAATACTGATCCTTTTAGAGTACCTGTTATGCAATGTCATGTTATGCTATGCAATGTATGAAATGTTTTCAAGGACTTTTGGAATTTAATTTTGCATAAACTACCAAAAAAGAAAGCCACTTTTATTAATAATATTTGATTAATATTCATTATAATAAGAAGTAAAATACAATAAAAGCTCAGGTCTCCCAGGGACGGCTTCTTTTTGGGCGAAGATATGTATTGAGTCTTCGTTCCTCATTAAGCTGGCCGGTGAGCTCTAACACCTTCTTCCTTGTAGCACAGAACTGGGCTTCAAAAGTATCCCTTTCCTCTCTCAACTGGATCCAGGACTTCTTTAACTCTTCAACATCGGTAGGCATATCTGGATAAGGAACGATCTGAGGAGTACCTCCTTCAGCTTCTGGTTCAACAATCAGTGGTCCGACTGCCAGATATGGCATGACAAGTTCACGAGCTCTTGTGCGGACCCATCTGAGATAAGGTTCCATAGGAATAGAGTTTTTCTGTCCTAAAGTACTTCTTTTCACCATGCCCCAAGCTCGCACAAATCTTTGACGGAGACCTGGGAATCGTTATCATAGTCAAACACCGTGCCTTGTATAATTATTTCATGTGGACCATCTCTTCGAGCACAACCAAACTGACGTAGGGCTAAAGCAGGATTATAAGTAATACCTCCTCTTATCCCCATGAGTGGTACATTAGGGAATTCTCCACAACGGTCAATGATGATATTGTTTTCTTTGAAATGAGGACGCCAACGGATGTCTGAGTGGGAGAGCGACATTATCCTTTGAGACCATCTCAAACTTTACTCATTCTTCAAGACTGACTGAGGAAGGTGCGAAATAAACCACCTGGATAATAAAGGTATGCAGCACATGAGAGTCCCTTGCCTCTTCATAGTACGAGTGTGAAGGGAATGCAGAATGTCGCCGAGCAAGGTAGGCACAGGGTTACGAGCGAGAAATATCTGAATAGCATTCATATCTATGAATTGATTTGGATTAGGGAATAACACCAAACCATAGATTAGTAATGCTAGAATCTCCTCGAAAGCATGGACATTCATGACTTTTAAGAATTCTCGGGCCTTATTCATCAGAAATTTGGCAAGTAAACCCTTAACTCCACTTCTTGTTACCCAATTAGCTTCAATATCTGACTTTGTCATGTGTAAAGCTGCGGCAACTTTTTCGGACCTCGGAATCTTTTCTAAACCACTGAAAGGTATTTGATCAGGAATAGGTATCCCAAGCAGCTGGGAAAATTCTTCTAATGTGGGCACCAACTGATAATCTGGGAATGTGAAGCAATGATGTTTAGGATCGAAGAACTGGAATAGGACTCTCATCATATCTTCTTTGAAACCAGTGGTAACCAAATCGAGGAGAGAACCATGCTTTTTGACGAACTGAGCCTGATCAGGAAGTTCTGACACTAAATCCTTGAGTTGAGGAGAGATGACTACAAAATTTATCCGGATAGTCTTCCTGGGAGCCATAGCCTTACAAAATAGAGCCAAGTTAAATCCCTAAGTCCTCGAAGTGATTAGTGCAATGTCATAATGTTATGATGTTATGATGTTATGATGTTATGACGTTATGATATTATGATATTAAACAAATAACAAGCATAAGCAAGTCATACAACAATCATTCCTAGGTTTTAAGGCTTGCATGAGTTCCATAGGTAAGTACCCTCCCCACTGAAGTTTGGTGGGTTCAACCTGTCTTAGAATAGTAACCGGGTTCTAGAAGGATCTCAAATCATTGACCTTTCCTTAAGTCCACTTCAGTGCAACACCAAGTGGTTGACCGAAGCTTCCCTAAAGTCCAATCTCAAAGAGTGTAGTATCGAGTCTCAACCAACTCCAGTCGGAACCGAAGCCAGTTATCTCACTACTTTCTAATGGCCAGGATGAGTCAATTAGGGTTCTAAAGGTCTGGTTAATGATTTTATGACACCACGCGAATGCCAAATATTTCCTCAACTAACATGAGGAACATCAGGACATCCAAAGTGCCACATTAACCGTAGCCATCATTTTGACCATTCCAGTATACGCCGGACAGTCGCGATGATCTCTTGCTACTTACCTAAGGTACACTAGATCCGGGTGTAGGATCTTTCACTCAAGCATAACATACCCAAGCAATCCCTTAAAAATAAATCAGACAAATTGAATAAGTGATCTTGTTTTTAAGGTAACCTCTCTTTTTAAATATTCCCCAGCAGAGTCGCCAGTTCTGTCATACGGTGAACTGGACTTTTTGTGGTTTTAATCGCAATGTCGCGGTTAGCAAGAGTCGCCACCGACTTTTCTTTTATCCAATAAGGAAAGGTGGAAAAGAACAGGAAAGACCTTAATTTAGATTTTGGGTTCGGGAGGTACATTATACAAAGGGAAGGTGTTAGCACCCTTTGTATCCATGGTTATCCATGGGCTCTTAATTGCTCGATCACTTATATTATTTTTGTCTAAAAAAAGTGTTTGTGAATTGTTTGGAAAATTGTTTTGAAAAGAGAATTTAACTTTGTAATGATTCTTGTATGAATGTATACAAAGTGGTTATCTCGTTTAGTTTTGAAAATTGTTTAGAAAAATATAACTCGGTAATGATTCTAGTATGAATGTATACCAAGTGGTGATTTTCTAAAGGTATTTTGAAAGGTGTGAGGTGCGAAAAAGTGTTTTAAGTTGTGAGCCAGCAATTAAGAGTTATACCGACCCAAGGTCTTTATGAGTATTTCCTATCCTTATGAGGGTAAAACTGTCCTTATTATTGAGAAATAAGTAGTTTTATCCTTTGGATGTAAAAGGGTCATCGTAGGGTCATCGATTGGTCATTGAAGGCAACAGTTATGAGGATACCTTAGCATTCGAAGGGACTATCATCATTTAATCGTAGGCAACATCGGAGGGTCATCGAGGGACAAAGTTGTATATTCGAAGGCAACATCCGAGGGACTATAATTTATTTTATGATGATTTAACCGAAGGGTCTTTGCTAAGGGTATCCCCACATTCGCGGGACATGACCGTAATATCGTAATCGTAAGGCAACAAAGAGAGGTCCAAGATCACTTATTCAAAGGCAAAGTTTTACAATTAATTAGGTGATTAGGAGGAATTCTCCCACATTAGAATTAATACATTAAAATTAATACATTAAAATTAATACATTAAAATTAATACATTAAAATTAATACATTAAAATTAATACATCAAAATTAATTAGGTAATTTAGGGTGAAAACTCCACAAGGGTATCCCACAAATAAAGTGGAATACCTAGCCAATAACCTTTTCCTGGGATATGTGAACCTTTTCGAAGCTCAAAAAGAAACATGTCAGAATACCAAATCAGGGTGCAATCGAAGATTACACCGGAAAAATATCGCAACAGTAAATAGGATAGGATGAATAATGCATGGCTATGATAAAAACATAAAAAAAAACATACTAGAAAAATCAGGTACTGTCTCGTTCGCCTCTGCCTCGCCTAGCGAAGGCCAGGCGAACGGCCACGGATTTTGAATTTTGAGAAAAACAGCCCCATGTTAGGAACCTTGAACTTTATGGCATTTTATCACAGGAACAGCATGGTCAAACATTCAGGGTATTCAGGCATATTTAAATTCACATACGAAAGCAAATTATATATCAACATTTAATCATGATGCATTATATGTGTAGATATGGCCAATTGAAAGTATAAACAATAGAGATACGCAAACCTGTTTGCCAATTCAAGGTTGAAGGGATTGACCACTTGTGGTATCGGAATGAGTTAGGCGGCGGGAATTGGGCGGCGATGGCTTCGGGGCGGATGAGCTGCCTTCAGGGTTTCTTTATTCTGAATTCTCCGGGTTGGCAGAGTTCCTATGCCAAAGTTTCTATCCGTCCTTCTCTGTTCTCTCTCTTTCTTTTTCCTCAAGGTTTTGTTCCAAGGAAACCTCAGAGTGTTTTGCTTCTCTTCCTTCTTTCTCCAGTGAATCTCCCAGTGTAAACTCCAAGTCTAACTCCCCTACTGAAACTTCAGTATTTATAGACTAATTTTGTGGGTAATGGGCTTGGAATGAGGGAGACCCAAGTCCAAAATAATTTGTTATATTTTATTTATTTATTTATTTTAATTATTTAATTAATTAATTAATTAATTAATTAATTAATTAAATTTTTTTTCTTTTTTTTTTTTTTTTTTTTCTTTTTTTTTTCGTTTTTTTTTTCGTTTTTTTTTTTTTTTTTTTTTTTTTTTTTTTTTTTTTTCAGGAAAAATGATGGGTAAATTTTGGGGTATGACAGCTTTCTTTACAACACATGGGCCTTCATAATTAGGAGTCCACTTCCCACGTGAATCTTTGTGTATGGGCAAGATTTTCTTGAGCATGATATCCCCTTCCTTGAACTCTCGAGGACGGACCTTCTTGTCAAACGCTCTCTTGAGCCGTTATTGGTGCAATTATCCATGGCACAAAGTGGTCATACGCTTCTCATCAATGATGTTAAGTTGATCATAATTGCTCTGGATCCATTCACCTTCTTGTAGCTTGATCTCCATCAAGATTCTTATTGAGGGTATCTCTACTTCTACTGGGAGAACTCGTTCCATCCCATATACCAAGGAGAATGGGGTTGCCCCTGTTGAAGTGCGGACTGAGGTCCGATATCCATGCAATGCAAAAGGTAGCATTTCATGCCAATCCTTGTAAGTTTTCACCATCTTTTATAGGATCTTCTTAATGTTTTTATTGACAGCTTCAACAAAGCCATTCATCTTCGAACTATATGGAGAAGAATTATGGTGATCAATCTTGAAGCTCTTGCATAATTCTATCATTGTATTGTTGTTTAGGTTCAAACCATTATCGGTGATGATCTTTCTAGGAACTCCATAGCGATAGATAATCTACTTCTTTAGAAAGAGGGCTACCACTTGTTTTGTAACATTGGTGTAGGAAGCAACTTCTACCCATTTGGTAAAGTAATCAATGGAGACCAGGATGAAGCGATGACCATTAGAAGCTTTAGGCTCTATGAAGACAATCATTTCGATGCCCCACATTGAGAAAGGCCAAGGCGATGTCAGAACATTCAACAATGTTGGCGGCAGATGCACTTTGTCAGCATAAATTTGACATTTATGACACTTCCTAGCATAACTAAAATAATCAGATTCCATGGTCAACCAGTAATAACTAGCTCTCAAGATTCTCTTGGTCATGGCATGTCCATTATCATTGGTTCCAAAGGATCCTTCATGAATATCCTTGATCAATAAGTCTTCTTCGTGTTTATCCACACATCTAAGCAGAATCATGTCGTGGTTTCTCTTATAAAGCACATCATTTCTCAAAAACAATTTGGATGATAACCTTCTCATAGTTTTCTTATCCAACAATGTAGCATTTGCAGGATACTCCTGACTTTATAGATAGGGTTTGATGTCAAAGAACCAGGGTTTACCATTATTTTCTTCTTCAATCAATTGATAGTAGGTAGGCTCATCTCTTCGCTCTATTTGGATAAGTGGAGCTTCATTATGAAATCTGACTTGGTGCATTGATGCTAATGTTGTCAGAGCGCCAGCCACTTGATTTTTTGCTCTTGGGATATGATGGAAAGTGATATCATCAAAGTATTCCATCAACTTCGTAACATATGCACGACACGGGATGAGTTTGGCATCACGAGTTTTGTTAGAGATTTGGTACAAAGAACCAAACTCCTAAAACATACCACACACTAAAAGAAAATGGGAGAGACTTATCTCAGTCATACTTGTATTGATTCATCTGACACAAGGTCATTGATGAATCAATTAGCATTTAAACATTAGAGATATCATTAGTCAAATGAGGGAATGGGAAATAATGGGGATGAAGATGAAGAGGGAAGGGGGAATAGAAACACAAATTGATCAGGAGAGGAATTTCATCTGATCAAAACCATCCATTCATTTTGGGAGATGAAATGTACATTTCATCAATCCCCTAAATCCAATGTTTTGATCCAACAAAGGTCAAATCAACCATGACCAAGGCCCAAACAGAAAGTCAAACATCATGAGACCATAAAAATGGCTCAACATAGTTTTCAAACATTTAATCAATTTAAAAATAAAAAGAATACATTTTAATTTGGTCAAAACCTCAAATCCCTTCAAAACACCAAATAAATGGCCAAGGGATTTATCCTAGGTCAAACAAGGTCAAAGGACCTTAGACAAAAAAATTCACGATTTTAAAAAGTCAAAAGTATTTTTAAACAATTAAAAATATGCACAAGAACACTTACCAAAATAAATCCAAAAAAATAATTTTAATTCAGAATATGGAAGAGAAAAATATTTAATTTTTTTGGGTGAAAATCCCATATTTTTTGAGTCAAAAATGGATTTATTATGAACTAAACAAAATAAAGCAATTAAATGAAAATTCATAAAATATGAAAAATTAGGGGCCATTAGATCTCCCTCATTAATTGAGGTGGCAGATCTGATGGCCACTTGTGTGGTGTCCACCAAACACACTAGTCAAACGCGCTACAAACATGGTCATGCAAACCAAAGGTCAGGATTAAAACGTTTAAACACGATCAAAGGGATGAGAGGGTTCTAACACACCACCAAAGCTAGGGCTCCGGTCATCTTCTCTGGTGGACCTCACTGGACTGGTCCATCATCAACCTTCACTAAAATAAAAAGTGCATACACTAATTTGAAGAGAAAAACGTCAGGAGTCCAAATCTGCCCTTAAAAATCTCCAATTCTCACTATATTGAAAGATAGGTTGAATTGAAAATTGAGGAGTATGAACTGAGTTGCTTCAATTTGACCTCAAAGTAACTCAATCTTGTTGCCTACATTGGTAGGTCTTTAGACAACCAAAGATCAAGAAAAATAATGGAGAGTTGAGGGAGAATCGAAGAAGAGAAAATATGAAAATTCACTTTCAGTTTGCTTCAATTGAGCTCGATCTTCCTTTCAAATTGGCTTGGCTTTCTTCTATCTACTTGCAGGAGATGATATTGATGATTAAAAGGTTTGGACTCTTGGCGTTTCAATTCCAAAATAGAATGAGAATTAAAACTCGATTTCTAAAGAAATATTTAAGATTATCCTTTAAATGGGGTTTGGGGAAGAAGTAGTTCGAAGCTTGGGCAAGAGGATCCTCATTCTGATCACCAAGGTCATGTATTTATAGCCATGTTCATTACTTTCCACACACTTCCAAACTTTGGCACAAAATAGTAATGTGATGTGCATGCTTGCATGGGCGTGTGATCGGCTCATGAAATGATGTGATCAGGTCTAAAATCCTTTTCAAATGATGCTGCAACTTTAACAAGGGACGATGCAATGTTGAAATGAAAATTGATCACAAATCTATCCAAATGGGGCCATGCATTACACCCATGTGCAAGTCCGTCAATCTTGGTCCAAATGAGGTGATCTTGGACTTTTTGAGAAGGTGACATCAAGGGGAACAACTTTCATGTTGAACACATTTCCATTTGAAGCTTGGATTATGACGAGCTTTTAGGTGGAAGTTTCAAAAATCAAACAAAATTGAAATTTTTCTAAGTACCAAGTCAAATATCCACGTCTTCCACCTTGAATAACGTTTGCTATGAGTTTCAAATGGAAATGGTTCCTTCATCAAAGTTGTAGCTATTTCAACCCTATTCAATTTGGTCACAAATTTGACCTCATTTGAATTTGTCATGAAGGAGTTATGCATTTTAGAAGTTGAGGAAAATTGCTTGCTAAATGGTAATGGCCCAAAGTGACCTATAATGTTTCGTCTTGGCACATGCCTCTGCAAGTTGAATTTGACATTTCTCAAAGAATCAAAGTTGGAGAGGACATCTTGAAATTAATCATGAAACTTGGATGGCATTTCTATTGAATCAAAGTTTGACATTTCTATTGATCTTTTTGGGATTATGGAGGATCATATATGTATAAGATGGTATGAAATAAAGTATCCCTTGATGTATTGGGCCAATTGTTAAAGAAACTTGTTGAGGAAGTCACACAAGATCCCTTGGTGAATTATGGTTTCCAAGGCAAACGAGCTTCAAACTCTTGATGATTTCTTGATCCAAATGATAAATGAAGAACATGGGGATCCATATATGATGTCTAGAACCATTGTGAACCATTTTCTGATTTATCTTCTTGCACTAAGGGTCTCAAACCCTAGTTGTGAGCTTGATGAGGCATTGGTGGATGCACACACTACCTACAAAAGGAAAAAAGCTATACATAGACATATTTTGGGTATTTTGGTTAGTAAGAAAATAAAAATAAAGGTATGATACAATCAAATGTGCTTGGTGATCTATTACAATCCAAACCCAATGAATGAAGGGTATGGAGGATGCCAAGGTGTGATCCCAAAGTCAATGCATATGATGAGATAGCATGAGGGATATTAGGGTCAAAATTGGGGTATTACACATTGGTTTCACCCTTTTTATTCTTGGGAAACCCTCTAGAGAACTTCTTCGAATTATTATTGGAAGTTCTGGCAATAGCTACAATCTTGCCATTTCTCAATCCATATTCAATCCTGGCTCCTATAACAACAAGTTCAGAGAAACACAGGGATATACTTCCAACCATCTTATATAGAATGCAGGTTGAACAGTATCCATGAACAATTTAACAAGTTCTTTTTCTACAAGACGTGTTTCTACCTGAGAGGCCAATTCTCTCCACCTTTGGGCATACTCTTTGAATGCTTCTTTATCCTTTTGGGACATGTTCTGCAGTTGTATCCTATCAGGTGCCATATCCATGTTATATTTATAGTGCTTAATGAAAGAGTATGACAGGTCTTAGAAACACTTGATTCTGCTCTGATAGAGGCTCAACTACCACTTAGAAGGTGTACCACCAAGACTGTCTTGAAAATAGTGTATCATCAATTTATCATCTTCGACGTGGGTAACCATCTTGCGGTAAATGATGAGATGGACCTTTGGGCAAGTGTGACCCTTGTATTTGTCAAAACACGACATTTTGAACTTGGCCAGAATCACCAAACTAGATACTATGCATATTTCTTTGGCAGCAACACCATCGACTTGATCTTCCTCCATAGCTCAGAATCTCTTCTTGATGGTCTAAAATCCTTCTCTCACCTCCCTAATGTCTTCATATCTCACATCATCACCTCCAATTGAGGATTCAGCAGTATGGTAAATTTGATGTTGATCTTTAAAGTGTGGTATGGCCCTTGTATAGTTAACTAGTGGAGTACCAATGTGAACAATTGGGCATGCACCATTGAATATTGGAAAAGGCACTACTTGTTAAGTTGTTTCCCCCGTCTCTTGTGCTCCTCCTGCTCGAGGTACAAAGTCGTAGGGTAACCCGAATGTAGGCCATGTAGAAGGTACGAATCTTGTTGGTTGGGCTTCAGCTGAAGGACCTGTGATTTCCGAAATAACAATCACTTAAGGAGCTTCAAATATGGTAGTCAAAGCTTGGAGCATTTCTCTCATCTGGTCCATGCCTCCTTTGATGTCATCAAGTTCTGCCCTTACTCTAGCACTTTCTTGTTCTTGGTCAGCCGTTCTCTGACGAGCCCAGGCTCGAGTATTGTATCGGTGTTGAAAATTCAACGTGGAACTAGAGGAAGAAAGACGGATTGAGATTTTATTTGGAAATCAATGAATGCATGTAAGGATGCATTTTTTTTGAAAAACTATTGGTTAATTTTGTCATTCATTTTGGTAATGTTACAACATTTGTTTGCAAGTATTTAAAGCAATAAAGCAATAAAACCCAATAAAATGAATCCAAAAGCAACTTTCATTAATTCAAATCAAGTTCAAATACAAGAGAAAGCCTAAGGCATTCGGGCCCTCCAAACCGCAGCAAGGTCGGTGGCCAACCCTTCTAACATCATTTTACAAAACTTAATGAAATTAGAAACTTAATGTTATGTGTTCTCAGTACACATGCACCAATCAACTTCTTGGAACTTTCCAGGTAACTCTTGCATAATAGAGTTGACGAATCAGGAAAACCTCATAAATTTTCCCTCACTCGACATATAGCTGTAGCAGTAAATTCATGATCATCAAGCTATAGATAAGCTAGACATCAAATAACAAGAGTCACCACCGCGCTTTTATTGTTTCCAAGGGAAAAGGGAAAAGTACGAACAAAACCCACAAATAAGAAGTTTTCAAATTAAAACTAATAAAATGCCAGAGATTACAGGTAAGGGGGGTGGTTACACAGAGGGAAGGTGTTAGCACCCAAAGTGTCCTAGGTACTCCTAGGGAGCCCTTTCTTGTGTGTATATGTATTTTTGTATAAAATGATGTTTGCAATAAATAGAGTGTGAGGATGAGAAGAGAATTCATTAATTATACTTTTGTGTTTGACAAGACCTTCGGACTTATGCCTACGTACCAACATAAAAATGAGGGATCTAAACCTCGTAGTTCGTTGTATCAATTTCAAAATGGATGTATTGCTTTTAATAAAAAAGTAAGTTTGAAAGGCACAAAGGCCTAAAATGGTTTGAATGAGTTAGTTCTTTTCGACTTTTGAAAATTTTAAGTCAAGTATAGTTAATTATATTTACAAGTTTGAGTTAAGAAAATGAGTTTGAAAATGCAATGGCATAAGGCCAAAGTTTCTAGTTTGCAAGATCGTCTAAGTTTAGAAAACAAGCACAAGCAAAGAAGTTTTTAAAAAGGAGAGAGAGATTTTGAAATTAAAGAAATCGGGAAGAGATGAAGAGACTAATCCTAAGCATAAATTTAAAAGTTGAGAGTTGAAAAGATCTGATCAATGGGCTGCAATCCAATAGACAAGAATGTCATATAGAAACCCAAATTCCTTTGGACATTAGAATTAAGTAACAAACAATGCATAAAATATCAACTTGAAGAGCAAGGCAACAAATAAAGATAGCCACATCCAAGCTTAGCAACTCTATGATCTTCTTCAAATTTGCCCATTTAGCAGATGAATTTCACAATGCATAAGTCACAGGTTCAAAATAACAACTTCACTATGATCATGTTGCAGATGAACTCAAATGGATCTTCAATGATGTATCAGATGAAGTTTCAAGCTACAAGCACTTGGTTACATGAATGTTGGCATTGGCCAAGTCCTTTGCATAGGGAGTGTTGCCTAAATTCTAAGTCCAATTGTCTCAGATCAAACCAAGAGTCCACACTAGATATTTTTTAGGGGTTTTGTTCTTATTATGTACATTAATGGTCAAAGACCACACAAACAAACACAATATACACATACAAAATATATCACAAAATATGGCCCAAGTGGACAAAGTGAAAATGACATTAACATAAACAATTAGAATGGTATGAATAATGGAAAATGAATAAGGCTTAAAAGTAAAGTGCATCAAAAGTAAATAACTTGGACATAAATGTTAGTGGTTAATGGATTAGAAGTTAGTATTGCTTTTAAGTCATTCTTTGGAGAACACTTAACCCACTTATCACAAGCATTGATCCTTGAACCAAGACATCTTCCAAAGGAAGGAAAAAAAAGCCAAGTTTCCACACAATACCATGAAAGATGGGAGACTTACAATCTCACTAACTAGAATGCTATGCCTTTTGTGTCAAAATTTAGCGCTATGTTAAGCAATCGTAATTGGACTTATGTAGAAGTCATAACTATTTGAGGTCGGGCAATAAAGTTTTGGTGTTAATGCATGTTAGAGACATAGTATAATGAACTATGCTCATGAAACATACCACACACAAAAATAGAATATGCAAAGTGGGGGATCTAATCTCATCCATACTTATGTTGATTTTTCAATCAACTAGCCTTAGGATATTGAGATATCATAGGTCCATGACATGAATGCATAAAGAAGGGGAATGAGATGAAGAGGGAAGGGAAATGGATCACACTAAAATTGGACAAAGGAGGACTTTTACCAAATTAAGATCATTCATTCATTTTGGGAGATGGAATCTACATTCCATGAATCCCCTAAATCCAATGATTTTAACCTAACAAAGTCAAATCAACTTTGACCAAGGCCCAATAACACAAGTCAAACTTACAAAGTCAATCAAAATGGCTCTACATAATTTATTTGGCATTTATTCAATTAAAAATACTAAAAATAATACATTAAATTTAATATGGTTGGTCAATTTCCTAAAACCTCGTCAAAACACCAAAGAAATGGCCATGAGATTTATCATAGTTCAAACAAGGTCAATGGACCTTGGAGAAAAAATTTCAGAATATTTGGAGACTTAAAAGTATTTTTAAACAATTAAAAATACTCACAAAATCAATTAAATCATGAAAAATATTAATAATGATCCAAAAAATAATTTGAATTCAAAATATGAAAGATGATTTTATTTAAATTTGTTTGGTGAAACTCTCATATTGTTTGGATCAATATTAAAATTAATATGAATTAATGAAAATTAAAGGAATAAAAATTAAAATCAGAAAATAAAAAAAAACATGGACCAATTGATCTGCCTCATTAATTGAGGTGGAAGATCAAGTGGTTGAGCACGCGCGTTCCATGATGCGCCTGAGTCAAACATCCACACGCTTGGTAATCAACATGTACGCTCGTGATTAAAACATTTTGAATCCATATAATGGCTATGGACCGTGCCACATCATTCCTGGAGCAAAGCGTCGGTCGTCTTCTCACGCAACCTTGGCCAGACTGGTCCATTTATCACCACATCATAAATGAAAAAGGATGACATGATCTAAAAGATAAAATGCCGTAGATCACGAATATCACCTCATTTTTAACTAACTCCAAATATATAGAGAGATATGTGGAGTTGAACTTTGAGGTGTATCAATTGAGTTACTTCGATTTGACCTCAAAGCAACTCAATCTTCTTTCCTACATTGGTAGGACTTTAGACAACCAAAGATCCAAGAGAATTGATGAGAATTGAGAGAGAATCGAAGAGAATAAAAATCTGGAAAAATACCTTCAATGTTGTGCAAAAATGGATCTCTCTTGCTTCAATTCGTGTTTGATCTTGCTCAGGTAACTTGCAGAAGTGGCTTAGGAACAATGCAAAGCTTTGGATCCTGGAGTTTTTGAATCTCCAAACAGTGAGATTCAAACTCAATTTTCAAAATGAAAATTCTCAGGTTTTCCTTTCAAATGTGAGGGTTTGAAGTGTGGAGGCAAAGCTGGCGCGCAAGGGTCCTTTGGAATGAGCACAGAGGGTCTTTATTTATATCAAAATGAAGTGTTATTTGCACACTTGAAAATACTTCCAAAATTGGAAATGCAATGCACATGCTTGTATGGGCGTGTACAGGCCCATGAAGCAATCCAATTAAGTCCATAATCCACTAAAATGAGGTCTGCATGAAGCTTGAATGGCAAGGCAAAGTTATTTGATCATTTGAAGCTTGAATCT
Organism: Lathyrus oleraceus; assembly: GCF_024323335.1. NCBI lineage: Eukaryota > Viridiplantae > Streptophyta > Magnoliopsida > Fabales > Fabaceae > Lathyrus > Lathyrus oleraceus. The sequence goes on from NC_066581.1 coordinate 506,950,840, forward strand.
TGCCAACTGATATAGGCCTATTTACACCATGCGCAAACCCATCAAACTTAGTCCAAAATGAATGAATTAGGAGTCTTTGGAAAGCTTAGATCAAGAGGAACAACTATTATGTTGAACACTTTTACATTTGGAACTTGTACCATAGTGAACTTTGAGATGAAAGTTTGGAAATTTCAACATGTTGAAAATATTTCTAAGTGTCAAGTCACATATTCAATTATTCCACCTTGCTTAACTTTTTATGTGAGATCCAAATAAGAAACGTGTCTGTGTAAACGTTGTAGCTCATTCAAAGACCTTCAAAATGGTCACCAATTTGACATCATTTGGATTTAGAATGAGTGAGTTATGCATTTTTGAAGTTGAGGAAAATCACTTGTTCAATGGTATTGGTCCAAAATGACCTATAATGTATCCTCATATCACATGCTCATAAAAGTTGATTTAGCTTTCACTCCAAACATCAAGGTTTAAGTAGACATATTTAATTTAATTTTGCAACTTGGAAATCTTTCATCTCATAAAAAATGAGCAAGTTATGGCCTTTGGAAGTTGACTTTCAAATTAGGGTTTAGACAAAATGACCTATAATGTTTCAACATAGAAAATGACTTTCCAAGAAAAATTAGCTCTATACCTCAACATGAAAGTTGTTTGGAGTGTCATTTAGAGTAACGGTTCTCTTGGAATCATTTTCATATGATGAAAATTGTAGGAGATAGGGTCTAGGGAGACCCAGTTTTGATCAGATGAATTCATCTGGCCAACGACCATCAACCAACTTGCTAACTTGCAATTCTCTTGACTTTTTAGGCTCATGATAGATCATATATGCATAAGATGATGTATTTGAAGTGTCCCTTTAGAAATTTGATCAATTGGTGAGGAAGCTTGTTGAAGAAGTTACTCAAGATACCCAGATAAACTAGGGTTTCCAAGGCAAACTAATTCCAAACTGTAGAAGAAATCTTGATCAAAATGACATGTAGAGATCATTGGGACTCATATATGATGCTTAGAGGCATTTTCGGTCATTCATTGGTTGTGCTCTTAGCAATGAGGGTTTCAAACCCTAGATGTGAACATGATGGATCAATGGTGATCATTTCCTACCTACAAAAGAGTTAGGCAAATAGAAAGACATATTTTTGGTATTTTTGTTAGTAAAATGATAATATACAAGTATGATACAATCACATGGTACTTGGTGATCTCTCCCAAAAAAACCCAATGAAAGAGGGGTAAGGAGGATGCCAAGGTATGATCCCAATGCTAATGCATATGATGAGATTGCATGAGAGATCTTAGGGTCAAAATTGGGGTCTTACAATAGCCCTTGGAGATCTTGGATGATACGTTGGTCCTCAAATTTGGTCACCTCAATATCCCTATAGACGTTTCTCCAATATTTGCACTCATTTGACAAAATCATATAAGTTTCACCATGATCCTGTTTCTCAAGTGCTTGAATCATTCAGTTGGCTTGCTCTAACTGAAAATTCAAACGGATACAAGCTCTTCCAACCTCTTCTATTCACAACTGCTCACGAGCTAAAGTATCCTTGTACCTCTGGATAGTATTTTTAAGCTCACGAGTTTGGATCTCAGAGATCAACCTAGCTTCCCTCTTCATCTCAATAGTTCTTTCCACAGTCTTGTTCAACTCTTGAGTCTTGTGTATGGCTTGATCCAACTCTTGATTCTTGGTCTTGAACACATATTTGGTACCTTTGAGAGCATGACCAAATATGCCCCTCCTTTCATCAGACTCTCTAGCCCTTTTGTTGGTGGATTCAAGCTCTTTGTCTTTCCTTTAATGGTCATCCTTCATCTTCTCATTCTCCAAGGTAACTCGGTTAAGCTTAATCATCAACTCAGTGTTCTCTATTTCAAGCTCTTTGATTCTGACATTAAGTTTCTCAACATCTTCAGGCAAGATTGGTTCTGGTTCGGGAACCAAAGGAAAAATGGAGGGATCAAATGGAAAATGGAGTTTAACCATCACGGGCGATGACATTTCTTTTTCGCAACTCCTTACCCTTTCTAACAACTACTTTCCATGATCTCTAAATCTTTTTCACCACTAGATTATCCGCTTCACTACTGTGCAAGATGAAGGGCTTTAAGGCTTCAGCTCTTGGAGGGTCATTCATAGCATAACAATGCTTCCTTAAGGATAACACAGGGTTTTTATGCAACCCCTGAATCCTATCAAAGGTACATTGGGGAAGTCCCCATGCTGGCAATAATATCTTTGGTTTCCCACTCCCTTATGTACCACTTGACATGACCGACAATAAATGAAGCTAGTTTTTGAGAGAGCTTGAGCTCTTTGGAGACGAAAGGGCCATCTTCTGGCATGTGAGATTTGAACCAAGCATGCAACAAGTATGAAAAACACAAGAGAGCACTTACTTTCTTTTTGTGACGCTCATGAAGCAAATATCAAAGGTCGACTAGGAGGAATAGTACCGGATTACCAGACAAGAAAATCCGTATAGCTAAATGGTCCACAAAATGATCGATATTTGGGAAAAAGAACTATCCCATACACCAATAAAGATAACACAACGTAGAAATCTTTCCAATTTCTAGCCTTCTGCACCTTCACAGCTTGATCATCCAAGAACTTTGTAGAAAAACCATTGAAGATTCCTTTTACATTCCAATTTTCTATAACCATAGAAACATCCAAACCCAAAGCTGAAGTTATTCTCTTGGGAGGGATACCTTCATCATACCGAGGAAATGGATTATGATCTCTCATATTCCGGCCTATAATTTTCTCAAATTCCTCTAAGGTAGGAGCCAACTAGAAGTTAGAAAAGGTGAAACAGATTAGAGGTGGGTCGTAGAATTGAGCTATAATCACAACAGTCATCATGTCCATCTTCTCATTCAAGATGCTAAGGATTCTCCTATAATCTTTCACGAGGCTAGTGACTTTGATTGGTGTCACTATAGCATTCAACTTCTGTAAGCTGTCAAGGTCCACTTTCTTGTACTTGAATTGAATTGTTCTTATTCTTTCAGGATTCATTTTTCTTACAAGTGTCTTGAATTCATAAAACAAATGTGAAACAAACTAAGAGTTTTTCTTTCTCTATGTATATGCAAAGAATGGATTGAAATTCTGGCAAGCAGATCCCTAATGTCGAACACGATGTCAGGACCTAAGGGTCTGCACATTATCACACAACCTACAATAGCAGGATAAATAAACACAACAAATAACACAAATAATTGTTAACCCAGTTCAGTGAAACGTCACCTACATTTGGGGCTACCAAGCCAGGAAAGAAATCCACTAACACATAATTAGTTTAAAGTCCTAAACAAACCTCAGTGTTTATAGACTTCTCTCCTAATATATACTTGTGGACGTTTCTATATAGGGAAACCCTAGATATGAGACCCCTCTCACTTCCCTCAATCACATGATAACACTCAACAGAAAAGGACAATTCACTCTTGCTTAAAAGCTTCTGAGGGATAGTAAATTACAACTCAATACACCTAGTCCAATTCAATTATCAGAGTGATAATCGAATGGATCACATAAAACACACACACACGAAACCTTAATGATAACACAATAATGCACTACTTCGATACCTTCATAGGTTAAAACACTTTTATGTATAATAGTGATACGCATGGGCTTCAGTCTCTGATATGAAGCAGATCTAAGATCTCTTTGTAATCTTCTGAAGATATGATTCTCATTAAATCAAGGGTTTCCTAATATGTCTTGACATTGTTCCTTCGTGTACAAGTCAATATACAATATTCTTCAGTCACTGGGAAACGTGTAATAGAATACAATAATTAAATCTTCAGAGAGTCTGTAAGAAACACAATTGAGGAGACTAAATATCACAACTAACGTAAGCTAGATTATCTAGAATGTTGAAGCAACATATCAGGACATCTTGTTCAACATCTTGCAAATACTTGTTTTTCTAAAAAACAGCCAATCACCAAAAGCCAAACCTAACAATCTCCCCCTTTGGCAATTTTTTTGGCTAAAACAATCTTTGCAATGGTCAGTTGTTAGACAAAGGGATGTATATCAACAAGAAATCATGCAACATCCTTTAACTCATAGTCATCAGAGGCAAGCGCAGTGAGTCAACAAGCCTTACACTATAAAAAAACGCACAACAAAAATTCCTTTTATTTTAGACAGGATGTCAGGGCATTGTTCCTGACATCATGAACAACATAACCATATCAGGCTCTTCCCCTGAGTAAGATAAGATTTTCCCCAAGGGAGAATCCCCATACATACCTGCATATGCTCCCCCTCAAAGAGAAACCCTTCAAACATACCAGTCCAACACAATCAAAACACACTAACTACTCCCCCTTTTTAGCCATAAAGTCATCAAAACAAAACACATATACCATACCATAAAAGTCAAGCACACAAGATTAAGTGGGTTACAAACCAAGGAGCACCTAAAGGGTGAAAAAAATAAAATCCAGGGGACAACCCACAAAAGTAATAAATTCAGGAACAACACACAAAAGAACTAGAGAATATTAATCTTCATCACTGCTAGTCTCTTCCTCGTCACTAGTAACAATTTTGTCTTCATTATCCTCTTCCTCATCAGTTTCATCAGTTGTTCACCACTTTCCTCTTCAGAAAGAGCCTTAATCAACATTTCCAGTTTGCATTTCCTTCTAGTACAATTCTTTATAGTCTCATCTAAGGTCTTGCATGTGTATTTTAGCTCAGTAAGGGTGCTTATTTTCTCAGTGGACCTTGAAGAAGTATGACGAGATATCATGACAATGTTTGGGATATGTTTCCTAGTGAACAATCTATAATTCAATGAGAGATGAGGGTCCCTTTTATAAGTACTGTTAGAACTGATCAATATGTTGGGGTGTTGACTCATGATAACTCCACAAATCAAAGAGGGAAAAGCTATATGCATTTTTACAGCATAAAATGCATCATGTTTCATGGTCTGATAAAATACATAGGAACCAAAATCAAAATTTGACTTGGTCCCAACAATATAGATGAACCTACCTAGCCCATAGCTATATTGGAGGTGTGATTGGTTGGCACCCAATTGGCAGCTCCAATTTTGTGGAGAACAACATACTTGACACTTAAGGCACTACCAGATAATTTTCCTTTCCTTGGCCATTCTTTTACTTGTCTGAGACTTCAATTTCAGCTTGTTCTTCTTCATTTCTTTCCAAGAACCCATTGATTATTTTAGGAGAAAAGTCCACACATCTACCTCTAACATACACTTTTCTGAATTCTTTGCTCCTTTTGTTTTCACACTCTTTGGAGATGTTCACAATAAACTCTTTGACCAACATTTCATAGCACTTCCTAAAACCTGTTATAGTTTTCATCAGACCAGCTTCTTGAATCAAACTCAATGCCTCTTTAGATTCAAACGTATCATTCCCCAATTCCCTTTCCAATGCTAACCTTCTTTGATAAACATATTTCCATTTTTCAACATTTTAAACAGAGTGAAAAGAGATATTGTCAAATGGAACTTCAAGAATGTTGGTTGTAATCTTCTTCCCAAAAGCTTGATTTCTGGAAGTGGAGATGGTGTCCTGAAAATTATTTTTGATATCCTGATAAGATTCACTAGATTCAGAAGGAACTTCCTTCCTTTTTAGAGACTTCTTCTTAGGTGTAGGAGTAACCACCTTGCTCCATCTTTTAGTGGGACCGACATTATCCTTCTTCCTGACGATTTGGAGGGAGTGTTGGATGACCCAACAACTTGACCTTTCCTATCCTTCAACCTTTTAGCTATGCCAGGAGCCAGTTTTTTCCCGATAGAGACATCATTAGAGTCCAAATCCTCAATATTAACAATGTCAGTAGGTTGATCAACATGGTTTTTATCTTTGTTTCCCAACCCATTAATTATATCATCAGATCTTTCTTTGTCTTGAGATTTCTCAAGAGAGAGGGTAGGTGCATGCAAATCAGGATTATTTATGGGGTTCTCAGTATTATTATCCGGTTGGGCCAAGGATGTGGAGACATCCAACACAACTTTTGTCTTTGGGTTAATCTCCAAAACTTGAGAGATCAACACACGAATATTCTTATCAACATCATCCCTATTAGCAACAATCATGCTAAATTTACTAAAGGCAGTAACAGATCTAGGTTTATTGTTGGTCCCGGAAGCTTCAACATTATCAGCAACATTTGTCACAACGGAGCCATCTTCATTCATACCAACATTAGGTTCAATCCTGATAGGGTCTAGGTACAAGCTAATCATGGATATGGGTTTATTCACACCAGTGGGAGGCTCAGGATCATTCGTATTTTTCAAAATTATGGAGGGAGTGGAAGTGGTACTTACTTTAGTAGGCTTGCTTTTTCTTGAAGAAGAAGTTTTGGCCTTTCTCATGGGAGTTGCATGAACATGAACGATTGAGAGAGGGACAACATTAGTGATGACATCAGAGAGATCTAACTCAGTGCCAACATTATTAGGGTTTTCTTGCTCTTTGGAGGATTTGTTGGAGTGAAGGCAGAAGGTTGTGACATTTTGGACGATTTTGGTGGAGAGGTGATGGAGAGATGAAGATGTCTGAGAATTCGTTTAAGTGGAGGGCGAATTGGGCATTTGCATGCTAGAAGATTTATAGCAATTACTGAAGATGGGAAAAAGAAATAAAATTTTCTCTTCCCTCCACTTAAATAAGAAAAAAATTTATTTCTTTTTCCCGTCTTCAGTAATTGCTATAAATCTTCTAGCATGCCCAATAAGAGAAAATTTTATTTCTTTTTGTTTGTCGGTTGCTTTTGAGTAGTTACACTTTCAAGAGTGACAATTTTCTCTTCCACTAGATCCCTAATAAAGTGATATCAGATATCAATGTGCTTAGTTCTGCTGTGCTGAATAGGGTTCTTCGAGATGTTAATAGCACTTAGGTTGTCACAGTATAATGTCATGACATCTTGCTGGACATTGTATTCTTCTAACATTTTTCTTCATCCAAATAAACTAAGAAAAACTACTTCCTGTAATAATATATCCATCCTCAACTGTGGATAAGGACAAACTATTCTGCTTCTTGCTGAACCAAAATATTAGATTATTTCCCAAAAAGAAACACCCTCCATAAGTGCTTTTTCTATCATCAGCACTACCTGCCCAATCAGCATCACAGTATCATGTTAATAAAGAGTTTGCATTGTGAGAATACCGTATTCCATATTCACTGGTTCCAATAACATACTTCAAAATCCTTTTTACTTGAGTAATGTGACTCATTTTGGGTTCAGATTGATATCTAGCAAAGACTCCTACAACAAATGTAATGTCAAGTATGCTAGCTGTGAGATAAAGCAGACTACCAATCATACTCTTGTATAGGCTTTGATCCACATTTATTCCTTTTTCATCTTTGGATTGTTTTAAATGAGTTGGTACAAGTGTCCTTTTATGGCTTGCATTTTCCATGCCAAACTTTTTTATTATGTTGTTAGCATACTTGCCTTGGGAGATGAAGATAGTGTCATCCATCTGTCTGACTTGGAGCCCAATAAAGTATGTTAGTTCACAAACAAGACTCATTTCAAACTCAGGTTTTATATGATAGACAAAATGTTGTACCATCTGGTTCGACATCCCTCTAAATACAATGTCATCAACATATATTTGAGCTATCATGAGTTTACCATGTTCTTCTTTTACAAATAGAGTTTTGTCTCTTCCTCATTTCCTATATCCATTATTGAAAAGGTACTCAATGAGCCTTTCATACCAAGCCCTAGGTGCTTGCTTGAGTCCATATAAAGCTTTCCTCAATTTGTAAACATGATCTGGAAAGCTTGGATCTATGAACCCCTTCGGTTGTTCTACATAGACTTCTTCATTCAAGTACCCATTTAAGAAATCACTTTTTACATCCATTTGAAATAGTTTGAATTTAAGGAGGAAGGCCACTCCTAACAAAAGTCTGATTGACTTAAGGAGGGAAACAGGAGCAAATGTCTCATCAAAATCGACCCCTTTAATTTGAGCGTATCCTTGAGTAATAAGTCTGGCTTCGTTTCTGGTCACTATTCTTGTAGATCCACTTAGTGCCAATTGTGAAGACATGGCTTCTCGAGTATTTTGATGAAGACAACGATGCACGTACAGGGTCAATCATCAAAGAATGGATCAAGACTTCAATAGAGCAAATTCACACAAATGTTTCAATCATACATAGCTCAAAGTCGCTCGAGAAATTGATCACAAAGGTATTGGAATTTAATCTTAGTTAATGTTTATATATAAAGTGTTCAATTGACTGTTGCATGCATAATATGATATGGACACTTAGAATTTATTTCAAAATAGTTACAGCTTTTAAAAGTTCTCAATTTTTCCTTTTTTTAATAGTGGTAACCGGTTAACACTTTTGGGGTAACCGGTTAACCCGAAACAAAATTCAATTTCTGGGAAGATTTTGTTAACATGTAACCGGTTAACACTTTCTTGGTAACCGGTTACACAGTTTAAAATTTGAATTTTTCTTAACGTTACAATTAATGTAACCAGTTAACACAATTTAGGTAATCGGTTACTACTGTGAATTTTTGTAGAAAAATTGTAACTTTTCATATTTTCAATTCATGCTTCTTCTCTGTGAACCATGGCATCCATTGGTTGTTTGCACTTGTTTAAAGAGGTTCATAGAATGATATTTAAACTAAAAATTTTCAGATTGCAAATCACCTCCTTAAAAATTAGTTTTCACAATCTTCCTTTGTTTACTATTTTCAAAGATAAGTGTCCAAAATTCATATGCATCATTTGAACACTTCTATAAACATTGTGAGATTGATTATTCCAAAAGGAGAAGATCAATTCATTGATTGATGTGCAGATATTTCCATATTATTCAAACTTCCATTTAAATTATACACTTATTGTTCTTCACATCTTAATTTTTCCAGCATTAGTGGAATTAAGATAGTGAGTGTTTTATCCTTACTTGTTTGATAGTAAGAGGTGCATAGGAGAGGATTGTTCTCTTATCACTAAGAAGGTTTCCTTGTTTGTTTAGAAACAAGAGAGTCACTTTGAGAGGATTGTTCTCATAAGTGGACTTTGTTGGAAATCCAAGAGTTTGTTCTTGGTGGTGTTTGTTGGTCATTGTACAAGTTCAAACAAATAGTGAAAATCTCTTTCTTGTTGAAAGGGGACTTGATGTACCTTCGGATTGTGAAGGGAACCAGGATAAATCTCCATGTCATTATTTTTCTGCACTTTACTACTTTCCTAAACACCACTATAAACCAGAAAAATAATCCTTACAACAAGAAAATTTCAAGGTTTCTAATTCACCCCCCGTCTTATACTGATTTCAGACTTACAATTGGTATCAGAGCAGGTTATAGGTAACCTGTTCCTAGTCCATTCAAAATGGCTTCTGCAAATAATAATCTAGTCTTCATAGATGGTGGTAGCAATAACAAGCCTCCACTATTCTGTGGTGAATACTTTGACTTCTGGAAAATTCGGATGAAGGCTCATTTAGAAGCACAAGGAGAAGAAATATGGGATGCTGTCCAAAATGACCCTTTTGTTCCTACAACGGTTGTTAACTGCGTTGGTTCATCAAAGCCTAAAACTTCATGGGATGGTGATGATAAGAAGAAGGTCCTCTATGATAAAAAGGCAATAAATCTTCTTCAAAGTGCACTCAGCATGGATGAATTCTTTCGCATTTCGGCATGCACAACGGCAAAACAAATATGGGATACCTTGGTAGAAACTCATGAAGGAACTGCCGAAGTTAAAAGATCAAGATTAAATACCTTGACTTGCAGAAAAGATTTGTGCACTTGACAAATCATCTAAAAGCTCTAGGTAAGACTTTAAGTAATGATGAATTGAATCTTAAAGTGCTTAGATCTTCAACCAGGGAATGGCAACCAAAAGCGACAGCAATATCAGAAAAGAAAAGTCTATCCATAATGACTTCCGCTACATTGTTTGGAAAACTTCAAGAATATGAGACGAAACTTGGAAGACTTGAAAAACATGAGAATCAAGATAAGAAGTCCAAAAGCATCGCTCTGAAAGTTGACTCCAAAGATGTTGAGAAAGAAGACAATCTGGAGGAGGATGAAAACTTCTTGTTACTTGTTAAAAGGCTAGGCAAATTTTTCGGTAAGAATGACAAACCTTCCTTCTATGCGAAAAGAAAGAAACACTTCAAGAAAAGAGAAGCTTCCACTTCAATGCAAGAGGTAACATGTTATGAATGCGGTAAGCAAGGCCACATAAAACCAGATTGTCCACAACTTTCTAAGAAAAGTGGATTCAAAAGCAAGAAGGAGAACAAGTACAAAAAGGCTTATGTCGCATGGGAAGATAACGAAATAAGCTCGTCATCCGACTCGGATAGTGATGAAAGTGCAAACCTAGCATTAATGGCCTCACACCATTCCGATGATGAAGTAAATGAGGTTAGTAATGATTTTTCGCTTTTTGATAATGATGTGCAAGGTGCCATAGATGAATTATTAAATGAATGCAAAATTTTGTATAAAACTATATCATCTCAAAAGAAACAAATCTCAGTTTTGGAAGAGAAAATGGAAAAAGGTTTTGAAGTTAATAAAGAAAAGATGATTAGTGATCAAAAATAAAATTTTGTATGCAATAAATGTGAGTCACTTTCTTTTCAAATTGTCCAACTAAAAAGATTTCTTGAAAGATACGAAAAAGGACAAATTGGATTGGAGGGTGTACTTAGCCAACAAAGATATTCTAATGATAAAAGTGGGCTTGGTTACTCAAAGTTTTCAAAACCAAGCTCAAGCAAGACAATCTTTGTTAAGGCAAGTGACCAACCAATCCAAGAGAAAGTGAACAAACCTAAGATAGTTCATCATTATCCTAAAAAGAAAAACCTTGTTAAGAAGAAGTCTTATCCTTCTAGGTATAGAAGTAATTTTGAACCAACATGCTTTTATTGTGGTATTAAAGGCCATACACCTAATGCTTGCTATATTAGAAACTTTAGTGTTGCTAATGGGCATTACGTATGGGTAAAATGAATTATTTTCTCGGCTTACAAATCAAGCAACTAGACGATGGTATCTTCATAAATCAATCCAAATATTGCAAAGAACTCTTGAAAATATTCGACATGGATAGTTGCAAGCAAATGTCTACCCCTATGGGATCCAGAACTTATGTTGATCAAGACGAATCCGGTACTTCAATTGATATCACCAAATATCGAGGTATGATTGGTTCCTTGTTGTATTTGACGGCAAGCCGTCCTGACATAATGTTTAGTGTATGTCTCTGTGCTCGTTTTCAAGCTAATCCAAAGGAATCACATCTCACCGCCGTCAAACAATTCATGAAGTATCTCAAGGGAACGACAAATGTTGGCCTATGGTATCCTAAAGTTAGTATGTGCAATTTAATTGGTTACTCTGACGCGGATTATGCAGGATGTAAAACAGATAGGAAAAGCATGAGTGGAACATGTCACATTCTCGGAAATGCACTAGTTTCATGGGCATGCAAGAAACAAGCGTGTGTTGCTCTGAGTACAGCCGAAGCAGAATATATAGTCGCAAACAGCTCTTGTGCTCAGATACTCTGGCTAAAGCAACAACTTCGAGATTTTGGAATAGATCTCGGATGTATTCCGCTAAGATGTGACAACACAAGTGCCATCAACATTACGAAAAATCCAGTCATGCACTCAAGAACGAAGCATATCGATATCCGCCATCACTTCCTTCGTGACCACGTGCTCAAAGGGGATGTTGAAGTTACATTTGTGGATACTCATAACCAACTGGCCGACATTTTCACCAAGCCTTTCGCAAAGGAACCATTTTACAAAATTCGAAGAGAGCTTGGAATATTAGATGAAGGTGACATATAAACTCGTCATAACCTGTCTTATGATGAACCAGAGCAAAGGTACGCAAAAACATTATTATCTTACCAAAGAATAGAAAAAATGGTGCTTTACAAAATTTTCAATAAGTAACCGGTTACCACATTTCTGTTAACCGGTTAACCAGTAGCAAATTTGAATTCTGGGACATTTTTTTTTCCTATCAGGTAACCGGTTACCACATTTCTGTTAACCGGTTAACCAATAGCGTTTCTGTCTTCTGTGTTACTTTTTTATTAACGTAACTGGTTACCACATTTCCTGTAACCGGTTACCTCGCTGCTGTTCTGATTTTTTTTTTTTTTTTTTTAATTCATATCTTTTAAATATTTGTAGCTCATATTCATTGCATGGGTTTTTGCTTCTCTTCATCTTCATCACTCTTCAACTCACTCTTAAACCCTCATAAAACCCCACATAAATTTCCTCCATTGAAAAACATAAAATCTCACAAAACCTTCCAACTACTCCCTCCAAATCAATTCCCACTCGCTTTAAACTCTATATAAAATCCCTATATCATCATCTCTCACTCACAAAATCATCTCTCTCATAATCCAAACATCCCCTTCAAAACCCTAACTCTCCTCCTCAACAATGGCTTCCTCTAGGCAAAATAAGGGTAAGAAGAAGATGAGAGAAGAAAGTTCTGATCCTCAAATGGAAAATACCGTTAAGGCTCTCCGTTTAACTTTTGGAATCCGCAGCCGCCCTCTCTTGCCGGTCAAATATGTGAAGTTCACCTCTTTCCCAAGTCGGAGTTTTGTGTTTCTAACTCTGTTAATCAAGCAGCAAGTTTACGATTTGGCTTCCAATGTTGGTGCTGTCTACCCTGATCTGGTACAAGAATTCTTTCACACTTTCAATATTGTTTATGATGAGGATGACAACATGTTTATGACTGCAAAAGTGAAAGGGAATGAGATAGAACTCAGCATGGAATAACTGGGATCTTTTCTAGGTATTCCATCTGAAGGAGAAGAAATTTCTCATGACATGAAGCGAGATTCTGAAATCTGGAAAGACTTCAAGTGTATGGACTATTATTTCAGCATTACAAGATACTCTCAAGAGGAAATCCTGGGACGATCAAATCCCTTCACTCCAAGATTCCATAGGCTGGCTAAAAACCTATCGATAAGTGATCGAATGCTTCACTTTGTGCTTGCGTATGTTTTGGTACCCAAGGATTCTAATCATTCTCAATTGAGTGATATGGAGATTATGTTGCTTTAGGCTATCAAATCTGGGATACAAATCAATTGGGCTTATGTTTTCATGCACCATCTGTCGCACCTTCCATCACTATCAGGAGGTATTCCATATGGTCGTTTTATTTCTATCATCATTGAAAAGAGTGGAATTGCTGTGAAACATGAACCTCAGTTTATGATGACTTTCAAAACCAATGAGATCAATGTTGACTCCGCTACCAAAAACACTGGCATAGGCTATGACTTACCATCTGACATGTATCATTATCGAGAATCGGTTGGGCACTCATCTTCTACTCCTCCTATTCCTAAAGGTGGCTATACCAATGAGGTCCTCTACAACAAATTGTGTTCTGTAGATGAAAAACTTGACCGCCTCCATAAGGAGCATCAGTTAGGCATGGCAGCCCTTAGGAAAATGATGACCAAACTCTCTCATGCTCCTAAACCACCAAATGTACCCGACAATGATGAAGATGATGATGATACCGAGATCGATGCAATGTTTGAGAGTCCTTAAAAATCCTATGTTTAACATATTTGCTTGTTGTTTCTTATCCGGTTTTATTACTTTGATCGTGTAATTTCTTGTTCGTTTAAAGTTTAAGAACAATCGTTTTATTATGTTTTGGTTGTGTTTTGACAATATTATGGCTCTTAATTATATGTTGTTTTGTATGCATGATCTTCAAACTGTTAATATGTCTTGTCCCATCCTTTTCGATAATTACAAAGGGGGAGAAGAGATTCTCTAGCATATATTGTATGTATCTAACAAACTTGCAGGAACTCAAAATTTCAAAGTCTCCAAATAAATCAAGAATTTAGGGGGAGCATTATCATAGGGGGAGCAAACGTGTTAGAACATCAAGTCCAATGACTCTTTCAAGAATCACCTTTTGAATCGGGTTGTCATCATCAAAAAGGGGGAGAATGTGAAGACATGGCTTCTCGAGTATTTTGATGAAGACAACGATGCACGTACATGGTCAATCATCAAAGAATGGATCAAGACTTCAATAGAGCAAATTCACACAAAAGTTTCAATCATACATAGCTCAAAGTCGCTCGAGAAATTGATCACAAAGGTATTGGAATTTAATCTTAGTTAATGTTTATATATAAAGTGTTCAATTGACTGTTGCATGCATAATATGATATGGACACTTAGAATTTATTTCAAAATAGTTACAGCTTTTAAAAGTTCTCAATTTTTCCTTTTTTTAATAGTGGTAACCGGTTATCACTTTTGGGGTAACCGGTTAACCCGAAACAAAATTCAATTTCTGGGAAGATTTTGTTAACATGTAACCGGTTAACACTTTCTTGGTAACCGGTTACACAGTTTAAAATTTGAATTTTTCTTAACGTTACAATTAATGTAACCGGTTAACACAATTTAGGTAACCGGTTACTACTGGGAATATTTGTAGAAAAATTGCAACTTTTCATATTTTCAATTCATGCTTCTTCTCTGTGAACCATGACATCCATTGGTTGTTTGCACTTGTTTAAAGAGGTTCATAGAAGGATATTTAAACTAAATTTTTTTAGATTGCAAATCACCTCCTTAAAAATTAATTTTCACAATCTTCATTTGTTTACTATTTTCAAAGATAAGTGTCCAAAATTCATACGCATCATTTGAACACTTCTATAAACATTGTGAGATTCATTATTCCAAAAGGAGAAGATCAATTCTTTGATTGATGTGCAGATATTTCCAGATTATTCAAACTTCCATTTAAATTATACACTTATTGTTCTTCACATCTTAATTTTTCCAGCATTAGTGGAATTAAGATAGTGAGTGTTTTATCCTTACTTGTTTGATAGTAAGAGGTGCATAGGAGAGGATTGTTCTCTTATCACTAAGAAGGTTTCCTTGTTTGTTTAGAAACAAGAGAGTCACTTTGAGAGGATTGTTCTCATAAGTGGACTTTGTTGGAAATCCAAGAGTTTGTTTTTGGCGGTCTTTGTTGGTCATTGTACAAGTCCAAACAAATAGTGAAAATCTCTTTCTTGTTGAAAGGGGACTGGATGTACCTTCGGATTGTGAAGGGAACTAGGATAAATCTCCGTGTCATTATTTTTCTGCACTTTACTACTTTCCTAAACACCACTATAAACCAGAAAAATAATCCTTACAACAAGAAAATTTCAAGGTTTCTAATTCACCCTCCCGTTGCCTACGTACCTTCCATGAAAGGTAAGGATCAAAACGCCGTAGTTCGGCTAAAAGATTTCCAAAAATTAGTGAGTTCATTTTAAACACAAGCATTAAGGCTTTTCATTACCAATGGGAGAAAACTCAACCTGAATCAACAATCCACCATGCGAGGACGGCTTCAACATACTAGTGAGGGGTTAACCCTATAATAAGTATGGAAGACTTACAATCAACTCACTAAGGATAAGGTAAGATTAACATCAACCACTATGGTAATTGAAACCTACGGCTAATGTATGAAAACATATTAACAATGGACAAAGCCACAAAACAATTGAATGTGTGAAGTTAATTGATTTATGAGTATTCACAAAATATGGTCAAGGTATGATTAGGATTGATTCAAAGAAGTGTTGTGAAATGGAGTTTGAAAAGTCAAGGACTTAGGGTCCAGGTTTCTAATTTGAAAAGAGATGAAGATGTTTGCACAACATGTATCATGTTTTTGAAAGCAAAGTGTGAAAAGGTTTAGGACGAAGAGGGTATGGATGATGGAGTGTAAAACTTCTCAGAAAGGTTCACCTCTTGAGATCATATAGAAGATGATTCAAGTGTGTCCTTAGGGATAGGCAAATGAGCAATAACAAAATAAAAGCAAGGTGATACCGGATGCCATCAATGGACTTATACCAATCTCACAACAAGGTGGATACCGGATACCAATAACTGGATTTACACCAATCTCCTAAAACAAACAGGGATGTCAGATGCCAATAAATGGACTTATTCCAACCTCCTAAAGCAAAACAAAACCTGGATATCAGACGCCAATCTATCTGGGCTTACTCTAATCTCCTTAAAGTAAAACAAAATGTGGATGTCAGATGCCAATCTATCTGGACTTACTCTAATCTCCAAAGGATGGTCATAGGAGTACAAATGCCAACGACATGGTCTTACACTTGCATCCTCACATACAACAAACAAACAAGCACTAAGCAATGGACATGAGTGGCCAAATGAAATGGTCTTACACTCTATCCATTCCAAATCATAGGAACAATGGCCAATTAATGGACTTACTGTTGTCCTCAGTGGGTAAACCCAAGATGGATCACAAAGATATGAAATGATGATCATGCAATAATGAACAATTAATGGTGATAAATGCACAATGGCAAACAAGCAAACGTGTACAAATGAAGCAAACAATCAATCAAACAAAGTCATTTAGCACACACTATAACCAAGCAATTAGGCTCAAGCAAGGGTTAGACTATGAAGTCAACTGGAATGAGGTAAATGGTGCTCTTAACCTTGACATTGAGAGCCAAGGTGAAGCAGATGAAAGAATATGAGGGGTGTGCCTCATTGCTCTTATCCCTTGTCAGGGAGAGCTTTGAATATCAGAAGGTGTGGGAGTTCAGAAAGTGGGAACTCTCTCCACAAGTTAATGACTCGATAGATCTTGGGCTTTTACTCACTATGCATCAACACATGTGGTGTGAGCAAGGTGAGTGACACACAGAATAGTAGGAGATGGACTATACATCTCTTTTGTCTACCAATTGCCTTATTAAAAGGACTTTACCTGCTTGGGGACAAAGATAAACATTCACAAATATTGCCTCTTAAGGAGGACTTCAGGCAGGTGCCTGGCTAAGTAACAAGCCAGGTCTTCCAGACTACATGGAGACAAGAGATTCTACCTTAATGCTAATGCTATCAAGCAAAGCAACAACAAGTTCACAAAGGAACTATAGCAACTAAGGTACCTGAAATCAATCAAATATAATCAGTACACAAGTCAATAAGAAAAGTCAACAGACAACAAACAATCAACTATACACAAGCAATGCATTAAGCAAAGCATAAGCCCAACTCAAAGGAGCTCAAAGCATCCTACAAAATAAACCAAGTTAGTTCATGACAATCAAGTAAACCAAACTCAATCAACTTGAATTAATCTCCTTAAAGCAATTGCTTCTTAACCTGAAAATCAAACTCAAATGTGAGAAGTAAACCCTTAGGCCAAAGCCTAGGGTCAAAAGAGGAGAAAAAATTTAAAACAGGACATGAAAGTTGACCAAAATCAAGATTAATCAAATAAGAACAAAGTCTAATTGGTCTCATATCAAAAGCATTCACCAATTGCATTTCATAAGCAACTCATGTCAAACTAGGCAAGTTGAGAACTCAATGATGTAAACAGAATGAACACAAGCATATCAACACCAACATGGCTCAATAAATTCCAAGGAAAATCATGCTTAAACAGAACACATTGAATAAGCAACACACCAAAAATCATTGCATTTGGATAAGTGGAAGCAAGTCAATTAAAATCCCTAAGTCAAAGCATGTTCAAACAAGCTCATACAAGGCACCAAATCAAGCATCAACTTCAAGCAAGCATAAAACAGGAACCAAACATGATAAATGAATGAAATCAAAGCCATGGCAAACTTCAAGATGTCTATAATACACATGCCAAATTTTAGGTCCATCCAATAAACACCAAGAATTTCACAAATCATATGATATCATGACTCACAAAAGGTTCACAATTGGTCAAACAGGGGAGAAATTATCAAACACATTGAAAATGCATTAAAGAATTCCAGGAAAAATCACAAGCAAACTTAACATCCATAAGTATCAACATGCAAAAATCCAGATCAATTCAAGTTCAATAAGCATGGTAAATAAAATCAAGAACATGAACAAGACATGGTGTGACATACATTGTCACACCTCCAAAGATCACATCGTATCTCACAATCCAGAAATGAAAAACTAGCAAACCATATACCAAAATGATCAGGAATGAGTCTAGATCATGCATGTAAAATTTCATGTTCATAGGTTCAAGCATCATGATTTCACAATTAAAATGGCAAAACATAGGCAAATAGCATACATGATCAAAACCATTAGACCAAAACAAAAACCAGCCGTGCACAACTTTTGTTATCATGCCTATAAAAAACTAGAGGAAAAATGGAGATGAATGCAAAAATTCCCACTCAATTTGGATCAAGAATGAATGACTTATGATTTTTTGAAGATTGATCATGAAAGGAAATAAAAATTTGGAAAATAAAATGAATTAATTGAAGCGCATGGCATTTTTGTAAATATGGCGCTCACTTAATGAAACGCTGCGTTTCATTAAGTGACGTGTCACGCGGTAACTGGCTACATGGCACACAAACACGGATTTCATGCAAATTCACAGCCAAGCGGATTGAAACATGTTCTGGAAACGAGATTCAAACATTCATCATCATCTTCATGCTGTTCATCATGCTCAAGAACTTTTCATCACAGAAATCAATAAAACTTATATGGATCGAATCCTCTCACCATGTACAGCACTAATATGGCATTGATTTCATCTAAATTTACTCCTATCAAAAGGATCGATCAAAAAAAGTTCTAACAACCAAACTTTAAATCCAGATATCTTCCTTAATATTCAACGAAAATGCACGATTCAAAGTTCATCATGATCTACAACAAAAGATCTACCAAAGCCACATGAGAATTGCAAGAATTGGAGGATTCGAATTCTTACCTCTTTGATGATGCAGAACTTGATTCGTGCGTTTCAAGGCTCCAATGGTAAAACAGATGATCTATGATGATGCAGAAGATGAATGAAAGCAAGGCTTCAGCTCAACAGTGCTTAAACTCGAATAAATCTCAAAATGCCATGAACATGCTCAAGCTTCAACAATTGCAATCTTCAAGAATTGTCCACGATTCTTCTTCAACAGATCTCCAACAACACCTGTAGATGATGATCAACACAAGCAAAAGCAAAAAGAATCAAGAATTTTGATGGAAAAGTTGAAAAAAAGTTTGAGAGAGTTTGAGAGAATTTGAGGGATTTTCAATTTGGATCCGAGATTGTGATGTGTTGATTATGAATTCTGTTAGAATTAGGACTTTATACCACCTGTTAATCACACTAGTTAAACATGATTAGCAACAATGCAATGGATTAGTGAATTGATCATGTTATGTAATTTGGCAAAAATGCCCTTTTTCAAATGTAACCAATGGAACAGTAAAATTCCACTTGCAGCAAATCCAAATTTCTGTTTTAAGGCAATGGCAATTGATTTGGAGTGAAAATCATGTGTACTTTTCAAAATGACCTTTTTTCCCACCAAAATTTAAATGAAGTCACTTGAAAAATGGACTTTTTATGTGATGATTTTTGATGAAATGTGATGATGGATTATGATAGCTCATGTCAAATGGAGTTTGCTCAAAAAAGAATCACATGAATTGGCCTTTTGGTTCAAAAGTTATGCCTCCTTGAAGTTCAAAATTCTTGGATAATGATTTGATCATAACTTGCCAACCACACATGAGAAATGGATGTTCTTGGACTTTTTGGAAAGGTAAGAGCAAGATCTTCAACTTTCATGTTGGACAAAATTTGATTTGAAGCTTTCTTGATGATGTAAAGTTGAGGAGAAGACCTTTCCATTTTTGGCAGTTGGAAATTACAGGTCACTTACTATTTTTGGAAACTTTTTTGTCTGACCTCCAATTCCTCAATGTGGATGTTTGACATGTTATATGAGGCTTGTATGGACATGAATGAGACCTCTCAAACCATTTCCCACCATCAAATCCCTGATTAAATGCACAGTTGACCACAGTTGACTTTGCTAGGGTTTTGGTTGACTGAGCCATGCCTTGATGAATTTCAAGCCTCTAATCACTTGAGATCTTGATTCCAAATGATATCACAACTCATATGAATCTCTTATGAATGATCATGGTGCCCAAATTCTCCAAGAATGGCCACCATCTATTGCTCAATGGCTGCCTTTGACTGGTTTGACCTAGTTTTGCTTCATCTGCAAGTAACAAGGTTAGATGACAATATTTTTGTACTTTTGGGTTAATAAACAAATGAAAAGCAATGATATAAAAATGCAAGACATGCTTGGTGATCAAGAAACACTCTCAAAAGATAACCCACCCACTAGGAAAGGAGGCAAGGTGCACAATGATCCTTGAGGCAATGATATGATATGATATGATGCCATGAGGGATCTTAGGGACAAAATTGGGGTCTTACAGATGCCCCTATTTAAGGTCATTCTAGCCGGAGAAGTGAAGTTTAGAAATCTTCATCTCGACGCGGTAGAATGGGCTTAAATAACAGTAATGAGACAAATTTTGGTCCCTAAGAGACCTCATGATGCAGATGTATCCATGTAAAAGACACCAACTCTGTGGGGATACGGTTCGCACAGAAGAAAAGACGATCCGTCGGAGTAATACACTCACCAGGAACATAGACTCAAACAGGACTCTTATTGGGACTCTTATTGGGGATAAAAAGAATGCGTGAGCAGGGCACGACTCTGAGTTAGGGGATAACAAAAACAGACTGGAGACTTTACTGGGAAAGTAAAGGACTCACACTGGGGATCAGAAAAATTCCAAAGGAAAACACATCCATTGGAAAGACACAAGCTAACTCAAACTATCCACAAAGGATACTTCAGATAAAAATCCGGACTCGGACCAGGAAAAGATTCACAAAGAACCTCCCTGCCGGGGAAAACTGCATATATTGGGGAAAACGCCAATACCGCAAAGGGTAAAAATCACAACAGGAAACTCCACTGGAGAATGTCTAACAAAGAGACTCTCACGGGGAAAAGCAACAAGATGAGGTGTCACCGGTATAAGGGTAACAAACTCAGGAAGAATGAATATCTAAGACCGGTATACGGGTGAGAGATATCAATCAACCAAACATCTGAGAAAGACCTGAAAAAGGTACATCAACTCAGGAAAATCTGACTCCACAGGGGACCAAGGTCATAATAGGGAGCAGACAGGAAGGAACCACCAAGGATACCGGGTTGTAGGTATGTAACAGGTGACCGACCAAGGCGTGAATTGGTGTGTGTTCCAAAACACTCATCACCCCGAAGAAAGCTAGAAAAGCAGTCCTGTTTATAGGATGGATATTCGATTCCACAAGGAATTCGAATCTTACTCTGCGGAGAAAACAATCAAAAGATTGACCCAAGAGCGAACAAGATATAATATCCATTACCGTCAGAACATGGATAGTATACTCAAAAGGAAGATTATCCTGAACCGAGTTGTAGGTTGTTTATAGGATAAAAATCCGAAAATGTGAATTGGTTTGTGTTCCAAGACACTCATCATCCTGAAGAAAGCTAGAAAAGCAGACTTGTTTATAGGATGGACATTTGATTTTGTAAAGAATGCAAATCTTACTCTATTGGGGAAAGATCAACAAAGGACTCCAACCAAAGAGCGAAAGAGATATATTATTCATTACCGTCAGAACGTGAATAATACACTCGAAAGGAAAAGACACCAGAGATACCGGTTAGGGCATATAATAGGTGACTAACCAAAAAGAGAGACAATTGATACCAAGCATCCGGGTAAACGAAAGACAACTCAAAGGGATAAATTGCAAGCATCCGGCAATTATCCGAAACAACAAATATTCGACTCCGCAAAAGGGAAATAACGAATCTTACTCGACTGGGGAAACACAAAAGGCTTCGACTGAAGAGCGCATGAGACATATCATCCATTACCGTCAGAACGTGGATAACATACTCGCATGGAAGATCATCCACAACCGATTACTGGGTTAACAAAGGATAAATCGACCGAAAAGAAAGGTATCGGGATACCAACTAGGTATATAATGATGACCAATCAAAGGAGCAACAATCATTACCAAGCAAACGGGTAAATGAAAGGCGATCTGCTGAGGATGCATTGGTACAAAAATCAATGATCCGGGGATGAATTGCATGAACAGCAATTATCCACAAAGACTAGCTGGGGATATATTGATAGTCAATCAATAACCCGGGGAACAAATCACTAGCAAACGGTGAAAGGACCCACTGGCGACTTCAAAGGATAAAATTGCAAGCATACGGCAATTATCCAGAAGACAACTTGCTGGGGATACAATTGCTAGCAACCGGCAATTATCCACAAGCAAAGAGAAGAATATCAACATCAAATGTTGAATGAAGATAACCACAACGAGTAACCATCATCGGTTAGGATGAACAATAAGGTTAACTCTGCAAAGAGGAGAAATTAGGGTTTACAACTACCGAATACGGGGTAGAATACCAAAAATCTGGCTGAGGAAACAAGAGGTTTACCACTACCGACTACTGGGTAGACAACCAAAGACTCAGCTGGGATAAAATTGCAAGCATCCGGCAATCATCCAACTGTACCACAAGGTACAAAACTCCGATGGGGGAGAAAAACCAAAACATGGGATTTACAACTACCGAATACGGGGTAGAAGACCACAGACTCCACTGGGGACAGGGTGAATGAAGGCCAAATACCGAGCACTTATTCAACTTATACCACAGGGAAACGCAAACTCTGTTAGGGATAAAACCACAACAACACAAAATCCACCATCAACCAGAACGAACCACAAAGGTTACCTCTGTTAGGGGAAAAGAGATAGGACTTACAAACTACCGAATACGGGGTAGTAGCCATACTCTGGTGGGGGTAAACACAAATTAGGGTTTACATCTACCGAATATTGGATAGAAAACCAACAACTCCACGTGGGGATGGGAAAAAAAATCACAAATCCGCACGGGAAACAATAATAGGGTTTATAACAAACCACCAAACTGCTGGAGAGCAGGCAAACAGGATTTACGACTACCGACTACTGGGTAGAAAACTAACAACTCTTGCTGAGGAATAAAAGGTGTATAACCACAAATTCCATCAAGAAGAAGAAACATAGGACTTACAACTACCGGTTACTGGGTAGAGGCCAAAAAAACTCCGCTGGGGATAAAAAGAATTATTGCCAGTTATTGGGAAATTCATTCATTTATTCCACAGGGAAGTACAAGAACAGTTTGTAAGAACAAAAATTGTTCTTCAACAGATTCCTTGATTTTGATGATAACAAAGGATGAAACCAAAAATGGCACCCTAACGAAAAGTTTCTAAGTGTGCAGGGTTCTAAAGAAAGAAGGAAGAAATTTGATGATGTCATCAGATACAAAACCAGATCAGATACAAATCATCAAATGATCAGAAGCATCTGAAGTGAAAACAAGTTCAAGAAAGTCTAACTCTGAGCAAAACAGCAAAGTATCAGAAGCATCTGAACAAGAAGTAAGCTCTAGAAGTTCTGACTCTGAACAACGCTATCTGAAGAAACTATCTGAACTCAAGAGATCAACATCAGAAGCAAGATTCCAAGATTCTCCAGAAACACAAATACTCTGAGCATGAAATTGCTAATCATGAAAGAGTAACGTTTAAGTCAAGAAAAGATTTGCAAATGGATTTCCTAATTGAGAAAGAGACGTTAATCTCCAATCTCAATAAAGAAAATACTACTTGTGGTAAGTAGTCATTTCAAGAAGAAAAAGTTATCCTACAGAAGCTGTTTATGTTATGGCGTAAATTCATCTTATTACTCATCAGTTTCAACTACTACCTCATTTGATCTATATAAAGGATTGCAAATCAACATTCAGTAACTACACATACAAGGAAAAATTATACTGAAACATCAACACAAGAAAACATTCTTTCTCTCTAAGATCTTCACGAAGCTTTTGCTTATAACGTGAAAAACTCTTGTTCTTAAATTTGTAATACTTGCTTTCTTAGAAGCACTCTAGTTTACATAAATCTTTCTTCTATTGTTTGTTGATTTCCTCAAGTGACTCTGTGTAGTCTGTATACTTGAGAGGGCTAAGAGATTTTTATCTTAGACGTTGTTTGTAATCTTTCAAGATTAGTGGATTAAGTCCTTGTTGAAGGCGAAATCACCTTGGCCGGGTGGACTGGAGTAGCTTTGTGTTATAAGCGAACCAGTATAAAATCATTGTGTGGTTTTCTTTTTGAAAAGCGCTTATTTTTCAAAACAATTCAAACCCCCCCTTTCTTGTTTTTCTCACCTTCATAGTTAACAAAATGCCAATTCGGGATTAATCCGAAAGGACAGACTGAATCAGAACTCGTCCTATGAGGAGATAACTCAATAGGAAAATCCATCCCAATATATGTGTTGGGAGGAAACGGAAGCAACCGTCATCCACGAGGATAACCTCGGTGGGGAACTGCAGAAGGAAAGACAGACGTTTTCTGCTTATGGGGCTGACTCTATATGGAGAGATTAAACACCCGACATCTGCTTAAGGAGATCTATAAAGAGGTCTATATCACCCATAGCAGGAGAATAACAAACAAAAGATATATGGCAAACAATGCAACATGAATATCTGAATCTTTTATGAATATGCATGAATATGCGTAATTTATGTTTGATGAATGCTGACAAAACAGACATATCTAACACAATAGGCCCAGGAATCAAACACCCGGTACTACACTTCCAGGGAGAAAACCAACTGGAAAGCCAATCTGCTGAGACCCACATGCTAAAAAGCAAAGATTTGGGGGAGGCAAAACAAGAGATATCACAGAATCTCTGAGTGATGGATCCATAACTAACCCAACCAGGGTACAGAAAGTCACAACAGGCAAACAGCCACCAAGACCAATCTGTAGGGGAACGAGAGAATCTCGAGATTCTGCAGGGGATCCCAGTATCAACTGAGAAACAAAAGTTCACGGCACAAACAAGAACTGCCACAAAAGCAACTCCAAACAACTCCGGGGAACAACCCACTGCAGGAGAATCATCCAAGTAGAATCTAACTACACAAGCAACTCTACTGGGGAAAACTGTCAGCCATCCTTCTAGGGAACAAACCATTGAAGGAGAAAGCACCACACAAGTAGATTCTGCAACACGCCACTCTACTCGGGGAGAACATACATCCGACGGACGCACAAGTAGAATCTGCCATAAGCCACTCTACTGGGATTACAAGCAAATCAGGAAACCAACTCCAATCCTTGGGATGCTAGAGCCACCAACCGACCCTACTGGGGATTGAGAGAGTTTTCAGCAGGCAAAAACTGCCACAACAACCATTCTGCAGACTAAGCTGGGAAAAATGGAAGGAAACCATGCTGAGGAGAGAAACAACAACTCCGCTGGCGACTGCACTGGGGAGAGACTACTGCTGGAGAAGAAAATGAAGTCTTCGACAACATCTCTGCTTGCGACTATACTGGGGAACAACCCCACCAACAACTCTGCCTGGGGAACAACCCCAACAACAAACTCTGCTTGGGGAACAACCCCAACAACAAAGCAGGAGAAAGAGGATACAACCAAGCCAGGAATATGAACAAATGTCTTACCTGTTGGAAATCATGCCACCTTCGGGAGAGCACTGAGACATTCTTGAGTATCCTTTCACCATTGTGAATATTCACTTTGTTTAAAACAATAGTTTTGAAAATCCTTTGTTTTAAAACAATGACATTTTATCAATTAAAACATGCAAAACATTTGTTGAATTGAAACAAATAAGAGTGCAAATAATTGGATAAAAGCTCAAATTGATTTGATGGAATGGTAGCCTGCAAATGGCAAGACTCCATAGATCTGTACAAATCTGAAATCAGTGATATATATTGGAAGAGGGCTACATTGAACATAATGATCCTTTCTCTACCAATTCGAATCCCGATGTATGCGAAGCTTCAGTTGACGACGAATCGAGAATCTCTGACAAACAGACGGCTGTGGAACAGAAAGTCTTGTCAGGATGCAGTTACTTGCCAAATCCCTAATTTTTGCTTAGATTTCCCCAAGGTGAGGTACTCAATTTAGCGGGATGCAAATATCCTCTTTTTCAAGTCTCTAACTTTTGCCTGGATCACCCTTGCGGGTTCTCCACCGAGACGCTCATTTTTGCCTAAGCCACCCTTTCGGGTTTTCAACTTAGCGAGCTATTCTGTTTTTCGTTTGCATATACTTTTTCTTTAGGCAAAGTATTTCTTGACTGCATCTGAATTCATAGGACGAGTGAAATCATCCCCATCCCCTGTTGTAAGCATCAAAGCACCGCCTGAAAAGGCTCTCTTAACAACATATGGACCCTCGTAGTTTGGAGTCCACTTGCCCCTGGAATCGGGCGCGAAAGACAAGACTTTCTTGAGCACAAGGTCTCCTTCTCGAAACACACGAGGCTTGACCTTCTTATCGAATGCTTTCTTCATTCTCTGCTGATATAACTCACCATGGCACATGGCAGTCAATCGCTTCTCTTCAGTCAAATTCAGTTGGTCATAACGACTCTGAATCCATTCAGCATCAGTCAATCTAGGGATTTGAGGGTATCATTTTTATTTTTTCTTAAAATTTTTTTTTTTGATTTTTGATTTTTTTTCTTTTATTTTTCACCCTCTTTTTTTTTATTACATTTGTAATGCCCCAGTTTGACTGTTTTTTGCTGATTCTCAAGATGCAGCTGAATGATCTTCTTCTCGTGCTCAAGGAGACGGGTGATCTCATCAGGAATATCCTTCAACATCATCTTCCTCTGCCTCAAATACAGGGAATTCAAAATTGGGAGATGGCGTTGGATCATTATGTTCAATGGGTTTAGAAATCCCTGCATAATGATTTTGGATAATAAAACTTTTGAATTTAAACAAGCAAATCATTTATGCAGATGAAAAGATTGCTTTTATTATTGTTTTTAGGGTTTTTTGTGATCACTGATTTCATGCAAAAAGCAAAAAGTGAAAACAAATGGAAAAACAAATGTTTAACAATGCATTAATTGAATGAAAACATCATTGTATTAAATGCTGCCAACAATGTCATCACTTCTCCTTTTGGCATGGGAGAAGGGTTTTGAACAAAGTGAACAATTACTCTGATCTATGGATGACTGTAGGAACATCTACAGCGACCCAATTGTGGCAGACACCACCAGGAATGATGAAATTGTTCAAATCCTCTACATCCTCTTCCAAGATAGCAACAACCTCTTCCTCAGGTTGATCGTCATGGATGAATCCTCCACTCTTGAACAACCCTTGCTCATTATACGCCCCAGAACAGTAGCCAATGCCAGCCCGGGATCTATTGTCTTCAAGCTCAATCATCTTCCCTAAACCAGCAACTGCACCACATTCAATGGCCAGTTTCGCATCACGATAGGAAGCAAATGAAGGAGACTTCTTCTCAATTGGTTCATCAATAGATAAAGCTTGGAACGGAGTTCCAACTTCATCCTCAGTGTCAATATATGAGAAAGAAGACAGATGGCTAACCAGGAATAAATCTATCAAAAGCACTCTGTCTGGCAGATTCCTCCTCGAGTTCACATCTCTCTTGCTCAACTGATCCATAAATCTGGCAGAGATGGCTATGGTGTAGTACCGGCGAGTCAGTGCATCTTCAAAATAAATGAAGAGCACGGGGATCAGACCACAGGACCGGAAGCTGAGAATAACACCCGTTTATGCAAATGATGCATGAAGTGCTAGTGCATGTGCTCTGTTTTTATTTCAAAGAAACTCAAGGGTTTTATTTGCAAACTTTGAAATATTAATCCTCTTGATCATATATGAGAATATCTCATCAGATATATCAGGTGAATTTTTTTTCGGTTTTTTCCATGTTTGAAAATTTTCGCAAATAAACTCCTTTGAGTTCCTTGAAAATTTTCTTATTTTTCTGATGACATGAAATGCGGATGAATGCATGAATGCAACAATCACACTCAAGGATCAAGCAAGGCACACCAAACAAATATCATGGGAAAACTCATTGTATCCCTAATATCAATCATCCATTTTGGTGGATTTAGGTTTTCACCTTATCAACACCCAAGTTCCATTGATATTAACGGTACATGAACCGGCTCAATCATCCTTAATATCAATCATCCATTTTGGCGGATTATGGTTTACACCTTATCAACGCCCAAGTTCCATTGATATTAAGGTTGTCTGAACGACTCAACCACGAATCAAGGGTTTCCTGAGAGTCACGAGCATGGAGTCTTGGTTAAGAACCACCCAAAGGGAGTGTACTAGGGTTTAAACCTGCCAGACATGTTCTACCAGAGGTTCCCATAATCATCGTCCCATCTTTCGGATATTATCAGAGGAACGAATACTCGTATTCCAAAAATATTCTCAAGAGAGACTCTTATGAGTGTAGTATCGCGTAACAATCGCATCAGAAATGACATCTGAACGACCTCCGCGCTACGTCCTAAAAATAGACCAAGATGGGCTTGGTAAACTAAGGTCCTTGGCTTCTAAGGCACATGATTGAAAGAATAATGCCTAACCACAAATAACTTGTGTGACATTATTAATCCAACATGACCTCCACCAAGTGAATGGACTCGCAAGTCAACTGGCTAAGGAATACTCCACACCAGTCAACAAGACTACGCCATTCTCCTATCCTAGAGTGCACTCGAGTTCGGGTATAGAACTCATCTCACAAAGATCACCAAAGCAAACAGCAATTGTATATCAAGCAATTCAAACATTACAATCAATACAGTTATCCCAAATTGTACAAAAATATGTCAAATAACAGATAAACAAATATCATACAACAAGGGTGAAAAGTAGGCAATACCACCAGGGAAGGTCTAATGTTTTCCCCAGCAGAGTCGCCACTTTTCTGTAGCGGTGTATTCGTCGCTATATGATTTATTGATTAAACCATAAGCAAAGCATACAAAGAAATCGAGTCGCCACCGCACTTTTATTTATCCTAAGGACTGGTTAAAAAGCGAACAAAAACCTAAGAAGTTTTACACGTAGAAAACCAATAAAAGATCAGAGAGTCTGGGTAAGGGGTAAATTACGCAATGGGAAGGTGTTAGGCACCCATCACGTCCTAGGTACTCCTAGGGAGCCCTTTTCACACTTGTTGTATAAAAATGTTTATTTGTTTTTGACGTATTGTGCAAACATGAATGGGATGATGAGAAAAGAATATACAATTTCTATTGTTTTTGTGTTTGAACGGATGAACCCGTTGCCTACGTACCTTCCATGAAAGGTAAGGATCAAAACGCCGTAGTTCGGCTAAAAGATTTCCAAAAATTAGTGAGTTCATTTTAAACACAAGCATTAAGGCTTTTCATTACCAATGGGAGAAAACTCAACCTGAATCAACAATCCACCATGCGAGGACGGCTTCAACATACTAGTGAGGGGTTAACCCTATAATAAGTATGGAAGACTTACAATCAACTCACTAAGGATAAGGTAAGATTAACATCAACCACTATGGTAATTGAAACCTACGGCTAATGTATGAAAACATATTAACAATGGACAAAGCCACAAAACAATTGAATGTGTGAAGTTAATTGATTTATGAGTATTCACAAAATATGGTCAAGGTATGATTAGGATTGATTCAAAGAAGTGTTGTGAAATGGAGTTTGAAAAGTCAAGGACTTAGGGTCCAGGTTTCTAATTTGAAAAGAGATGAAGATGTTTGCACAACATGTATCAAGTTTTTGAAAGCAAAGTGTGAAAAGGTTTAGGACGAAGAGGGTATGGATGATGGAGTGTAAAACTTCTCAGAAAGGTTCACCTCTTGAGATCATATAGAAGATGATTCAAGTGTGTCCTTAGGGATAGGCAAATGAGCAATAACAAAATAAAAGCAAGGTGATACCAGATGCCATCAATGGGCTTATACCAATCTCACAACAAGGTGGATACCGGATACCAATAACTGGATTTACACCAATCTCCTAAAACAAACAGGGATGTCAGATGCCAATAAATGGACTTATTCCAACCTCCTAAAGCAAAACAAAACCTGGATATCAGACGCCAATCTATCTGGGCTTACTCTAATCTCCTTAAAGTAAAACAAAATGTGGATGTCAGATGCCAATCTATCTGGACTTACTCTAATCTCCAAAGGATGGTCATAGGAGTACAAATGCCAACGACATGGTCTTACACTTGCATCCTCACATACAACAAACAAACAAGCACTAAACAATGGACATGAGTGGCCAAATGAAATGGTCTTACACTCTATCCCTTCCAAATCATAGGAACAATGGCCAATTAATGGACTTACTGTTGTCCTCAGTGGGTAAACCCAAGATGGATCACAAAGATATGAAATGATGATCATGCAATAATGAACAATTAATGGTGATAAATGCACAATGGCAAACAAGCAAACATGTACAAATGAAGCAAACAATCAATCAAACAAAGTCATTTAGCACACACTATAACCAAGCAATTAGGCTCAAGCAAGGGTTAGACTATGAAGTCAACTGGAATGAGGTAAATGGTGCTCTTAACCTTGACATTGAGAGCCAAGGTGAAGCAGATGAAAGAATATGAGGGGTGTGCCTCATTGCTCTTATCCCTTGTCAGGGAGAGCTTTGAATATCAGAAGGTGTGGGAGTTCAGAAAGTGGGAACTCTCTCCACAAGTTAATGACTCGATAGATCTTGGGCTTTTACTCACTATGCATCAACACATGTGGTGTGAGCAAGGTGAGTGACACACAGAATAGTAGGAGATGGACTATACATCTCTTTTGTCTACCAATTGCCTTATTAAAAGGACTTTACCTGCTTGGGGACAAAGATAAACATTCACAAACATTGCCTCTTAAGGAGGACTTCAGGCAGGTGCCTGGCTAAGTAACAAGCCAGGTCTTCCAGACTACATGGAGACAAGAGATTCTACCTCAATGATAATGCTATCAAGCAAAGCAACAACAAGTTCACAAAGGAACTATAGCAACTAAGGTACCTGAAATCAATCAAATATAATCAGTACACAAGTCAATAAGAAAAGTCAACAGACAACAAACAGTCAACTATACACAAGCAATGCATTAAGCAAAGCATAAGCCCAACTCAAAGGAGCTCAAAGCATCCTACAAAATAAACCAAGTTAGTTCATGACAATCAAGTAAACCAAACTCAATCAACTTGAATTAATCTCCTTAAAGCAATTGCTTCTTAACTTGAAAATCAAACTCAAATGTGAGAAGTAAACCCTTAGGCCAAAGCCTAGGGTCAAAAGAGGAGAAAAAATTTAAAACAAAACATGAAAGTTGACCAAAATCAAGATTAATCAAATAAGAACAAAGTCTAATTGGTCTCATATCAAAAGCATTCACCAATTGCATTTCATAAGCAACTCATGTCAAACTAGGCAAGTTGAGAACTCAATGATGTAAACAGAATGAACACAAGCATATCAACACCAACATGGCTCAATAAATTCCAAGGAAAATCATGCTTAAACAGAACACATTGAATAAGCAACACACCAAAAATCATTGCATTTGGATAAGTGGAAGCAAGTCAATTAAAATCCCTAAGTCAAAGCATGTTCAAACAAGCTCATACAAGGCACCAAATCAAGCATCAACTTCAAGCAAGCATAAAACAGGAACCAAACATGATAAATGAATGAAATCAAAGCCATGGCAAACTTCAAGATGTCTATAATACACATGCCAAATTTTAGGTCCATCCAATAAACACCAAGGATTTCACAAATCATATGATATCATGACTCACAAAAGGTTCACAATTGGTCAAACAGGGGAGAAATTATCAAACAAATTGAAAATGCATTAAATAATTCCAGGAAAAATCACAAGCAAACTTAACATCCATAAGTATCAACATGCAAAAATCCAGATCAATTCAAGTTCAATAAGCATGGTAAATAAAATCAAGAACATGAACAAGACATGGTGTGACATACATTGTCACACCTCCAAAGATCACATCGTATCTCACAATCCAGAAATGAAAAAATAGCAAACCATATACCAAAATGATCAGGAATGAGTCTAGATCATGCATGTAAAATTTCATGTTCATAGGTTAAAGCATCATGATTTCACAATTAAAATGGCAAAACATAGGCAAATAGCATACATGATCAAAACCATTAGACCAAAACAAAAACCAGCCGTGCACAACTTTTGTTATCATGCCTATAAAAAACTAGAGGAAAAATGGAGATGAATGCAAAAATTCCCACTCAATTTGGATCAAGAATGAATGACTTATGATTTTTTGAAGATTGATCATGAAAGGAAATAAAAATTTGGAAAATAAAATGAATTAATTGAAGCGCATGGCATTTTTGTAAATATGGCGCTCACTTAATGAAACGCTGCGTTTCATTAAGTGAGGTGTCACGCGGTAACTGGCTACATGGCACACAAACACGGATTTCATGCAAATTCACAGCCAAGCGGATTGAAACATGTTCTGGAAACGAGATTCAAACATTCATCATCATCTTCATGCTGTTCATCATGCTCAAGAACTTTTCATCACAGAATTCATTAAAACTTATATGGATCGAATCCTCTCACCATGTACATCACTAATATGGCATTGGTTTCATCTAAATTTACTCCTATCAAATGGATCGATCAAAATAAGTTCTAACAACCAAACTTTAAATCCAGATATCTTCCTTAATATTCAACGAAAATGCACGATTCAAAGTTCATCATGATCTACAACAAAAGATCTACCAAAGCCACATGAGAATTGCAAGAATTGGAGGATTCAAATTCTTACCTCTTTGATGATGCAGAACTTGATTTGTGCGTTTCAAGGCTCCAATGGTAAAAACAGATGATTTATGATGATGCAGAAGATGAATGAAAGCAAGGCTTCAGCTCAACAGTGCTTAAACTCGAATAAATCTCAAAATGCCATGAACATGCTCAAGCTTCAACAATTGCAATCTTCAAGAATTTTCCACGATTCTTCTTCAACAGATCTCCAACAACACCTGTAGATGATGATCAACACAAGCAAAAGCAAAAAGAATCAAGAATTTTGATGGAAAAGTTGAAAAAAAGTTTGAGAGAGTTTGAGAGAATTTGAGAGATTTTCAATTTGAATTTGAGATTGTGATGTGTTGATTATGAATTCTGTTAGAATTAGGACTTTATACCACCTGTTAATCCCACTAGTTAAATATGATTAGCAACAATGCAATGGATTAGTGAATTGATCATGTTATGCAATTTGGCAAAAATGCCCTTTTTCAAATGTAACCAATGGAACAGTAAAATTCCACTTGCAGCAAATCCAAATTTCTGTTTTAAGGCAATGGCAATTGATTTGGAGTGAAAATCATGTGTACTTTTCAAAATGTCCTTTTTTCCCACCAAAATTTAAATGAAGTCACTTGAAAAATGGAATTTTTATGTGATGATTTTTGATGAAATGTGATGATGGATTATGATAGCTCATGTCAAATGGAGTTTGCTCAAAAAAGAATCACATGAATTGGCCTTTTGGTTCAAAAGTTATGCCTCCTTGAAGTTCAAAATTCTTGGACAATGATTTGATCATAACTTGCCAACCACACATGAGAAATGGATGTTCTTGGACTTTTTGGAAAGGTAAGAGCAAGATCTTCACCTTTCATGTTGGACAAAATTTGATTTGAAGCTTTCTTGATGATGTAAAGTTGAGGAGAAGACCTTTCCATTTTTGGCAGTTGGAAATTACAGGTCACTTACTATTTTTGGAAACTTTTTTGTCTGACCTCCAATTCCTCAATAAGGATGTTTGACATGTTATATGAGGCTTGTATGGACATGAATGAGACCTCTCAAACCATTTCCCACCATCAAATCCCTGATTAAATGCACAGTTGACCACAGTTGACTTTGTTAGGGTTTTGGTTGACTGAGCCATGCCTTGATGAATTTCAAGCCTCTAATCACTTGAGATCTTGATTCCAAATGATATCACAACTGAAATTCTGGTGTAGTCAGAATTCAGATGTTCTACTCCAAGTCATGACATCTGATCTAACCTTGTAATTAATACAACAAGACAGTTATTAACCCCTGTACTAATATGCACACGATCACAGATGTCACGACATCTCATTCTATGTCACCCTAGAATAGATGAACACCTGGTTCTGTGCATCAGGAAGAATGACTCAACTGAGATCTATCCTAGCACTCACTTCTGTTGTTTTCTTACTCAGTTATCAGCATGATGTCTTACTGTTGATTTTGGACATCATCTATTACATTGTTCCAGTGTGTTTGTCTTTTACATGTATTTCCTGAATGAACACGTTAATTTAATTACCACTTATTAGATTGCTAACAACTAGGCTATTTTTTAGGTTCATTAATTGTAGGTTAGTAGTTGGTTTCCTGGATTTTAGCTCAGCTGTTGAATCCCTGAAGAATAGCCTGAGAAAATTACTGAAACAAAAAAACCAATCAACCTACACTTTAGCACATGCTGTTGGGAATGAATGTCACAACATTCAGTTCAACAACCAGAACATATGCTGGTTCTGTTATGTTCCTGGAAATGTACTGTGCTAAGTTTGCAGTACTGTAAAAGACCAACTAGTCTCTACTTCAGTATCAGCTTTCAGTATCAACTATCAACACATCCAGTTTGACAGTTTCACAATGATCCTTCGACCAGGTCTGTTATCCTTGAAAAGAGCAGACTTAAATAAATACTGAACTGAAATCAACCTGCTTATTATTCAGTATACGCTGTCACTGATGAATGTTACAACATGTTGTTTGACATTCAAACAGAAGGCTATATACCAGTTCTGTTATCATCTTGATAAGCTGACTGGAATACCAGCTGAGGTATGACAGTAATAAACACATGCAGAAGGAAAACAAACACAGGAAATTGTTAACCCAGTTCAGTCCAACATGACCTACATCTGGGGGCTACCAAGCCAGGAAGAAGATCCACTATTAGCAGTATTAATTCAGAGTTAAACTCACCCGTTTACAACTCTTCACTTAATCCCTACCCAATGCAATCTATACCTAGGAACTCCTAGATAGAAACCTCCAGTTTCCATTCCTATCACTACAAATACAATGTAATGTTAACACACCTTGAACTTGCTTCACAGCTTCATTCAAGAACAAAATCACTCTTGCCTACAGGCTTTGAGTTACAAAAACTCTCAGCTTTTACCACTGAGAAACATATGGTAACCTTCCCACAAGTTGGGAGGTTTACCTTACACACACCCCTAAAAATTCATTCTAAGAGGCTTACAAATACTAGGTTATAATGTGCTATTTATAACCTAATCACCCAACTGGATTTGGGCCTTCAGAAATCGCAGCAGACTTGTTCTTTGCTGTTACAACTTCAGCAGAAAAATTCTGCTATAAACAAGGTCTTCAATCCTAGAATCTCTCCATATATATCTCCATATTTTGAGCCTCTATATCTTCTGATTGAGTCTTCAAGACCTCCACATGGGAGTTAGGATATTCACCAAATATCCTTACTAATCCCAGAATAAATACTGAATTAATTAATTCAGTTTTCTACACATGTACGATGTCACAGGCATGATGTCGTGACATCGTACATGACATGTTGGTCCAGATGTTGAACTTCTTCAACCCAACATATTAAAACAACAGAGACGATTACATTATTTGTTTTACAAAATTAATTCCAATCCTAAGGAATTAACAATCTCCCCCTTTGGCAAATTTTAGCTAAAACAAATAAACAATACACTGGACAAAACATCCCAATTTGGGAATGCTCTTCATCTCTGTCATTGGCTCCACCACCACAAACACCAAAGTTGGTGTACATGGGGAAGCAGAGGTACACGGATCAGTTGTACCAGAACCTTTTCCCTCAACCGGAGAGCTTCCGGAAGAATATGTAATATTGAGTACATAGATAATGTAACTCAGATCACAAGACACAATTGTCCTCTTAACTCAGATCACAAGTCACAAGTGATATACCCAGTTGGTGGATTTTGTGCCTGACACCAACTTCTGTTTGCTACCACAGTCAGCTTGCTTCTGGTACATTCTCAACCCCAGGACTGTATTTCTCTCCCCCTTTTTAGCTAAACATTTGTAAAGGCACCCCTCACAAAACCATATCCAGGCGCAGCTTGCCCAAACCTTAACATACCCCATGATTCTGAGGGAATGGAGTGTTTCTCTTGTGAGAAGAAGAGGGCTATTACATCCTTTAAATAGTCCAGCCCGTGCTTAGGAATTAACGGTAGGAATTAATGCTTGGTCAAGATTCATTAATTTTTGCTGAGAAACAGTCAGAGAATCACCAACATAATCTCAGACTATCTTTGAATACCTTTTATAGCTTTTGACTGTTTCTTTTCCAAAACAGCAGTTCCAATGCATGGAGACTATTCCATATATGCAGTCAGACACGTTGCACGCGATGTCTTAACATTCCACGCGGCTTTTTCCTGCATTCTGCCAGTATTCAACATTTCCCAAGGTTCCTGTCATACCTCTAGTAGAGACTTGACATCTGGCACTGCTACAGTCAAATTCCCACACTTCAGCAGATGGTTACTCCCCCTGTACCACACAGCTGTAGCCATCGGGCTTATTCTGATTCATCAGAATTTGACACAACACCCTTATAATTCCTAATGACTCAGAAGGAATTTATAACATTGTCCAGGGCAATGTCATGACATCCGGTCAGACATTCTTCTGCTCACTCAACCTTGACATACATCACAACATCCTGATAACTGACAAGGTGCGATATCTAGTTATCTGAGAATACGTAGGCCACATGCTTGATGATTTCTTGCAGCACACAGACAGAACTCCCCCTGTCCTGAACAACTCACTCTCCTCTTGAAGCTTGGAGATCACACATGGGCATATCCAACATACCAAAGTTGGACCTTCACATACTTCCTGATTCAAAGAGAATCCAGACCACTAGATGAATTGAAAACATAAGACGCATCTTCATGTCTTCAAGAGCACACCCTCTGTTCAACCCTCTTAGCTGAACACATTCACACTCTGTGTCAATCTCTCTTCTAACCAGACCAGAAACCCACTTCATAAGATGTTCTAACATCTGCTGGGACATCCTTCACACCAAGGGGCACCATCTGATAGTCTTCAGATATCACTGAGTCACCAACTTTGATCACGAAAACCCTAGACACAAATTGGGACATATACATTTTCATCCCATTACAAGACATAATCTTCCATAGATGGCTCAGAACTCCTACCACAAGCTCTAAGGGATGAATAGAAAGCACCTCCTTTTGTCTTCAACTTAATACTTTTATGCTCAAAAGTAATTTGTCTCAGTCTTTCCTCAAGAATAATCAGCTGCCATATGTTGATTATCTTGATTCTTCGAACTCACTTCTGAGGTAGACCAACTGCCACTGGTGGATTACCTCCTTCATGAATCCTCATATGAAAAGGTCAAATGCTGCTTTTTGACCTCCCCAAGTTCATCAGACTTCTCCCAAAGATATTCTGACCTTCCAAGTGAGATTTGAACTTCAAGTTACATGTTAAACAAAGCTTAGGGTCTCTAAGACATGAACATGTAACATCTTCACCAACCAGCAACTCCTAAGAGCTGCAATGAGAACGATCCTTTTGAAGTACCCAATCTACAACTCTGTAGACCCTTCTATCTTAAGTTGATGTGCCACTTCACCAACTAAGAATCTGATGTTGAACCAAATGTCACAACATTGTGTTTGACATCTAGCTGTTGAATTCAGCTCCTTCTTCTGCCACTTGAAAGAACTTCCTCCCTTCACAGAGCAAGAGTTCAATGTTCTCATAGACTTGATTGTGGAACCAAGTTTGAGTAAACAACCTCCATCCTGCAGGTTCGCAGTTAAGTCATCCAAGTTCACATCTTGATGAATCCCTGCTTCTTCTCCAAAGACATTAGACATTTTGATGTATGAGTCTTCAGAAGGATTAGTTAGAAACTATCCCTTCAGCTATGCCAAGGATTCCTCTTCCTAAAGCAAGGCTGTTTCCATGATGTTAAGAAAGCTGCCACTTGTTCTTAACTTCATAGTGTGCATTAGCCAATGCACTTCCTTACCTGGATCAGGAATAAGCTGATCCAAGTAACCACCATCAAGACTATGATGTCTTCTTCTTCTTGTACATACCAAGGCTGAACATGTTTCTTGCCAGGAAACCTTTTCAGAGATCATATGCTTTTGCTGCCACCAAAGAGATAGATCATGAGCCAATGTACTATCCTTCCTGTGATTCTGCACAGGGTCTTGAAGAAGTGATGTTCCAACATCTTTAAGAGCATCAGATATCTTGAGCTCCAAGGATAATCAATTAAATACTTGTACTTGGTACAAGCTGACATTGATCTTAAATCCTTTCCCAATATTCCTTTCAGATACTTCCACCATAAGACTACTTTGAACATACTCTTCTAGTGTCAACATCTTCTGCTTGCAAGCACTTCAACAGTTTTGAAAATCTTCTCAGATTAAATTCACCCTTAGGAATGAGAGAGATGAATTCTTCCTTGCAAATGTGTCACACAACCACCAGAACCCATGTGACACAGGTCAACAGCCAACCAGACCTTAGGCTGACCAACTGTGAGGAGGTTAACCAAAACTCCCCCTCAAATTAACAATCATGGAAACTTCACACCAATATCCATGCATTGTACAGACATGTCTCAATATGACATACTCCATCCCTACCAGTGGTAACTAACTCTATGAGTTATACCTACGCATACTCCTATCACACCAATCAGACTTTAGCTGACCATAAGTACTAGAGGAACACCAGTCAATAGCAGATATGCATTGCCAGAGCATACTACATCAACCAACCTATGAATCTTCATATTCTCACTCCTTGAAGGAACTGCCACTTCTGATCGTGGTGCTTGAGTAGTAAGATTCATGGTCCCAATCCTCTTAAATGAAGTAGCAGTCAGGTTACCCCATTATTGACTTCTAACATCCAGAGGACTTGTCTTCCAACACTCCATAGTACTCCAGAGAACAGTTATCCAGCCCTGATCAATCTACAGGAGTAGGACAAGCAGCAGAAAATTGCGCAATGTCATATCTCACCCAACTCTACTTCTAGAAACCAGACCTCTACATGTGACCTTCTTGAGCATACACACAGTTGACCCTACCCTTGTCAACTTAGCCCACACAGATGTCTCCTCTTCCAGGTCAGGAGTAGGTTCCAAACAAGAGTATCCCTTGGTTTGACACCTAAAAACATCTGTTCTTCAACCAACAACTGCATACTTGTTGAACAACATGTTCTAACATCACATAGAACATAGGTTCCACCTCCTTGGAACAAACCCTCCTTGAAATACTTCAAGGTCTTCATATACACTACCCAAGAGTGTAAAAGAATCAGTGATCAGGTGATTCTTACCATCCTGACGTGAGAACATCATGATGAGTGGACTTGAGGGGACTCAAGTAGCTTTGACATCTTCAGAGGTTATGATGAAATCTTGAATACAACAGCCTTTCATCCACATGAGGGGAAACTACATCAGAGTTTGAGTTTTGCCAAGTATTATGCAGCGGAAATCATAATACAACTCAACCTAAGAACACACTTTTCACCAGATCAGCCTCCAAGTCCATACCAAGTTTGAATATGATTCAATACTGGCACAGATGTCCCATCCAAAGGCCAATTGCCAACCTCCAGATACAGGTACACATTATTCCTGTCATGAACAGTCCATCCACCTACTTCAAGGGACCATTCAGGGAAATTACAGAACCTTCCACTGGTTCCAACATAACTTCTTGCAAGATACCAGAAAGTATCACCCATGGATCTCATCCAGAAGCAGAACAGGATGCCTGCTCTGATACCAATTGAAATTCTGGTGTAGTCAGAATTCAGATGTTCTACTCCAAGTCATGACATCTGATCTAACCTTGTAATTAATAGAGCAAGACAGTTATTAACCCCTGTACTAATATGCACACAATCATAGATGTCACGACATCTCATTCTATGTCACCCTAGAATGGATGAACACCTGGTTCTGTGCATCAGGAAGAATGACTCAACTGAGATCTATCCTAGCACTCACTTCTGTTGTTTTCTTACTCAGTTATCAGCATGATGTCTTACTGTTGATTTTGGACATCATCTATTACATTGTTCCAGTGTGTTTGTCTTTTACATGTATTTCCTGAATGAACACGTTAATCTAATTACCACTTATTAGATTGCTAACAACTAGGCTATTTGTTAGGTTCATTAATTGTAGGTTAGTAGTTAGTTTCCTGGATTTTAGCTCAGCTGTTGAATCCCTGAAGAATAGCCTGAGAAAATTACTGAAACAGAAAAACCAATCAACCTACACTTTAGCACATGCTGTTGGGAATGAATGTCACAACATTCAGTTCAACAACCAGAACATATGCTGGTTCTGTTATGTTCCTGGAAATGTACTGTGCTAAGTTTGCAGTACTGTAAAAGACCAACTAGTCTCTACTTCAGTATCAGCTTTCAGTATCAACTGTCAACACATCCAGTTTGACAGTTTCACAATGATCCTTCGGCCAGGTCTGTTATCCTTGAAAAGAGAAGACTTAAATAAATACTGAACTGAAATCAACCTGCTTATTATTCAGTATACGCTGTCACTGATGAATGTTACAACATGCTGTTTGACATTCAAACAGAAGGCTATATACCAGATCTGTTATCATCTTGATAAGCTGACTGGAATACCAGCTGAGGTATGACAGTAATAAACACATGCAGAAGGAAAACAAACACAGGAAATTGTTAACCCAGTTCAGTCCAACATGACCTACATCTGGGGGCTACCAAGCCAGGAAGAAGATCCACTATTAGCAGTATTAATTCAGAGTTAAACTCACCCGTTTACAACTCTTCACTTAATCCCTACCCAATGCAATCTATACCTAGGAACTCCTAGATAGAAACCTCCAGTTTCCATTCCTATCACTACAAATACAATGTAATGTTAACACACCTTGAACTTGCTTCACAGCTTCATTCAAGAACAAAATCACTCTTGCCTACAGGCTTTGAGTTACAAAAACTCTCAGCTTTTACCACTGAGAAACATATGGTAACCTTCCCACAAGTTGGGAGGTTTACCTTACACACACCCCTAAAAATTCATTCTAAGAGGCTTACAAATACTAGGTTATAATGTGCTATTTATAACCTAATCACCCAACTGGATTTGGGCCTTCAGAAATCGCAGCAGACTTGTTCTTTGCTGTTACAACTTCAGCAGAAAAATTCTGCTATAAACAAGGTCTTCAATCCTAGAATCTCTCCATATATATCTCCATATTTTGAGCCTATATATCTTCTGATTGAGTCTTCAAGACCTTCACATGGGAGTTAGGATATTCACCAAATATCCTTACTAATCCCAGAATAAATACTGAATTAATTAATTCAGTTTTCTACACATGTACGATGTCACAGGCATGATGTCGTGACATCGTACATGACATGTTGGTCCAAATGTTGAACTTCTTCAACCCAACATATTAAAACAACAGAGATGATTACATTATTTGTTTTACAAAATTAATGCC
This sequence comes from Lathyrus oleraceus, assembly GCF_024323335.1. NCBI lineage: Eukaryota > Viridiplantae > Streptophyta > Magnoliopsida > Fabales > Fabaceae > Lathyrus > Lathyrus oleraceus. The sequence continues at coordinate 506,992,519 of NC_066581.1, forward strand.
AATCCTAAGGAATTAACAACAACTCATATGAATCTCTTATGAATGATCATGGTGCCCAAATTCTCCAAGAATGGCCACCATCTATAGCTCAATGGCTGCCTTTGACTGGTTTGACCTAGTTTTGCTTCATCTGCAAGTAACAAGGTTAGATGACAATATTTTTGTACTTTTGGGTTAATAAACAAATGAAAAGCAATGATATACAAATGCAAGACATGCTTGGTGATCAAGAAACACTCTCAAAAGATAACCCACCCACTAGGAAAGGAGGCAAGGTGCACAATGATCCTTGAGGCAATGATATAATATGATATGATGCCATGAGGGATCTTAGGGACAAAATTGGGGTCTTACAGGTTCATATGCCATTTTGTGTTAGAATAACTTTTCCCTGCACCAACAATGAAGCCGGACGAAGCAGAATGGGTCCGTTCTCGATACAATCAGCTAAGCCTAGTTGAGGAAAAGAGACTAGCAGCTATATGCCATGGCCATCTATATCAGATACGGACGAAGAGAGCGTTTGATCAGAAAGTGCGCCCTCGGGAGTATCGAGTCGGTGAATTGGTACTCAAAAGAATTCTTCCTCCCAACACAGATCACATGGGCAAATGGACACCGAACAACGAGGGTCCATACGTGGTTAAAAGAGTTTTCGCTGGAGGAGCTCTGATGCTAACAACCATGGATGGCGAAGACTTCCCGTCCCCTGTCAACTCAGACGCAGTTAAAAAATACTTCGCATAAAATAGACCCGCTGGACAGTAAAAAGAATAGTCCAGGCAAAAAAGGGGCATCCCGACGAACCAAAAAAAAGAATGAAGAGGTTCGGGCAAAAATTAGGGATATAAAAATCAAAAAAAATGTACACCCGGTGAGTCGAAAACCCGAAAGGGCGGCTCAGGAAAAAAAGGGTTTCCCGGTGGATTGAAAACCCAAAAGGGCGGTCCACGCAAAAGTTAGGGAATAAGCGAATAACTGCAATCTGAGTTCATCCGTGTTATATCACCGTTTCATTCAATCCGGCAATCTTCGAAGGTAAAAGATCGACTAATCATCCACTTTAGAAAGCAAGATGAGCAGAGCGTCTTGAGGACATACGAGCCATAGCAGATTCGAAACTCGGTGGGACCCCATTTCCACATTGCCATTAGGATAATTTCTCTTGTTCAATTTATAGCGATCGCCTCTTTCCAGGGATCAGCTTCCTGATGTACTCGCCTATTCCTGGCACAAATTTTTCAACCAACAAAAGTCGAATAATTCAGTTAAAAAGCTTCTTTACTTTTCATTTATCAGTTTGTTTGCAAAAGATGTCTGAATTCTTGAGGAAACATATTGCATCTGAATGTAATGGTGGCTTTTGCAGATGACTTGCGTAGGAAAACAGTCAAAATTGCTTTGAATGTGCTTAATCCCGGACGGTGAATTCAAACCGAGTAATTCCCCGGGGCATACGTGTATTTTTTGGTTACAGGTCACAGGAACCGGATGCCAAGTCATGAATCCTCACCCCCAATTGGTTGACAAAGCCTCTCCTCTGCAGAGCAGGTTCCCTAGTAGAGTTGACAGTATCCAGACTGTATATCCCTAATAGAGTTGACAGTATCCAGACTGTATATCCCCAGCAGAGTCGACAGTGCCAGACTGTATCTTCCCAGCAACAGCGGAGTAGTCGCATACCCAACAAACAAGATGGTGGTGTTCCCAGTGTTCATCTCGTCCCCAACAGATTATTTTTTTAACAGATTTGTTTTAATCCCCAGCCTGAGGACGATTAGCAAGTTCATATCCCCAGCAAAGGTCGATTCCTACGACATTTCCCCAGGAAGTGCTTTCCTCACAGACTCTCCTCGCAGAGCCTCGCCAAGCAAAGTTTCCATAGTTGATACTTCCCCAACAAGGTCAACTTTTCAAAAAAGGCCGATTTATTTTCGGTGGCTCCCCGGTCCCGGCAGACGGATCGTTCACCATAGAGCATTCAAGGATTGATACAGGGATCCGCTCCCTGCCAGAGTTGCTTCCCCAAGCAGATTTCTTTTTTCTTTTGCACCATGCATAACATTTGCATTTGCATTTGCATGCATATCAAACATACACATAAGCTGATAAACAGGTTCTTCAAAGCAGACTGAAAAATTACTTTACAACCAAAGTCATGAGATTCGGCCAGAGGATCAAGTGTGTGTGTGACCCAGCATGAGGGTCATTTCAAAGATTCAGCCTGAGAATCGTTTTCTAAAGATCCAGCCTGAGGGTCATTTCGAAGATTCAGCCAGAGAGTCGACTACGAGCGTTATTTCCCCAGCCCGCCAGCTGGAGGAATAGATTGACAGCTCAACAGAAAATCAACCTACAAGAGGATCCAGCCCGCGGATCGCATTAATAAAACAAAGTCTAATCGAAGAGTCGTTATAACATGTTCTAGCCTGAAGAATATGTACGAAGCTCAAAAGTGGGATATTCTCGAAGCTGTATATCTAACATGAAGACTGTAGATTTCGAAAGAGGGTCAACCAGCGCATGCCTAGATGCGAGATCCTGATGATGGGAATTTATCATCAAAACAATCCAGATCTAGCCAGAAGATCGAAGAAGATCTAGCCAGAAGATCGAAATAGATTCAGCCAGAGAATCGAAACAATTCAGATCTAGCCAGAAGATCGAAGTCAGGTCTAGCCCGAAGACCGGAAATAGATTCATCCAGAGAATCGAAACAATTCAGATCTAGCCAGAAGATCGAAGTAGATTCAGCCAGAGAATCAAAGAAAATAGATTCAGCCAGAGAATCGAAACAAAGGAGATCTAGCCAGAAGATCGAAGAAGATCTAGCCAGAAGATCTAGCCAGAAGATCGAAAAAGATCTAGCCAGAAGATTGAAACCGTATCCAGCCCGAGGATCAAAATTAACATCCAACCAGAGGACTAAATTGAGTATAGATTCAGCCAGAGGATCGAAACTCCAGATTAAGTCAGAAGACTGATTCAGATTCAGCCAGAGGATCGGAAGAGAAATAAACAACGCGGTGTATTTAAGCATTTTTATGGTGTTCTCGGAGCGCAAAAAATGCTGAACATTTTTGTGGTGTTCTTTGGTATTCAATCACAGCTCACCCTGTTTGTCTGATAAGCTGTTCGCTTTCATCCTGCTCGGATTAGCTGATGACTGAATAGGGGCAGCTGTAACACCCCAAAATTTGCCCTCCTTATTCACGCATTCATTTTTAGGTCATTTAACATTAGATAGATTGCATTTTATCATGTCAATCGGGATTAGCTCCAAGAAGCTTGAACATCATCCAGGACACTTTGTGGGTTCTATTTAGATGATCAGTCAACACAAGGGAAAGACTTGAGTTACTTCCAACAGGGGTCTATTCGTCAGTCAAAACGTTAATCTTGAAGGAGCAAAGGTTTGTTCATGAGCTATCATGCTCGCTAGGCGAAACCCACGTGTTATGCAAAAAAAAAACGAAAAACGAAAATAAATAAATAAATAAAATATAATATAAAAATTTTGGACTTGGGCCTCTCTCATTTGAGCCCACAGGTCCACAAAGATCAGGTTATAAATTCAGAGTTTCAGTGAAACAAAAGGCCATTCTATTCCTATTACCCTGGCTGGGAAAAAGATAGTGAGAGAAGAGCTAACAGAGTTCAAAGCAACCTCTAGAAACTGAAGGGAACTCATCGGCAAAGAACCAGTTCTAACTCATATAAACCCTGAGATTGTTCTGCAAACCCCGATGCAATCCAATTTCATTCAATCTCTCCAATCAGGTTTTCCTTATTCCCATTACTTTATGCTTTTAACTTGAATGCTCTGAATGTATGAGGTATTATGGGTGAATTTGATACCCTTTTGATGTATGTGTTTGACAAGAGGTTTAGGCCTCCTACCCTTGGTTTGCTTTTTGTGAGCTTTTTGTGAATTTTAAAGGCATGATTCATGTGGTTACATTTTGATTTGGGGGCAATTCTTGATTACCATATCTTGTTTCTCTAACCTGTTTGTTGAGTTTTGTTTTGTGAGGGCTCATATGACTCTTGCAGAGATGGCTTGCCTGGTGTTCCACTTTATTTGTGGGATACCCCCTGGAGGTTTATTCAGATTACCTGTACTGACTCGCTTTCTTTGATGGTGGTAGCTTGAGAGATCTCTGGGTTTCTTATCTCTTTATTTGCTGTTGCTTCGGATCTTTATCCGTGTGGTAGATCTCTTAACCCCCTTTATCTTTCCCGTATTTTACTACTTTTTGCCTAAAGACCTCCATGAAGAGGCAATTGAAGGATAAAAGGGATTAGTAGCCAATCCCCCGTTATTCAGTGCGTCGTTCTTTAAGATCACACTACGTGTCGATGCTTCAGAACAAAAACCCCAGATCTTTTGTTCTGTAAGTCAGTGGAGAGGGTTCCACCTTTCTGAACCCCCACTTTTTGTCATGAGCTCACCCTGGCCAGGGTTAAGAGCTATGAGGTCTTATCCTCATTACCCCTTTTGCATGAGCATCCCTAACCATACCAACTCATTGATTTTTCTTCTCCTAAGAACACGTTAACTCCTTCTACTACAGGCGAGTAAGTCTCCAAAGGTCGAGCATCCGGTAGATTGCGTAGTAACATCGTTCGTCCAAAACCCAATCCATAACCCCGTAGTTAGCCGAACTACGGCTTGCTCTGATTCTCATTCCAGATGAGATACGTAGGCATAAGACACGATGTTTTAGCGAGCACAATTACCCTTAATCCATACGTAGCCGAGCTACGAAGACTCTGATTCTCATATTCAGATGAGATACGTATATAGTGGATGCGACATCCGTGCGAGTCATTTTCTTTTGACCCTTTTTTTTAGTAAATAACACATTAAATGAACCCACATCCTTTAGACAAGAACTACAAAAGTGGATCCCGTAGAGTACTACGGATGCATAGGGGTGTTAATACCTTCCCTTCGCATAATCGACTCCCGAATCCAAGATTTGGTTGCGAGACCCTGTCTTGTCCTTTCCTTTTTCCAGGTTTAATTCGAGCGTTTCTTTTCCCTCCTTTGGGATAAATAACGCACGGTGGCGACTCTCCTGTCTTTCTTCGCCGGTTGTTTTTTTTCGCATTCCATTTTTCAGGTTGCGACAATATATATATATATGTATATATATATATATATATATTAATGATATATATATATATATATATATATATATATATATATATATATATATATATATATATATATATATATTGATATATATATATATATATATATATATATATATATATATATATATATATATATATCATTAATATATATATATATATATATATATATATATATATATATATATATATATATATATATATATATATATATTAATGATATATATAATGATATCTATATATATATATATATATATATATATATATTAATATATATATATATATATATATATATATATATATATATATATATATATTAATGATATATATATATATATATATATCATTATATATATATATATATATATATATATATATATATATATATATATATATATATCATTAATATATGTTGGAGTAGTTGTTCATCCATTTATGTCATAGGATATGCAAGAATATTTCAAATATAAAGAGCTACTTTGGAGTTAAGATTACACTGTTGCGGGGCGAACTTATGACTGTTAGAGGAGAATGAAGAAGGTGATATTCAAGGCCTAATTCAGAAGGCAAAGGATTGGATTGGTTAGTGGTTTAAGGTTATCCGCCCTTGACGACCTGAAGATATTGATAACGAAAGTCTTGCTTGGGTCCGTTGTTTTGGGATTCCTTGTAAAGCGTGGTCATCTGATTTATTTGAATCCATCACGTATTTTTTCGGGGTTTTCATATGTCGGGATGATGATACTTCTAAACAATTAAAATTTGATGTTGCAAGGATTTTGATCAGGACCAAATTTAATGATATCTTAGCAAAATAATTTGACATGGAGATCCAGGGAATTAGTTTTCATATAAAACTCATTAAAGAATCCTTTGCCCTCAGAGCTTTGTGGTTCCAGATGTGTTTGGTCTAGATTCAAGGAGATACATATATGTGCCTCCCGGAGTTGGTTATGAAGATGGTGAGTCTTCTTATTTTGATGATAGTGGTTCAAAAGGCTCTTTTGTTCAAGACTCGTTTAATGATGATGGTGACAGGTCATTAAGTGAAAAGGATTTTTGGTTAAAGTCAGGAGGTGTGGGAGAAGTCAAGACACATATTCGTGAAACCTCAGCTGTTATTTTTATTAGTTCTGACTCTATTGAAGTAGGCGGTTCAGAACTCGGGATTTTTATAGAGAATAAAGTCAAGTCTAAGCTTTTGAAGGTGTCATCTTGTGGGCCCAGGTCTGTCAAAAAGTCTCTTTGGCTTTCTGTTTCCAATCCACTTGTTCGTGTTAACAAGTTGGTGGGTTATTCCTCTACAAAGGCCCATTCTCTTGGATCAGTTCAGAATCCACCTGAGATCCCAATGCCTAAGTCATTCAATTCAGTTGAATTGGTAATTAAGCGCTATGTTCAAGTGAGTCTAAAAAAGAAGGGTGTGTCGTTCGCTGATGATCCAAAAGAGGATGTATCTTCTCTTTGAAATTCATCTATGGTTCCGGTTTGTTCGAGGAAGGTGTTAGCAACTTATGTTTCTTCCCATCGTTGGAAGGTGCTACATCTTCTACTTCTTCTCCTCAATTTTCTGAAGGATCTATCCTTTATTGTGATCCTCCTTCAAATTTTTATTTCAAACAAGGAAACAAGAGATTCTGGAGTGGAAGTGAAAGAAAGGTGGCTAGCAACATCTAGAAATCTATCAAGGATTTGGGTGTTGTAGGGGTTGGGGATGAAGAGATGTTTGTGGAACCTGTTAGGGTTATGGAGGAGAGGCATGTTGTTAGCAAGAAGGTGTGGGAGGTGAAGAAGAAGAAGATTCGATGATTATTTTATCCTTAAAAAGTATAGGGGGAGGTAGCTTGGCTATGAAGAGAAGATTGAATTAGATTATAAGAAAAGGTAAGGTGGATATTGTTTTTCTTCAAGATACCAAAATTCAGGTGATGAATAATTTATTAGCTCAGAGCCTGTGGGGAGACAAATAGATAGAGTGGAAAACTATGGGTTCGATTGGAAAATCTGGTGGTATCAATATCATGTGGAGAAAGCAATTCTTAAGTCCTCTTTATAGATTCTCAAGAATTGATTTTGTGGGCTTGGCTGCTACCATCAATAAAATTGAGAATATGTTTATTAATGTATATTCTCCCTTTGTTTTTTAGATAAAGATACAATTATGGAATAATGTTATAAATTTGAAAAGAAAGTTTGGAGGGAGTTATTGGTTCATAGGTGGTGATTTTAATGCAGTATCTAATAAGGAAATAAAGGGAAGGATGAATCATTGCAACCAAAAGGAAATCGATGATTTTAATGAGTTTATAGGTTGTTTGGAGTTTATTGATGTCCCTTCTATTAATAATTTTTTGACTTGGTCTAACTCCGAGGGATCTGCAAGAAGTAGGTTGCATATATTCTTGATTTCGGAGAGCATCATGAATCATTGGAAAGTGCTTGGGCAGGAAATTGGTCTTAAAGATATTTCAGATCACACTTCGGTTTGGATCAAAACTAATGACTTAAACTGGGGTCCAAAACCGTTCAGGGTTTTCAATTGTTGGTTTTATCATCCAGAGTTCAGGTCTTTCGTTGTGGATTCGTGGAACTCTTTTCAAGTGGGAGGTATACAGGCTTTTTTTTAAAGAAAAATTCAAATTGATGCGTCAAAAGCTTAAACATTGGAACGCTGAGGTGTTTGCCTGGCAGGAATTGAAGATATAATCGATCGCGAAAGAGTTCAATGAAATTGAAGACAATTATTTAATGAAGATGATTCGTTTAAGGAGGTTTTGGTTGCTAGAAGGAAGAGATTATCTTCTAAGTTTTGGGAGAACGTGAACTTATGGAAAGCATCATCTGCCAAAAATCTATAATTTCGTGGTTGAAAGAGGGAGATTTGAATACAAAATTCTTTTATTCGAAATTGAAGGAAAGAGTGAGATGGAATTCTATCTTTTCGATTCCTTTGGTCGAAGGAGGCAAAACTGAAGATGTTAAAGGAGTCAAGGACAAAGTGAAAAGGGTATTCAAATACAGATTCTCTAAACCTGTCGTATGAAGCCCTACAATGGATGTGTCGCTTTTTTCGCAGTTGTCTGAAGTAAATAGCAGGATGCTTAAAGATCCTTTCTCTTTAGAAAATATTAAGGTTGTATTTTTGAATTGTGAAGGTTCGAAAAGCCCAGGTCCAAATGGTTTAAACTTTGATTTTATTCATAAATTCTGGAGTTTGTTGGAGGGTTATTTTGTAAAATTTATGTATGAATTTCACTTGTTTGTTAAATTACGGAAATCCATTACAGGCGTATCTGTCTTGTTGGGTGTTTTTATAAAGTATTGTCCAAACTTGGTGTCGTGTCTCAGCTTTCGTTCCTAGAAGACTATTGTTGGATGAAGTTCTGGTCATCAATGAAATCCTTGATTATTCTAAGAAGGCTAGACAAGATTGTTTGTTCCTAAAAGTTGATATCGAATTAGCTTATGATTGCGTGAATTAGGACTTCTTACGATCTGTTCTTCGGAGAATAGGCTGTGGGGCAAAATGGATGAAGTGGATGTAAGCGAGTGTATTCAGCAACAGTCTTTCAATTTTGGTTAATAGAAGTCTTATGAACGATTTTTCAGTTAAATATGGTTTACGACAAAGCGAACCAATTTCCCCTTTTCTATTTCTTTTGGTTGCTGAAGGCTTAGCCTGTCTCATTAATAAGGCTACAAACTTAGGTAAATTTTCTGGTTTTTCTATTGGTAACTCATTAGAGCATCGCATTTTGCAGTTCGCAGATGATACTATCATCATTGGGAAAGCTAACTGGGAGAGTGTATGGAGTATTAAAGCAGCTTTAAGGGGATTCAAAATGGTGTCAGGGTTAAAAGTTAACTTCTTCAAGAGTAAATTATATGGGGTTCATGTCAAATACGAGTTTTTACTGGCTACATCTAATTTTTTATCTTGCACTGTCAACGCAATTCCATTCAAATTACTTGTTGTTCCGGTGGGTAGTAATCCAAGAAGGTGTGTTACATGGAATCCTCTTTTAAACTCTTTTGAGAGAAATCTATCAGTTTGGAAGTCTCATAACCTGTCGATTGGCGGTTGAGTTGTCCTCTTGAATTCAGAGGTTATCTAGGTTATCGAATTTCCTTATCTCTTTCTTCAAAGTTCCAAAGAAGGTATTAAAGGAAATTATTCCTCAATGAGAAATCAATCTTTGGGTACCCTAATAAGATTAACATTAAGGTTATCATTGTCAATTGCGGAAGTTTTCCCAATGTACCCCTCATTGGCTCCAAGGGGTGTACTAACTATATCCCCATATAGGCTATGAGACAATTAGGTCACCTTATGTGGGAAAAACCTGAGTAATGTGACTTAGAAAGCTTCATCTTGCATAATGAGGATACCATACCCCAAAATCTATTTGGAAAACTCACGCGTGCATAGGAAAAGGTGCATGTACGAGAAAATAAGTTGAAAAGAAAGGACCCTTCAGTCAAAGATTCCTACACCCAATGGGTCAAAGAAATAGTACAGTTGATTAAGCTACCTTTTGGGATTGATCCAACCTACCTTCCAGAGGAACCTGATCTCAGTGTAATATCCATTGAAGAAATCTACTGCCTTAAAATGACCATTGCCAAACTTGAGCAAGATAAAGAGAACTTGGAGTTCAGTCCTTATGACATGACTTATAAAAAGAATCTGGTGAGCCATAACCTTGAACAGAAGGATAAATAGCTTCTCAAAATCCAAAAAGAGATCAATACTGAAAGAAGTAAAAGACAGAAAATATTTGTTGGATTGTTAGGCGTTGGGTTTAACCTTGAACTATCAACAAGAAGTTAAATAAAGCCCAAGCAAAAGGTCAAAGGTGGAAAAGATCATGGGAGCTGGATACATGGGAAAAACAAGAAATGAGGAGTGCTTTAGCAACTCAAATTCGTGGACTTGAAAGGTCACTTGCGAAATCTCAGGCCGCAACTACTAGATAATAACAACTTAGAATGGAAGCTGAGCAAATGTTGCCAAATAGTTTGATAAGGACCTACAAAGAAATCTTAAATCTTAGAGAGCTAAACCATTTGCAACATCAAGACCATGAATCCTTGAGAGCCTAAGTCACGCAATTGGAGGGAGAAGTCCAGTACTTGAGGGATCTTGCTGATGCTGCCCAAGTTATAGTCCAAGAACAAGGTGATAAGGCTAAAGCATGGAGGATGCAACATTCCAACTTGGAAGAATTCTCCAACAACATGGTCCTATACATTCCAAGGATGTTCAGAAGAGTTGAGCGTGTGGCCAAATTCCACAATACTCCTCAACAAGTCCTCGAGTTTGTTAGGTTGTGCAATATTCTGCTAAAGGAGTTTAAGGCCCACTTGAAAGTAGATATGGAGGCACCACTTTAGTTTATGTTTTGCTTTAAGTTTCTCATTTTAGTACTCTACCATTACAAATTTGTTCTTGAGTGAACCTTTTTATCTTGAATTAATAAAATTTGTCTTTGCTTTTGTTATATCGATTGTATGGTTTTTTATTTGTTCATATTATGCAGCAACAAGTTTTGAAATTTCCCCCCAAGGAAGTTAAAAACAAAGTATTTTTACATACATCATTATACATTCGTACATACTTCATTTGCATGCATTGAAAGGAAAAAACAAAATAATTTTCTCCCATACTTTCTCAGTATCACCGAACGCTACAACCTGACTCTCCAAACTCGAGCTCATTGCAAGAAGGCAATGGAGAAATTTTAACAAAATCAGGTTGCACTCAGGGAGGACATGGACTCGGTCAAAGGGAATATGGAGGAAATGAAGGACAAGATTGATCATCTCACGAGAGCCATTACTAACATGATAGATAGAGAGGTTAGGGATGCCAAAAGAAAGGTTTCTTCCGCATCTACCCCTCCACCCATGGATGGTAACCCTCTACAAGGATTCATCTCTAACATCCAAAGGGGAGAAGCTAAGAATAACACCCCTCGTCCTGAAGGGTATATCCCAACCATTATTCATGGTGGGGCATCTTGTCCCATACAAATACTCGTTCCACAAGACAACTATATGATTCTAAGCCAACAGTACAAGGATAAGGATAACAGGGTTAGGACCCAGGAAATTAAACTTGTTGGCCTCCCTACTGTCACCAATGGAGAAACAAGAGATAAAGACAAATATAAAATCTTGGAGTAAAGGTTGAGGGTTGTTGGGGGATTCATTGGGTTTGAATTAGGAGTAATAGCCAAGCACATTTGATTGTATCATACTTTGGTTTTCATTATTTACTAATCAAAATTCCAAAAATATGTCAATGTATAGTTTACTTCTTTTGTAGGTAGTGTGTGTGGTCACCCATGGTCCATCAAGCTCATATCTAGGGTTTGAGACCCTCAAAGCAAGGATATTAATAAATAGATGGTTCACATTGACTCTAGACATCATATATGGATCCTCATATTCTTCATTTATCATTTGGATCAAGAAATCATCAAGAATTTGAAGTTTGTTGGCCTTGGAAGCCCTAACTCATCTGGGTATCTTGTGTGACTTCCTCAGCAAGTTTCTTCAACATTTAGTCCAATAAATAAAGGGATACTTCATATTACATCATCTTATACATATATGATCCTCCATTAGTCCCAAAGATCAAGAAAACTTCAAGTTTTCAAGTACGTTCAAGGTGGTTGACCAGAAAAAGTCAACTAGTCAAAACTAGGGTTCCCTAGACCTTATATCCTACAATGTTTGTCATACAAAAATTATTCCAAGATCAGTGTTACTCCTTATGACATTAAAAACAACTTTCTTTTTGAATTCAATAGCTAGTTTTTCTTGGAAAGTCGTTTTTTATGGTGAAAGATTATAGGTCATTATGTCTGAACCCTAGTTAGGAGGTCATCTTCCAAGGACCATAACTTGCTCAATTTTTATGAGATGAAAGTCATTCAAGTTTCATGATCAAATTAAAGGTGTACTCTCCAACTTTGATTCTTGTAAGAATTTAAAATTTAACTTGCAAATGCATGTGCCAAGAGGAAACATTATAGGTCATTTTGGGCCATTACCATTGAACTAGTGATTTTCCTCAACTTCTAAAATGCATAACTCCTTCATGCCAAATCCAAATGAGGTCAAATTTGTGACCAAATGGAATAGGTTTGAAATAGATACAACTTTAATGAAGGAACGTTTTCCATTTGAATCCCATAGAAAATGTTATTCAAGGTGGAATAAGTGAACATTTGACTTGGTACTTAGAAAATTTTCAAATATGTTTGATTTCCAAAATTCCACCTCAAAATCCATCATGGTCCAAGCTTCAAATGGAAAAGTTTTCAACATGAAAGTTATTCCCCTTGATCTCACCATTCCAAAAAAGTCCAATATCATCTCATTTGTTCAAGAATTGAGGACTTGCATATGGGTTCTTTCCAGGGTTCATTTGGATGAATTTTACATACACATTTCAATCTTCATTGCATGAGCACATGACATGATTTCAGCATTTCACATGTGTAATTTTGGACCTGATCACATCATTTCATGGGCCAATCACATGCCCATGCAAGCATGCAAGGAAATTGCTATTTTTAGACAATTTTGGAAGTATGTGAAAATCAAATGGATAGCTTATAAATAAGACCCTCATGGCTCAGAATTAAGGACCTCTTGCCCAAGCTTTGAACTTGCAATCCAAACCCTCACCATTAAAGGATGATCTTGAAGGTTTTCATTTGAAAATCAAGCTTTAAATCTCCTTCTGTTTTTAGACTGAAACTCTAAGAGTCCAAGATTTTCCTTGATCCAATTCAACTCCTACAAGCTTTTGAAGTCAAGCCAAGGACAATTGGAAGCAAGATCAAGCAAGTTTGAAGCTCACTAGAAGATAGTTTCAAAGCATGTTCCAAAGAGATAAAGAATCCTTCAAAGAATATGCTTAGAGATTGAGGCAATTGGCTTCTCAAGTGGAACCACCTCTTGCTAAAAAGGAACTTGCTGAATTGTTCATTGATATTGTCCAACCCCAATTCTATGAGAAGATGGTTGGAAATGCTTCCTTGGGTTTCTTCAAGCTTGTTGCCATAAGAGCCCGTGTTGAATATGGTTAGAGGAATGGTAAACTTGTAGTTATTTCCAGAACTTCAAATTCTAATCCAAAGAAGTTCTCTGGAGGGTTTCCCTAAAAGAAGGAAGGTGAGACAAACGCATTGTCTATTGGCCAAGAAAGAGGTCATTCAAGAAGAAGACAACAACCACAATATTCACAAGAGTAGTATGTTCAACAACCTATTCCTTATCAGCGACCTGTGTATCCTTCTCAGACTCATCAACTAGTTCCAACTCAACAATCTACTCCTACTCTTCCAACTTATCAGCAAGCACCGGCAGCTCCTGCCTATCAACAATCAAGAGCTTGGACTCCACAGCAAAATACTCAAAATCAGAATATGAGACAAAGGAATAGAGCAGCCTTCAATCCAATCCCAATATCATATACAGAGCTTCACCTCTCTTTGTTGCAGAAAGGATTGGTGGTTCCTAGACCTATGGGATCTCCATCTGATCATTTGCCTCTATGGTACAACCCTAATGCACATTGTCCTTTCCACGAAGGTTCCCCCAGACATGATCTAGAAGTTTGTTACGCTTTGAAACATAGGGTTTGTGAGCTGATTGATAGCAAGATTTTGTCTTTTAGAGATATGAGACCAAATGTGAAGAATAATCTTTTTCCCGTCCATGGAAACCATGCAGTGAACACAAAAGATGCCTCTGATGGTTTTGTAGTTGAGAAGGTTGATGATGTTAAAACTCCTTTGGCAGCATTTCGTGCCTAATTGGTGGAACCTGGCTTGGTTGATGTTTTTCATGACAATTGTGAAGAGTGTGTCATACATCCAGGAGGATGTCAGGTGGTACGTGATGATATCCATGGCTTGATGAACCAAGGAATGCTGCAAATCTCCTGTGTTGCAAACAAATGAGGATGTGTAAGTAATTGAACTTTGTTTCAATTTACCCGAACCAGTTGAAATCCCTTACTATAATAGGGGAGTTGTGCCTTTAGATAATCATCTGTCACTCATTTTAATATGTATGCCTACGCCATTTCCATACGAGAACACCAAGGTTGTGCCTTGGAAATATGAGATTACTCTTGTGGGTAAGATTTATAAAATCATAGAATTTTTCAATATGAGACAAAATTTATGAGACAATGAAATTATATTAGTATCAAGAAGCATAGTAATAACTTTTTCACCCCAAAATTCACTAGGAACACAAGTAGTCAACAAAAAGGAAAAATTGTCTTAATAATGTGACAATGTTTTCTTTCAGGAACTACATTCTATTGAGGAGTATTAGTACACAACGTGTGGTGAACAATTCCATTATATGCAAGTAATTTATAGAATTTATTAGACGTATATTATGTTGATCAAAAGACTCTAAACACTAGAAGAGGGGGTGAATTGTGATATTTAAAATCACTGATTAATTTAAAAAAAAAATAGTTTTTAAAATGTTTATGTTAGCGGTTAAGAATAAGATAGAAGAATAAAGTATATGAAGAGATAAAAATAAAAGAAATAAAAATAATTATTTAAAATTAAAGATATAAGAGTTTATAGAAAGTGTAATAGAGATTTATACAAGTTCGACCTTGTTGGACATGAGTCTCCAAACACAAGAGGGGGTGAATTGTGTGGGTTTAGAAATCCATTTTCAAAACAAAATTTATTACAATAATAGAGTTTAAAAAGATTTTGTAAAATCACAGAGTAAAAATAGCGGATATTAAAAAATAGAATTGCAACGAAAATAAATTATTGGAAAGTAAATAATTAAGTGGTGCTAGAAAAACATCAGAATTATATAGGTCCAATCTAATAAAGTGACCTAATCATCTCCCCAAAAATTCCTTCTTTAGAATTTTCACTATTATGTGAGATTTTGGCTAAATTTGCCTACAAATCTCCCTATACAAGGATTGGAGTTTTTCGGTGGCTATCTTCCCAACCAACATGGAGTTTTAACTGCGAAAGTATCTACAACCAACTAAGAGCTTTTAATAGTCGACTAAGCTCACGAATTGACGGAGAGTTTTAACTACGAAGAGCTATCCTACCAAATATAGGTTTTACTTTGTTTACCTCAACAACCAAATAATATATTTTAAATTTGGTTTAGCTCACAACCAAAAGAGAATTTCTCTCAATGAGAATTTTCAAATGTGTGTGTATGTGTGAGAGAGAGATGTCAAAATGAGTCTTATATTTATAGAATAAAAGGTGGTTCAAATATAAAAATAATCCATGGGTTTTTCAATGCTCATCGAAATGACATAATTGATTATTTCAGTTGTTTGAGTTTAATTTAGTTATATTCCATTTGTTTGTAATCATCGTAGAGTCAAATACATTATCAGATCCTATTAATTTGATTTGTTTCTTTAACCGCATTTAGTGTTCATGTTTGTCTATAATCTTTATTAGATATTGAAACATTATTTGTTATCATAAAAAAGAAAAAAAAATTGACACATCATCCAAAATTGATCTCTTTATTAAATGTATAACACTTGTAAAACAAGATTCCACATTAATGATTCTTTAAATGTAAAAAAATATATATTAATTCATTTATATTTTATTTATATATATATTGGTCTTCTTAGTATATATTTCCCAACATTTTAAGAGTTCCATTTGAAAATATATTTTTTTGAAAAAAATATCATCATGAAGCTAGGATGCATTCTCGTTTTCATATGTACTTTCTTCGCCTTCTTCAACCTCACGTTCATATCAGGTACATATATCACTATTATTATCATATTTATCGCAACTTATTATCATTCATTGATACAAAAATATTTCAACATGAGAGAGTATACTCTTTATTATAAATTTAATTCACTTGTGAAATGTTTTTTTATCAATTTTTTATGTCTATAAATGTAGCAAGCACAGAAGCGAATCTATCGTTTTGTCCGCGTCATTTGGATTTGCCAGGGCGTTGTAGCAATTCTCGCAGTTGCGGTGAAGATCTGAATGCTGCATTTGGAGCAAGCGCCATGGTTCAAGACTGTATCTGTGAAGATCTTGCCAACAATATGCACCGTTGCACATGTTGCTGCAAATGTCAAATTGTGAAAGATAGAAAGACTCTTTTTCTGGCAAGCCTTTTTAGTGATGGTCAACTAAAATGTAATAAAATCTAAAGTTTAATGTTAGAATGAATAATCACATCATATTCCAATATATGAGTTTTTATGATTTTGGTATTTACTTTGAGTTTTTATTTTTAATATATTTCTTTGGTCAAACATAATTACAGATTTGTTTCAATGCATATATGTGGGACATGTAGGAAAAACAAATCAAATAATCTGATTTAAAAATATCTTAAAAATAGGAAGGCCCTTTTTCTTAGCAACCTTTTTAATGATGGTCAACTAAAATTTAATATAATTTAATATTTAATGGAATAGTTAATAACTCCATCACATTCAATAGTCTCTATTTTGACTATCTACTTTCAAGATATTTTGAAAATTATTTTTTTAATAAAATAGGTGAAGAAAAAAGTAATTAGAGTTTCAATAATAAAACAACATAACTTCTGAAAAATAAGAAATTTAATAAAAAAATATATAATAAAATATAAATAGGCTAAACTATCTTTAATCCAATTATAATCATGAGGTTTATTATAAATGATCTAACATCTCCAATCATCGAGAGTTTGTTAACCAAGAATTGAATATGCGTCAGGAAATTAACTATAAGCAAGAAGAAGGAGATTTAAGGTATAGTAATTGTTCTATGGTGAAGATGGTGACGACTAATCTGACAATCAATCTCAATGTGCTTGGTACGTCATGAAGTAGTGAGTTGTGAGAAATTTTATTGGCATTCTTATTATCACAATATATGTGATTGGTTCAGAAAGAAGTGCACTCGAGTCAAAAAGTAACCATCGCAACCAAGCTAGGTAAATGCCATAGCACGATATCCAACTTCTATAGAAGAGTGTGATAAAATTCTTGTTTTTTTAATTTTCTAAGAAATAAGCGAATCTCCAAGAAAGATAAAAAACATGTAGTAGACCAATTAAGACGTTGAGGGAAATAAAGGCCTTTGAAGTAGGATTCCTCAAAGATAGTAAATAATTCTGAGAACAATTGCTCAATATGTTGTAGTGGAAGGGACAACAAATTGACTTGCAACATGAACAACATAAGCAAATATCATCTATATTAATCGTATGGTACACTAGATTACCAACCAAATTACAACACAAAGTGAGATCTGGTAAAGGGACACCATCAGAGGGAGCATATTTTACATTTAATTATACAGAACTAATCTCTACTATAAAAAAAAACATAAATTTTACCTCAACTTAAAATGCGAGGTAACAAAGGGTGTCATGAAAACTTGTCACTTTACCCCTCAAATTTTGTTCCAGCGAGGGGAAAGTTGTAATGGTCATTGGTTTGACAACAACAACCATTTATTATTTTCAAAACTATAAATCGCATGCCACATACCTTCGATTTTTGTTAATATCCAAGGAAAAAAGTAAGTATTTACATCAGTTTGATATAATAATCGAGGGGTATAACCTATTTTTTATTATTGGTCTGTACTTATTTTACATATAACCTAAAAAATTTGTGATAGAATCAGAATATTTTATTTTATACATAACATAACTAAATATACACATAATACCAAATTGGATTGTTTATAAAACCAAATATTCACATATCCATAATGGTACACCAAGAAAACATATACATATTTGAAAATAGAACCATATAATTCCAATTAAACCTATAATGACATTAAGGATATAGAAAATCTCTAACAAGAGAACATATACACATTTGAATCTATAATGACAAAACCTTTATATAATGTTTACAACAATGAAAAAAAATTAGTGTTGTTGAGATTCATTAAAAGATAGTAAAATCTTGTCCCAATGTGATCAGATGTCATCTATATCAGTCATTTATATCTTCTTGTGAGAATGGTGTTCGGTCGCTGAACGTCTATAATTTGAACATAATTTAAATTATGATATGCTAAAAACAACAACATTAACTTAACAAATATAAATAAATTATATGTATATGGATAAAGTGAATACTTTAACCCATGAATTAATAATGCCTTCGAAGACAATATTAAACATATGTCTGATAACATAGTATCCACACGAATGATTGTCGGATTATTTTTGACTACAAATAATTTTCATATAGTTACTAATTAATACACACAAAACACAAGCAATGCATTAGCAAAAACAAAAAAAAATGTCAAAAGTAGTAATAAAATATGAGTGCTCTGCTACGGAACAATTTTGAACCCAATGGGAGTAACAAAGATGAAGATGATCTCAAGGAGAGAGATATAAATAAAGTAAAAAATATTGGAAATCAAACTGAAAAGGAAGATGGACCACCGCATTAAGGAAGAACGGGAGGCAGAACATACAATGAGATGGTTCTAGGCTCTCATAGCAGTAACATAGATGAGATTGGAAATAAAGTTGAAGATGATGAAGATTCAGAGATGACAATTTTGGATCTGGAAAATATGAAGGTAGAAGAGCATGTTGAAGGCCATTATGTTTGTCCCAAATTCATTTTCTGAAAGCATGAAGAACAAAGAATACATGACCTTGGAAGAGAGGGGTCATTGTTAAGTTGCTTGGAAGAAGAATTGGGTATAAGGCATCGGAGACAAGGTTGAAACAGATATGGGTGAGGAAAGGAGTGATCAACATTATTGACTTGAGTAATGAGTAATTTCTTGTGATTTTCTCGCATGATGAAGATCATAGCTCAACACTTCCTAATGGTCAATGGTTCATCTATGACCATTATGTTACAATGAAAGAACGAAGTCCTGATTTTCACCTAGCTAGTGATACCACTATGAACATAGCCGTATGGGTAAGAATCTCCGGATTATCGATCAAATATTATGACACGAAGGTCCTATCTTTCATAGGTAACAAAATTTGAAATAAAATCAAGGTAGATAAGAATACATTGACACACAAACAGGGGAAATACGCCAGGCTATGTGTTGAGGTAAAGTTGTCTAAGCCTTTGCTTGCAATGTTCACAATAAAGGACAGGAGAGACAAAATAGAATATGAAGGACTACATCTTCTATGCACCATGTGTGGGAGATATGGAAACTACAAGGAGGGATGCCCCGATAAAAATATGCAGAAAGTGGATCCCAATAAGAATGTTGCAGATAATGCGTAAGGGATGGAAGGGAAAGCCTCACATCCTCAGGTTGGATTGGATGGGCCATGGTCTGTTGTTCAGACAAGTACATCCAAAAGCAATTAATCCATTGGCAGGCGCAACCAAATAGGTTTTAGTGGGAGACAATAATGTACCCCATACCAAAAAATAATATGGTCAAAAGTTGGAGAAGAATCAGCATGTGGCGGAAACTGATCCAATTAAACATTCTAAAATTCCAAACACCAAATCACGTGGGAAAGACAATAAGGAGAAACGAGGAAAACATGTGTCCGATATTAGGAAGGTAAATTTTAAAGGCAAGGCTACAGTGAATCAAACGAAGTCAGCTAGAAATTTGGTGGATATTATAGGCGAACCCAACATCAAGAACTAGATAGCTTCCATGATAAATGTTAGAATAACAAATGGTTAGAAAAAACAACACTAAAAGCAACAATGGTAGTTTAGGTGTAAAGGAAGTAATCCAGGTACCAAACCCTATAAGACCACTAGATGGAAAAGTAATGCCCCATGCAGGAAATGTTACAAACCACTCGGATGAGAACATAACCAAGCAAGATCATGAAGAAGACAAACGAGGTAGTAGCCAAGGATATGTTAAAGGCCTTGATGAGTTTAGTATGGATGTTGTGGAGGAAACTCCATAATAAGTGTCGCAGTACAAGGTTTCTTATCACTCTTAGCTTTCTCCATGATAAGTCAAACTAAGATATATTTGTGTGGAATTGTAGAGGTGCTTCAAGCACTAACTTTTTCAGATATTGCAAACAATACATGATGATGCATAAACCTAAGATTCTATTCATTCTTGAAACTCGATGTGAGCCTATGAAACTCATGAAAGTTTTTAAGAAGCTTGGTTTTTAGGGGTTTCTTTCAACCAATAACCAGGGTTATGTAGGAGGCATAGTTATTGGCTGGATAGAAGAAGATGTAAGTATTTCCTTGAATCATAAGAAGTTCTAGTTTATTCATACAATGGTGCGGTTTAATCATGGACAAGTTTGGAATTTCACTTCTATTTATGCTAGCCCTAATGTGGAGAATAGGAAGATTTTATGAGAGGACCTGAATAGCATCAGTAGATCAATGCAGAGGCCTTGACTCATAGTTAGGGACTTCAATGTTGTTTCTTATGATCATGAGAAAAGAGGAGGTGTCCCCGTTTCTTAAAATAGATGCAATAAATTCAAGAACAGGATAGAGAAGTGTGGACTTCTTGATCTGGTAGCCATTAGATCAAAATATACTTGGAAAGGCCCAATATATAATGGAGGGTAACACATTTATGAGCAGCTTGATAGGGCTATGTGTAACGATAGTTAGGGACTTCAATTCCCTTAAGGATATGTGAAGGTTATGCCAAGTCTAGATTTCTCATATCATCCCCTTCTTATTTGTCCAATACAGTCGTGGCGTAGAAGTGGATAGCATTGTTTTCATTTCGAGAGTGCTTGGTTAGCAGAAGAGACATACCATTCTATGCTTGAAGCCACTTGGAGTAATGACAAGTCCATTCTTCATTACCTGCAGAAAGTCAATGAAGGAGTCGAGACATGGAAACTTAACACCCTCACTCAAGTTACGATACATAAAGAAAAGATTATGTGTCGCATTTGAGGTATACAAAGGAGCATTCAAGCAAGACGTAATGCTGGAGGCTTAAGGAAACTAGAACAGAAACCTCAATCTCAGATGCATGATCTCCTTAAGAAGGAGGAGTAAATGTGGTTTCAATGTTCTAAGGAAAAACAGTTGGTTGATGGCGACCGAAGTACCATATACTATCAACTCAAAGTTGTTCAATGTATAAGAAGGAATAATATTGTCATGATCAAGAATGTGGATGGGGATTGGGTGGAGGATGAAAATCAAGTGTGCCACTTGTTCATTAATCATTATAGAGAGATTTTTTCTTTGAATTAACTAAAATAAAGTGGGAGCAGACGGTTTATACATTCCCATAACTTGAGCCTGAGAAGAGGGATGAACTTAGCAGACAACTAACTAATGAAGAGATCAAGCATGCTTTGTTTTGCATGAATCCTTGGAAAGCGCCTGGTCCGGATGGGTTTCAAGCGGGATTTTATCAAAGATCTTGGCACATTGTTGGAAAAAGTTTTTGTGATTACGTCAAAAAGGTGTGGAAGATCCCTAGTGAAATTTCCTCCATAAACCAAATAGATATATGTTTGATGCCCAAAATGAAACATCCTGATTGCATCAATCACTTCAGGCCTATATCAATGTGCAATGTTCTGTACAAGGTAGTGAGCAAGATCATGGTGGAAAGGCTTAAGGCAAGCATACCTAAACTTGTTTCCCCAATTAAATATGGGTTTGTTCCAAGAATAAGCATACATGAGAACATTATTGTTTCTCGGGAGATCATTCATATCATGAATAAGATGAAGGGAAACAAAGGTTTCTTTTCCATTAAAGTGGATCTTTCGAAGGCTTATGATAAGTTGAGCTAGAAGTTTATTTGTAGGATTTTGGAGGAAATCAAGCTCCCCACACAATTGACGAATATCATAATGTATGAGGTGACTAGTGTGGAATCCAACATCAAATGGAATGGTTTGGCATCTGAGTTTTTTCGCCCTTGTAGAGGAATTCGATAAGGTGATCCAATCTCACCTTACATGTTTGTGTTATGCCTTGATAAACTGTCTCATATCATCATGCATGTTATGGACCAATGTGAATGGAATCCTATTAAAGCTGGCAAGTATGTAAAGAGAATGATTCTTTTATATTCTCTTCCAGCCATAAATGCTGAGTATTTATAGATACAAGTGATACTTGAGTGTTTAACTAATTCCTAATCTTAAGGGAACCCTATTGTTGATTCCTAGTATTAAGCAATGAATAATTCAAACTATACCAACTCATATGCATAGTAATAGGAATGGTTAGTTACACTTAATTATTGGAACAACTTATTCTTATCTATTATTATGCCCCCTCAAAATTGGGTCACCATCAATGACACAAATTTTGTCTCTGAGAAATGAAAATCTGGTTCGATGCGTAGGCTTTGTTAGAATATCTGTCGGTCGGTCCTCTATAGAGATATGAGAGACTCGTATGTTTCCAAGTTGAACCATTTGTCGCACGAAATGATAATCTAGAGCAATGTGTTTCATTCGAGAGTGAAAAACTAGATTGGAGCATAAGTAGGTTGTGACAATATTGTCACAAAAAAGAGTAGGTACTTGAGATGGTACTCCAAGTTCACTCAATAGATTGAGCAACCACATGATCTCAACTGTAGTATTGGCAGCAGATCGGTATTCGCCTTCTGTGGAAGATCTTACAACTGTTCTCTGTCTTTTTGATAACCATGAAACAGGATTTCCTCCAAAGTAAATTATGTAAGCTGAAGTAGATGTTTTGTCATCGTAATTACCTCCCCAATCAGCATCGGTGAAGGCTTGCAGTTAAAGATGAAGTGGTTTTGCTAGCCACAAAGCATGATTAATAGTATGTTTTAGATACCATAATACTCGCTTGAGCTGCTGGAGATGCAGTTGTGTTGGTTGATGCATGAATTGTGACAATTTATTAATTGCAAAGGACAAATCTGGCCTTGTCAAAGTAACGTATTGCAATGCACCAATGATACTATGGAATAGCTTTGAGTCGGCAACGGCTGATCCATCATTTAGTTTGAGAGGAGTAGTCATACATAATGGTGTGTTGACGGTCTTTGCTCCAGCCATATTGAACTTATCCAAGAGTTCTAGAATATAAGCATGTTGAGATAATAACATACCCTCCTTGGTTGGGATCATTTCAATGCCAAGAAAATAATGAGGGAAACCAAGTTGTTTGAGCGAAAACTTGTTGGAAAGTTCTGTCATGAAGTGAGTTAAAAAGGTAGTATCACTGCCCGTCAAAAGTAAGTCATCAACATATACTAATAAGAAAGCTTGTACACCATGTTTATTGTAAATAAACAAGGATGAATCACTTAGGCTTGTTTGAAACCCAATAGAAAGAACAAAGGCCTTGAGAGAATCATGTCATGCTCGAGGTGCTTGTCGTAAACCATAGATAGCCTTCTTGAGTTTGCATACATGTTGAGGAAATTCAGAATGAATAAATCCGGGTGGCTGTTGCATGTAGACATCTTCAGTCAATTTTCCCTACAAAAAGGCATTATTAACATCCATTTGGTGTAAGGACCACCCTTGAGCAAGTGCTAAAGTGAGAACCACTTTAATAGTTTGAGGTTTCACAACCGGTGCGAATGTTTCCTTAAAATCAAGACCAGGTGTTTGAGTGAATCCTTTTGCAACCAACCTTGCTTTATATCGTGCCACACTTCCATCAGGATTTCTTTTGATGCGAAACAACCATGGCCAACTGAATTAGTATGAGCCTGACGGGGAACCAAGGTCCAAGTACCATTATTCATGAGTGCATTAAATTCAGCCGAACAAGCATCTCTCCAATGTGGTATTTTAAGTGCTTGAGTAATAGTAGATGGCTCAAGATTTTCCTGCAAGTCATGTTTAGAGGCAATAAATAGTTTCTTGGGTTTGAATATATTATTTTGTGACCTTGTTATGATAGGAGCACGTTGAACAGGATTATTTGTCGTTGAAGTTGGAACCGGATCAGATGCAGTGTTGGTGGTAGAGCTTGTTAGGTTATCACTAGTCACTGGCATCTTTGTTGTTACAGACGACTCGATAGGTTGCATTGACTCAGGGACTGGTGGAGGACTTGATATCGGATCTGTTGTGGGACTCGATACCGGTACTGATGGCTCAGGTGTGGATGACTCATGTGCTAGGGACTGGTTTGGTTCCTGAGCTGAATTTTGATCTTGGGTAACATGAATAATACTGTGTACCGAAAAGTCATGTGATGGAATTAGAGGACAAGTAGATGACGAATTAATTAGGGATTGATAGGGAAATGAGTTTTCCACAAAGTGGACATGTCTAGATACATATCTCCTATTTGACAAAGGTTCAAGACAAGAATATGCATGTTGAGACGTTGAATAGCCTAGGAAGATGCAAGGTTTAGACCTGGGTTGGAGCTTATTTTGCATATATGGTTTTAGCCAAGTAAATCACAAATAGCCAAATGAATGAAGTGTATGATAAGCTAGTTTGCTTTTAAATAATATTTCAAAGGGAGAGATCATATTAATGATTGGTTTAGGCATCCTGTTAATAAGATAGACAGCAGTGGTGAAAGCAAATGACCATAGTTGGGAAGGTAAATTAGCATGATGCAAAAGAGCACGACCCGTTTCAACGACATGTCTGTGTCTCCTCTCTGTTGTGCCATTTACCTCAGGTGTGTGGGGAGGTGAAGTTAAATGAGAAATGCCATTATTGGCAAGAAAAGATTTTAATTTGATAAATTCTCCACCGTTATCAGTGAAAAGGGAAACAATCGGAAAATTAAAGGATTTTTCAATAATGGACTTGAATTGAACAAAAATAGAGAAGACATCTAACTTATGTTTCATGGGGTACAACCAGACATATTTGGAAAAATGATCAACAATGATTAAATAATATAAAAAACCATCTACTGATCTAACAGGGGTTGGGCCCCCAAACATCAGAGTACAAAAGTTCCAAAGGTTTGCTGCTTGTGAGATGATGATTTGAAAAAGGAAGCTTGTGGCTTTTTCCATAGTGACAGGAAGTACACTCATGTGAGGCCGAAAGCTTTATTGGTAGATGATGACTGTCAGTCAGATGCTTTATTATTTTGAAAGAAGGATGTCCTAATTTATGATGCCATGTAGATGTAGAATGAATGCTTCTATGCAATGCTTGCGGTGGGCTGGATGAACTAAATGCATTGGATAGATGATAAAGATCTTGTTTAAGTGGTCCTTGAAGCAGTGGTTGACCCGAGGTTAAGTCCTTGACAACAAAATGGTTTGCAAAAAATTCAACAAAACAACTATTAGATTGACATAACTTGGAAACAAACAAAAGGTTAGATTGAATTTTAGGAACACATAAGACTTGTTTAAGATGAAGAGGTTTGACAGAAGTATTTATAACAGAGTTACCAGTGTGAGTAATTTCCAAACCTGTTCCATCACCAACAATCACCCGATCTGCTCCAGGATAGGAATTTGTTAAGGTAAGGTGTTGTAGGTCCTCAGCAATATGATGAGATGCTCCTGTATCCATGATCCAGTTACCATGTTGTGTTGCAGCCTGATTCTGAGCAAAGTTCGTTGTTGGTTTAGGGTCGTTTCGTTTAGGAAATCCCTTAATTCTGTAGCAAACCTTAGCAGTGTGACCAGCCTTGTCACAAAACTGACAGACCATCTTATTTTCGCCATTCCGCAAAGTTGGTGAAGGGTTGCGGTTGTTGTTTTTGTGGTGATAGTTTTTTGTTCTTGTGGCTGCATTGGCAATGGCAATCACATTGTCAACTGCAAGTGGATCAGCTTGATGATGAATTCTTTCAAAATCCATCAGTTTTTCATGAAGTTCAGCAAATGCAACAGGACTTTCTCTGCTTCTAAGTGCAGCGGAAATTTCACGATACTCAGCACTCAAATCATTGAGAGTGTGAATAACAAGATCAGTTTCATCAAGGGGATGATCAATGATTGAGAGTTCATCCGAAATTGCCTTTATCCCTTGTAGATATGTAGCCATCGATTGGTTTCCTTTTTTGAAATTGGAAATCCGTTGTTTGAGCGCAATAATCCGCACTCTTGAGTGGCCCGTATACATGGTTTTAAGGATCTCCCATGCTTGATTGGAACTTTTGACAGTTCCTAAGTGTGTGACCACTGTTGCAGCCACCAAAGATACAATACCATGTGTCGCATCCGCGAAAAACAACCGGCGGGTTGAAACAAAAATAACACAGAGCCGCCACCGTGCGTTATTTATCCCAAAGAGGGAAAGGAAACGCTCAGAGTAAACCTGGAAAGAACATGGTCTCGCGACCAAAGAGAATGGGTTCGGGAGTCGATTACGCGAGGGGAAGGTATTAGCACCCCTCACGTCCGTCGTACTCGACGGGATCCACGTTCTAGAAGAAAGAATAGGTTGCTAAAATAAACAGACAAACATCATACACACACGCCAAAACAACACAGGTGGGGGAAGAAGAAAGGGCTCGATAGGACATCGCGTCCTATGCCTACGTATCTCGTCTGGAACGAGAATCAGAGCTACCGTAGTTCGGCTCACGCACGCCAAACAAAACAAGACACACACAGGCAAACATGGAGCCTGAATGCCAATCACTGGGCTTACATCAGCATCCAACCAAAACGCACACAAAACGGCAAACATGGAGCCCGACAGCCAATCACTGGACTTACATCGGCATCCGAACCAAAACGTACACAAAACGGCAAACATGGAGCCCGACAGCCAATCACTGGACTTACGTCGGCATCCGAACCAAAACACAAAACCAGAACAAACAAACAACAAATGGCTAAGGAGTCGGGGACTCGAGCCTAACCATCGTCAAACAACACACACAAAAAGAAAAAGGTTGCCCGGAGAGGTCTCGCACGACCTCCTGCCTACATACCTCGTCTGGAACAAGGATCAGGGCGATGTAGTTCCCCTTAAAGGGAAAAGGATTCTAACCAGAACGAAGGGAAGACACACTACTAGGGAGCTGTACTCGAGCCTAGTGTTATCATGCATCGTTGACCTATGTTCAGGTTTCTACCTACTTGCACAACAGCAAGCTAATCCTAATCAGGAAGAAAGCAAGCATACCAGCATACAAGCAAAACAGAGCAAACAAATATTCACAAAGCACACACTATATACACAATAAGTGGGGCTCAAGCAAAAGTGAAGTCTTAGTCGAGGGGTCATATCAACCTCAACAAACAGACTCTGTAATCGGGTAAGAGTTGCTCTTAATCTTGCCATTGAGAGGCTAAGGTGAAGCAGATGAAAGGGTATGAGGGGTGTGCCTCATTGCTTCTATCTCTGGTCAGAGAGAGCATCAGACAAAGGAACGTGGGTCCAGAATGGAGGGACCCCTCTACGCTCAAAACATAGACTCGACTGTACAAGGTACAAGATCTTGGGTTTGTGTCCCAATGCATCAAACACAAGTAGTGTGAGCAGAGGGACGACTCAACAGAATAATGGGAGATAGATTGCATATCTCTATAATCCACCAATTGCCTTAATCAAGGTCTTTCACCTGCTTGGGACAAAGTTAAACAATCACAAACATTGCCCCGAAAGGGGGACTTCAGACAGCTGCCTGGCCAAGTAACAGGCCAGGTCTTCCAGACTACATGAAGTTAAGAAAGTCTACCTCTATTGGTTAAATAACCAAGCACATCAAGCAAGTTCAAAAAGAACTGAAGCGGCTAAGGTACCTGGAATCAATCAAGCACAGTCAGTATACCAGACAAACCAACAGTAAACAACAAATGTTAATCTATACAGACAACACAAGTCAATGTACACAAATGCAAGCTATAAGCCCAAACTCAAGCATCAATCCCTACAAAACAAAGTAATGTTAGTGGACAACATCAAACAAATTCAATTTGCAACTTGCATTTATCTCTTTAAGCTTTTTGCCTTTCAACCTGAAAATCCACACCAAATGTGAGAAACTAGACCACTAGGCCAAGCCTAGGGTCCAAAGGGGATAAAAAATCCTAAACAGCAAGTGAATTTCAACCAAAATCAAATTAAAACAAATTGAAAACAAATGCAATTGGTCCCATGCTCATATCATTCACCATTATCATTTCATGCACAATTTAGTATCAAACATGCAATTTGCAACTTCAAATGACCAAACAGAACTATCTCAACCAAATGCATACCAAAACAATTCAATTAATTCCACAAAAATTCACACCTAAACAGTACACATTCAAGGCATAGCATGTCAATTTTCAGCTCAATTGGACAAAAGAAAGTAGGTCAATGAAAATCAAGAAATCCAGACACAATTATGCAAGCCAATTCAAGACATCCAAACAAGCATCCACTTCAATAATTCATAAAACAGTGACAACACATTATAAATGAATGGGATCAAAAGCATGATGTCCTATAATGTGTCTAGAATGTACATGTTAAATTTCACATTCATCCAGTACAATATGAGAATTTCACAAATGAAATACAAACATGTGTCACACAAGGTTACCAAATGAACCAACAGAGAAGAAAATTATCAATCAATTAGAAAATGACATCAAAAATTCCCGCAAAAATCACATGTTATCTTGACATATAAATAATCATTCATTCAAAAAATTGGAGCAATCAAACATTTCTAGGCCATGTAAATAAAATCAGAAAGTTGACCTAGCTAGGTGTGACACAAATTGTCACACCTCTATTCAAAAAATCCATATCTAATCAACCATGTATCCAAAAATCACAAACTCTACATGAAAATCACCATCAACATGTCCAGAATAAGCACAAATATTTTCATCCATTTCTTTACAAGTATGAGCATTTCATGATGGTTTTGGCAAGGCATATGCAAATGTGACACATACAATCAAACCTTAGGCCAATTAAATTTCCACACGTGCAAAAATTTCACAAAAATCATGATTAAATTCTACACACTACAAGGAGCATCATGGAAAAAATCTCACTCAATTTGGATAAGAAATGAGTTTTATGTGAATTTTAGAAGTTTTGTTAATATTATGATAATATTTATTTAATGATTATATGAAATTAATATACAGCAATGGCAGTTCCGTAAATACATAAGCCTGGCCAAAACAATACTGTAGCTCACTTATTTGTTGTCCGCGTCTCATTGGCTAAATAAGGAGGGAAACAAGATTTCAAAATTGGCACGGTGCAGGACGGATCTAGCAGCGAAAAATTCCCAGAAATTTCCAGCTTCATCGCGGTTCATGCGTTCATCAAGCTCCAGCTACGGTTACGACCATTTCTTCACCAAAACACGCAAATGATATATGGATCTCTCCGTCTTCCAACGTACATCAAGGATATACAAACGAAATCTCCTAATTCTAACCATGGCGAAGGGATCGAGCATTTAAAGGTTTGACATCAAAAGTTCAAATCACAATTTCTCATCCTACACTTAACCAAATCACAAACCACGAATTGCATGCTGTTCTACGTTGAATGGACTTCCTAACGCATATAACAATTTAAAGAATAGTGAGATTCGAAAATTAACCTCAAGTTGAAGACAGTTGTTGTTCTTGATGCTTTTCGCTCCAATTATCCAAAACAGATCAAGGTTGATGTATAGGAAGATGAATGGAGAAGTTATCTCATCTCAAACACGATCCAGCAGCAAAAATTCTTGAATCACCATTGTTGAGCACACTTTGAACAGTTGTGATTTTGATGATTCCTTGCACAAATTCGATGAAACAGTCCAAGCTTATGGTTTATGGAAGTTGAATCAACAAGAATTTTGCAAAATGATTGAGAATTGATGAAGTTTTGATCAAAAATGTGATGAAGATTTTTTTTGAGATTTTGGAAAATTGAAGGGAAAGTTTGTTAGATTTCTTGAGAATTGCAATTGTGATTAGCATTCTGTTATGATTATCCTCTTATACTTCAACTTAATCACTTTGTTAATCTCAAATTAGCCAAATGAAATGTAATTAGCATAATGTCATTCTTAAGTGCAAGGGCAAAAGTGACATTTCACATTAGGCCACATGACAGCAATGTGACAGCTCAGACATCTTCTAATTACCATTTGGAATGTGTTGGCTTTTGTCTCATGTTAATTGGCTTTGTATTTCTCATTTTCACTATGCCATGCCAAAATTGTACTTAAAGTGAGAGTTCAAAAATAGCCTAGCCAAATATTGATCCTTGAAAACTCATGACAGTTCAAACCACTTCTATTTGGCATTTGTGATGTGTTGCAAAAACTCCCATTCCAAAATTCCAAGTATTTCTCAAGTTGGACCATTTTGCCCTTGGATTTTAATTAGTGCACTTGAAAATTGACCTTTTGCATTGACCATTTTTGATGAATTTTGATTATGCACCATGAAAGTACATGTTAAATGGAGTTTGCTCATAAAAAGATCATCCATTTTGGGCACTCCATGTGAAAGTTATGCCACTTTGATTATAGGTCTTTTTTAAAATTGAATGGACCATAACTTGTCAACCATACATGGGAATTTCAAGTTCTTGGACTTTTTGGAAAGGTGAGAACAAAATCTACAACTTTCATGTTGGACAAATTTCCATTTGAAGCTTTTTTGGACACGTGGTCTTGAGGTGAAAAACTTTCCATTTTTGGAAACTTCCATTACAAGTCACTTTCTATTTTTGGCAACTTTTTGTCTGACTTTATTTTCTTCATTCTTGAGCTTTGACATGTCAAATAACACTTGTCTCAACATGAATGAAGTGTATCCAACTCTCTCCCACCTCCAAATCCATAAAATCAAGCATAGTTGACCACAGTTGACTTTTTCAGCTGATAGATGAATTTGGCAATGCACTGATCAATCTGAGCCCCAATCCTTTGATGAAATGGCTCAAGGGTGACACCCTAGCCTCCATAAGCTCCATAAAACCACATGATGATCCCCATATCCACTGTAGACCCCCTCTCCTTGCTATGCCCTGATTGGCCCAATGCAACTGATTAGGGTTGACCAGTGGTCAAAACCCTAATCTCAAGGAATATGCTCCAACACTTGATGATGACCAACCATGATGATGATGATGTATCATTTCAAACAAGATGAATACCAATCCCCTTGAGAATCATGAAACCCTAATTTATAGCCCAATCCTCAAATGGCTAATGATCAGTCAATAAAACCCTAGGCTTGCATCTCCACCTCTTATCTTCTGACCAAGACTTGTGAGGATGATTTGCACAATGTAACCACATGATATGCAATATGCAATGCCTAATGACCTAAAATGATATGCAAAAATGTTATGCTAGTCCCAAGAGAGGAGGGCAAATTTTGAGGTGTTACAGCTGCCCCTATTCAATCCACTGTGAACCTGTCGATATGAATAGCCTCGGCTTTCAGATGATCAGGATGAAGAGTGATTGAATACCCAGAACAGACGAACAATTTGCACTCTGATGGGAAATAATTAACAACGCCTGTCAACATCGGCGAAGAACACAATCTTGAAACAACATCCGTCTGGTACGGAGAAAGTCGGCCTGATCACCGCAACAACGTCGACCTGGATACCAAAATAAATGGTAACACAGGGATAACTATGGCCTGAACACCACTCATCCGCTCGGGATTATTATTCTTTTCGTTTTATGCTTTTCTTGAACCCCGAAACTTTCTGATGACCTCTTTTTTCATTTTCTTGAACCCCGAAATTTTCTTTTCTTTGCTCTTTTTCATTTTCTTGAACCCCGAAATTTTCTTTTGCTCGAATGATCCTCGGATCACTGCATTTGAACCCCACTCTCCTGTTTGCCAAATAATGAACCCCATTCTCCAGAAAACACCACGTGTTTCCTTTTCTCCATTTGAACCCCAGTCGCCTGACGATAACTTGTGATCGCCAATGTGAACCCCGCTCTCCAGAAAATGCCTCAACATTTCCTTTTCTCCATTTGAACCTCGTTCTCCAGAAAATGCCTCAACATTTCCTTTTCTCCATTTGAACCCCGTTCTCCCATTTCTTGTGATAATTCCGCTGGCAACATCGGAAATAACACCAAACACCACTCTGAGGGCGACATATCAGAGGGTAATCCTTCACAAAAGGAAGGTAACATGTGCATCTCTTCCTCAGAAGACACCTATAACGACCTCCATTGGACTCCGCCAAAGTCTAAGGTGACACACGAACAGAAGATAATCCTGAGGACCTCATCCCGGATAAAATCTTCAACTCCAATCTCCATTTGAACCCCAGAAAATACCTCAGCATTTCCTTTTCTCCGATTGAACCCCGCTCTCCAGAAAATGTCGCAACATTTCCTTCTCTCCATTTGAACCCCGAAAAACCGCGCTGATCGCGTAACGTCTTTTGATATTATTTCCATCTCTGTCCGACGGAAACATTTCCTCCAATATCGCACTATTGGGGAATACTGATGATCTAACATCCTGATGCTGGACTCCTCGGAGCAACACCTTCTCTTTCTGGCAAAAAACACCTCTCAAACAGTAACCACGGTCTGAGACTAGCTTTTGCTCGCAATATGATGCATGATTGATTTTTCTGCGTAATGCTCCATAATTATGGAAATGCTACGCAATTTATTATTTTTCTATGCAACATGTTATGCTATTTTTCATGATGAATGTATAAAAAGCATCCCCCTCAAGGGACTCTCCTGGGGAGCCCGAGACACTCTGCTGAGGAACTCGTCAATACTCCGATCTCCACCCCGCTGGGGAATTGCACTGCTGCTGGGGAAAAAGGTAATCCCTGCCGGGGAAGAACCTCCTTTGCACCCTGTCCGCTCGGGAATTGCTGGGGAAGAATCCACCATTGCACTCTGTGGGGATACAATTGTCTTTGACTAGCTGGGGATATCAATCCCGACTCTGCTTCGGGCAACCCTCACAGATACCCGGCGACTTCACTAGGGAAATGCTTACAGATACCCTGCTGGGAAACAACCACCTTCAGGCCTGGCGACTGGGGGAAGCATCGATTTGACACCTGCTGGGGATAACCATCCAGACCCGGCTGGGGGAAACGAATGCCACTCCGCTGGGGACAACCCATACAACCCACATGTAGGATACACTCAGCTGGAGATGCAGATACCAGTCTGCTACGGAAGCTCGTCCAATCCACTTGTAGGATGAACACTGCTGGAGATATATTTCATTGAAACCCGCTCCACTCGGGGAATAGCAACCTTCAGGCCTGGCCGCTGAGGAAACATCGCTTTAAACCTGCCGGGATAACCATCCTGACTCGGCTGGGGACCACAGACCTTGGATCTGCTGGGAAATTGGTCCTCTGATTCTGCTTGGGGACCTCGCTGAGGAAATGAGAAAAGTTGGTACAGAACGCCCGTCGACTCGTCGAACCATGATATCCATATCCAACTCCCATGTCAGCTTTCCAATTTTGAGAACTCCCAGACTCATCTGGACCTTTTCTGCTCCATCATCTTGTATTCCAAGTCGCGCCGCGCTCGACGGAACGTGACCTCCGGGGACTTATACAGACTTTTCAATTTTCAGACTTTGAAGAGTCTTCTTGATTAATTCCAAGGCCGTCGAACGTCTCGACGTCTCTTCGCCATCCCTGATTGGACTCTGAGGGGAATCTCTACAGACTTTCCAATCTTCCGACTTTGAAGAGTCTTCTTGATTACCATCAAGGATCGTCGTACGCCGCAACTTCTTTTCATCGTCCCCCCCGTCCCTGATTGGACTCCATGGGGATTTGTTTCATCAACAGCTTCCACATCACAACCTGCAAGTGAGTGAAAAATTCCTAACAGTACCTGCAAAACAGACCGTTAGATAAAACCGTGCCCCAGGCGTGTCAAGATTTCAACACTTGGGTCACTCCACCTCCCAAATAAGATTTCAAGCTTTCAATCTTATAAACATGCATTGGAAGGGACCGGGATGTCTTAAAATGCAAGATTCTTTATCAAAATATCTGGATGTTTTTGCAATCAAAGCGGTAATGAAACACAAAAACAAAAATTATTTGACTGAATATGCATTTTATTGATTGGAAAAGCGTGGATCAAATGAGCAATACAAAGGAAGCAATTCCTGAAAAGAGGTAATTGCGCACAAAAGGAAAAATCTATCCTAATGGCAATGTGAAACCCGTGATCTCATCGAGTTCCAACTCGGTTACACCCCATATGTCCTCAGACTCTCCGTGCTTTCTGCCTTCTGAACAAGACGCTTTTGATTGATCCCCACCGGGTATTATCCATGATGCCTTAACCAAAGCACAAACAATCATGCGGGACGCAGTTGTTCGTTTCAATCCCCCTTTTGCTTGGACCGCCCTTTCGGGTTTTCAATCCACCGGGATACCCCTTTTTGCCCAAGTCGCCTTTTCAGGTTTTCGACTTGCCGGGTGTACAGTTTTTTCTTTTTATCCCTTATTTTTGCCCGAACCTTTTTCTATTTTTGGTTCGCCGGGATGCCCATTTTTTCCTGGACTATTTTATTCTTTTCGTCCAGCGGGTCTCTTTATACGAAGTATTTTTTAACTGCGTCCACATTCACAGGGGATGGAAAATCCTCGCCATCCATGGTCGTTAACAACAAGGCTCCGCCAGAGAAAACCTTCTTGACCACGAAACGACCTTCATAATTCGGTGTCCATTTGCCCCTTCGATCGTTTTGAGGAGGAAGGATCCTTTTCAGCACCATATCACCTACGTGATACACTCGAGGTCGCACCTTCTTGTCAAAAGCACGCTTCATCCTTTGCTGGTATAGCTGCCCATGACAGATGGCTGCTAGCCTCTTTTCCTCGATCAGGCTTAATTCTTCGTACCGAGTCCTTACCCATTCAGCCTCTTGTAACTTCACGTCCATCAGGACTCTCAGCGAGGGAATCTGAACCTCAACCGGTAACACAGCCTCCATTCCATATACCAATGAGAAAGGAGTCGCCCCAGTAGATGTACGCACCGACGTTCGATACCCATGCAATGCAAACGGCAACATCTCATGCCAGTCTTTGTAGGTTACCACCATTTTCTGCACAATCTTCTTTATATTCTTATTGGCTGCCTCAACCGCCCCATTCATCTTCGGGCGATAGGGAGAAGAATTGTGATGCTCGATCTTGAATTCCCGGCACAGCTCTGCCATCATCTTATTGTTCAAATTAGAACCATTATCAGTAATGATCCTCTCGGGAACCCCATATCTGCAAATGATGTCTCTCTTGAGAAACCTGGCAACGACCTGCTTCGTCACGTTCGTATAAGAGGCTGCTTCAACCCACTTGGTGAAGTAATCAATAGCCACTAATATGAACCGATGCCCATTCGAAGCCGTAGGCTCAATCTTTCCAATCATATCAATGCCCCACATAGCAAACGGCCATGGAGACGACATTAAGCTCAAAGGATTTGGAGGCACGTGCACCTTGTCAGCATAAATCTGGCATTTATGACACTTCCGCACGAAATTGAAACATTGGGCCTCCATTGTCATCCAATAATAACCTGCTCTCAACAGCTTCTTTACCATTGCATTCCCACTGGCATGGGTACCGAATGATCCTTCATGAACCTCTTTCATCAATTGGCTTGCT
Source organism: Lathyrus oleraceus (assembly GCF_024323335.1). Lineage (NCBI taxonomy): Eukaryota > Viridiplantae > Streptophyta > Magnoliopsida > Fabales > Fabaceae > Lathyrus > Lathyrus oleraceus. Next base: position 507,028,195 of record NC_066581.1, read on the forward strand.
TCTCTATCATCAACACATCTGAGCAAGACCCAATCAAAATTCCTCTTGTACAGAACCCCATCCTTATTCAGGTAGAACACCATGGCCAGCCTCCGCAGAGTTTTTCGGTCCTTCTTAGATGCTCCCTCAGGATACTCTTGAGTCTCTAGATAGCGCTTGATATCGTAATACCACGGCTTCTCATCATCAGGCGCTGTATCAACAACAAACACATAAGCCGGCCTATCCAGACGACCTACCTCCACACTGGGGAATTGATTCCATCTCTGCACTTTAATCAAGGCGGCCAGAGTAGCTAAAGCATCTGCCAAAGGATTCTCCTCTCTAGGCACATGATGCATCTTCACCTTGGTGAAAAACGTCAACAATCTCCTCGTATAATCTCTGTACGGCACTAAATGAGATTGATGCGTATACCATTTCCCGTTAACTTGATTTACAACCAGAGCTGAATCTCCATATATGACAAGGTTCTTGATCCTCAAATCAATCGCCTCTTCAATCCCCAATATACAAGCTTCATATTCAGCCACGTTATTGGTGCACTCAAATGTTAGCCGGGCAGCAAAAGGAATGTGGGATCCTTTCGGCGTAACCAAAACAGCACCAACACCGCTTCCATTCACGTTAACGGCCCCATCAAACATCAGAATCCATTCGGATTCAGGGTCAGGCCCCTCCTCCGGGATTGGTTCCTCGCAATCTTTCGATTTGAGAAACATGATGTCCTCATCAGGGAATTCAAACTTCATCGGTTGATAATCATCAATAGGTTGCTGGGCGAGGTAATCAGACAATACACTCCCCTTGATTGCTTTCTGAGAGGTATACTGTATATCATATTCTGTCAAAATCATTTGCCACCTCGCAACCCGTCCGGTCAATGCTGGCTTCTCAAAAATGTACTTGATTGGATCCATCTTGGAAATCAATAAAGTGGTATGAACCAGCATGTACTGCCTTAGTCGGCGAGCAGCCCAGACCAAAGCACAACAAGTTTTCTCGAGCAGTGAATATCTTGTTTCACAGTCGGTAAACTTTTTGCTAAGATAGTATATGGCATGCTCTTTTCGACCAGACTCGTCATGCTGCCCCAATACACACCCCATAGACCCCTCGAGGATTGTCAAGTACAGGATTAACGGTCTTCCCTCCACAGGAGGCATCAGAATCGGAGGCTCCTGCAAATATTCTTTTATTTTTTCAAATGCCGCTTGGCCATCATTATTCCACCTGACCGTTTGATCTTTTTTCAACAATTTGAATATTGGTTCACACGTGGCCGTTAGATGAGATATGAACCGTGAAATGTAGTTCAATCTACCTAAGAAACCACGAACCTCTTTCTCTGTTCTCGGTTCAGGCATTTCTCTTATTGCTTTTACTTTTGCAGGATCAACCTCAATTCCTTTCTCGCTTACAATGAACCCCAGCAATTTACCGGACCGCACTCCGAACGTGCACTTGTTCGGGTTCAACCTCAGTCTGAACTGTCTCAGCCGGTCGAACAACTTGGCCAAATCTACCAAATGCCCCTCTTCTGTTTGGGACTTTGCTATCATGTCATCAACATAGCATTCGATTTCATGATGAATCATATCATGAAACAAAGTCACCATGGCCCTCTGATAAGTAGCACCGGCGTTCTTGAGACCAAATGGCATCACCTTATAACAAAAGGTACCCCATGGTGTAATGAACGTTGTTTTCTCCATATCATCTGGCGACATTTTGATTTGATTATAGCCAGAAAAGCCATCCATGAAGGAAAACACCGAGAATTGAGTTGTATTGTCTACCAACACATCGATGTGAGGTAGTGGAAAATCGTCCTTCGGACTAGCTCTATTCAGATCTCGGTAGTCCACACACATCCTCACCTTCCCATCTTTCTTCGGGACTGGCACAATATTCGCAACCCATGGCGGATAATTAGTGACAGCAAGGAAACCAGCATCCCACTGCTTCTGCACTTCGTCTTTGATTTGCATCGCCACGTCAGGTCGAGTTCTGCGCAACTTCTGCTTTACTGGAGGACAATCTGCTCTCAACGGTAGCTTGTGCATAACGATATCGGTATCCAACCCTGGCATATCTTGATAAGACCAGGCAAAGATGTCGACATACTCTTTCAACAACGCCACCATTCTGCTCTTGACACTTTCCTCCAAAGCAGCCCCGATTTTCACCTCTTTCTTAACCTCGTCGGTACCCAAATTCACGACCTCAATCGGCTCTTCGTGCGGCTGAATCACCTTCTCCTCTTGTTTCAACAACCTGGCTAATTCCCCTGGCAGTTCACAATCTTCTTCGTCTTCTTCTTCAGCAAGATAGATTGGATTGTCGAAGTCATACAAGGGTGTAACAGGATTGTTATCAATGAGATCCGGAGAAGAATCGCATCTGCATGAATGTTGATTCATGCATTGCTTTAGAACCGGTGTAAGACAAATTGAAAAAGAAAAATGAAAACATTGCCATTTTTATTTTGTTTTTATTTTTTACACTGCAAAAATAAATGAAAAACAGGGAACACCGCTTTTAATTGAAAAACATCCTTTTATTAATGATGCGAATTTGCAAATATGAACATGAGGTGACCCTTACAATGAACCATTACGTATCGGGCAACACGTATGGCTTTCATGCATATAAAATGAAAACAGGAAAAATATTACTCTTCCAGCAGAGTGACCCGGATGATCTCTTCAGCCTTCCAGTTCTGGATTTCCATCCCTGGTGCGCACGGCTTTATCCACCGGTCCATGTCACAGTCGCTATCAGCATCTTCACCCATCATGCAGATGTGATCCGGATCCAGCATTCCGGCACTTGTAAAAGTGACTGACGTACGACGTCCTCTGCCTTGTCCTGAGCCTCGGCCCGGCTGGTACCCCACTCCAAAGCGATCCTTCTTTGCAGGGACATCCATCATCCTGCCCCAACCGGGAGCCTCTCCACTCTTCACCACCTCAGCGGCCTGCTTGTACGAAGATATGGACGGTTTCTCTTCCTCTTTGACAAACAGAGCATTCTCCACCTTGATGGTTTCAAATGCCTGACTGGGCGTCTCCCAGATTTCGCCGTCCATCTCCACATATTTGAATGAGGACAAGTGGCTGACAAAGATATCCTCTTCTCCGCAAACAGTGACGACCTGGCCTTCCCAAATATACTTCAATTTCTGGTGTAAAGTCGAGGTCACTGCCCTAGCAGCATGGATCCACGGCCTACCCAACAAGCAACTGTATGCCGGCTGAATATCCATGACATAAAAAGTCGACTTGAACACCTCTGGCCCAATCTTCACTGGCAGCTCAACTTCCCCAAACACGGCCCGCTTCGACCCATCAAACGCTCGCACTATCAGATCTGTCGGAGTCAAAATCAGCCCATCACAATTCAGCTTTGCCAAGGCCTTCTTCGGCAACACATTCAATGAGGAGCCGGTATCAACCAGCACATGCGAAAGCACAGCTCCTTTGCATTCCATTGCGATGTGTAGCGCCCGATTGTGATTCCTCCCATCCACAGTTAGATCCATGTCGGTGAAACCCAGCCCATGGCTGGCATGAACATTAGACACCACCGTCTCCAACTGGTTGATTGTGATCTCTTGAGGAACATAGGCCTTCTTCAAAATTTTCAACAAAGCCTCCCTATGCCCCTCAGAGCTCAACAGCAATGACAGAATAGATATTTTGGACGGAGTCTGCTGCAGGTGATCAACAAGTTTGTACTCTGACTTCTTGATGATCCTCAAGAATTCCTCAGCATCATCATCAAGTTTATCATCCGACCCTACCGGCGCCGGTGTCACCCCTGGAGTACTATTATCAACCACAGCTTTCCCTTTCGCCCTGGCTAAAGCCTCGGCCTTTTCTTTTTTCTCTTTTTCTCCATCTCCTCCCCTCAGGGCCTCCGGAGCAAATAATCTGCCACTGCGAGTGAAACCACTGGTACCGGCATTATCCACCTTTGAAATGGTGGTTTCACTAGCAGCCTGATCTTCTAATTTCTCGCCATTATAGTAGACTTCTCCCCCATAATGCCATGGCACGGCATCATCTTTGTCATAGGGAATCGGTCCAGGTACCGTGATGGTGACCGGAGCCGCTTCAGCAAGATTAGACAAATCCACCGGATCAAAGTAGATTGTTATGGTGGAGACTTCCATCTTCCCCTTATCAGCTTTCTTTTCAATCACAATATCCCCATTGTCCATCAGACCCTGGACAGTCTTCCTCAGAAGTTCGCACCCATTGACAGAATCACTGCACTCAGCACAATCATCTTCACAACCCGGATGAACCCCATTCTTCAACAACAGCCCCTTGACCTCGGCCAAAGGAGTCTTCAACTGGTCAACGACCGACAACCCAATTCTGTTCTCCTCAGAGATAGCATTCACCCCCCTTTGACCATGCGTGGGCATGGGATTAGCATTGACATTAGGAGATGGTGCGAAGTTGATTGCTTTTGAATCCACCAGGTCTTGAACTGTGTGCTTAAAAGCTTTACAGTTCTCAATGTTATGTCCGGGAGCACCTGAGTGGAATTCGCATTTTGCGTTCTCATCATAGCTGGCTGGCCTTTGATCAGGTCTCAAAGGTTCCAGAGTCCTTGTCTGCACCAACCCCAAATCCATCAGCTTCTTAAACAGGAAGGAATAAGTCACCGGAGGCCTGTCAAATTGCCTATCATTCATCCGGCCCCTGACTTGGTACCCGGACCTCTGTGGCCTCTGTTGAAACGGTTGTCTTTGTTGTTGCGGTTGCTGCTGTTGCTGTTGCGGTTGCTCAGCAGGAATGATTACCGCAACAGTATGCTGGAAGTAACGATCCCTACTGGGTCCTCGTTGAGCATACACGGCGCTGGTATCGCCCTCTTTCTTCCTCTGACCGTTATTACCAAACGGTTTCTTCGACCCAGACGACGAAGAAGACGCAGTACCCTGAATCTTCCCAAGCTTCAACCAGCTCTCTATTCTTTCCCCTGCCACGACAATATCAGAAAAGTTGGTCACCGGACAACCAACCATTCTTTCAGCAAATGCCCCCTGCAGGGTCCCCATGAAAAGATCCTACATCTCTCTGTCAACAAGAGGAGGTTGCACTCTGGCAACCAACTCTCTCCACCGTTGGGCATATTCCTTAAACCCTTCCTTATTCTTTTGAGACATACCCTGCAGCTGGGTACGACTCGGAGCCATGTCAGCATTGAACTGATATTGCTTGAAGAACGCGTCCCCAAGATCCTGCCAGTTCTTAATATCTGAGGACTTTAGCTTGGTGTACCATTCCAAGGAGCCTCCGGATAGGCTGTCCTGGAAGAAGTACATCCACAGCATCTGATCCATGGTGTACACTGAGATCTTGCGAACAAAAGCCTGCAAATGCGTCTCAGGACAAGAACTTCCATTGTAACGATCAAACGTGGGCGCTTTAAACTTCTGTGGGATCACAATCCCCTCAACAAGCCCCATATTCGACATGTTGACCACCCCAGGAGTGGCATAACTTTCCAGCACTTTAATCTTCTCAGCCAACAGCTGAATCTCCTTGCTTTGAGGCTGGACCCCATATTGACCCAAGGGCTCATTATGCATTGAAAACTGGTCTGCTTCCCTGTCTTCCTCTCTGTCCTCATCAAACCCGTAGAATGGAGGCAACAGACCGTCCTTCATATTCTGCCCCAGACCGGGCCCAGGTTGACCACCAGCACCAAAACCAGCAGCATTGTTCACAACACCAACAGTTGTCCTCTTACCACCGTCACGAGACCCCAACCCCTGGTTGGAGACACCATCCAGGTTTACACCACTATTTGCTGCAGAAGCCTGCTCGAGCTTTTCGACTTTATCTGCCAGAGCTTTCTGACCAACTGCAAAGCCTTGCATGATGTTGATCAGCTCGCTCATTTTATCCTTCAGCTCGAGGATGTCTGCGTTAGGAAGATCCATGAGTCTAGGAGTATTGCGCCTGGTAAAGTATCTGTGAGGGCGTGTCGAGTGCAAAGGTATGACTCTGCGAGCACGAGCAATGATTCCTGAAACAATCAAGCACGTTAGCAACAGATCTGCAAAATAAAACACAAGTTATTATGATTATGCATGAATGCAGTGTTTATCCACATGAGGGACACTTTGTCTCTCGATCCTGGCATCATCGAGACAAATAATAATTCGGCATCAATATTTTGATATTCAGCATTTGATTTCATCGCGCAGATCAGAGATATGTGATTGAGCATGATACCCCCAACCATGTGTGTGCTTGTGTGAGTGCATACGGTAAAGCAAATAAAGCTTGAAGATCAATCACTGAATGAAAAATCACCATCACATAACAAAAAGTGCACAAACAGTGCCATAGTCATACATCAAATCAGATAAAATTCAAATACAATCCTCCAGAATTGGGAAAGAAATACAAGCAAATGAATTCCGTCAACAAGCCTGACGGTAATCCAACACAAATGAAAGGCTAGCCTGATGAGGGTCCCACAGATGGCCCTATCTCAGCTTCCATCCTCGCGAACTCTGCGGTGAACCTGAGCTCGGTGTTCTCCTGCTGTAATCTTCCCACCTCCTTCTGGTGAATCTTCATCTGCCTGAAATAGTGATCTCTCTCAGCCATGTAATGATCCCTCTCGGCGATGACCTTCACGTTCTCTGCTTCCTTAACCTTCAGCTTGGCCTCCCACTCAACAATGAGAACCCGGACTCTGTCGTCCCTCTGATCTCTCACGAGGATTTGCCTCCTCTTCTGATCCTCAATGACCTTTGCAGCTCTGGCTAGCTTCTCCTTAGTGACGTCGTGTTCTCTGGTAGATGATGCTAAGGCTTGACTGACCTTCCCATAATAGGCAGTGTCCATCTCAAAGCGCTTCGCTTCCAAGGCATGTCGCTTGTCTTGATCTTCCATCTTCACTTTGATCTCCTGGTTGGCCGTCTGAACCCGAGCAACAGTCATCTCCAATTCCGCTTTCTCCGCAAGCAACTGATCTCTGGCTCTCTTCATCCCGAGGAATTCTTCCATGCTGACAGAAGAACTTGGACCCTCGATCCTAGGACACCAAGAATCACCTCCCGGAAATGGTAGACGTGTGACCTCAATCCTCTTCCGCAACCAATCATCAAATAGAGGAAAATACCGGCAATTGACCTTGCCAAACGGAACCTTGCCCTTCCTTTGAATGTTACGCCATGACCCAGACACCTGCATCAACTTGGCCTGATTGCCCTCCACCGGAAAATAAAAGGACTCCTGAGTCTCACACTCAAGGGGAGGAACCTCCATAGCGAACCCCATCTGTCTCCTAAGAAGTGTCGGGTTATAATTGATGCAACCCTGAACTCCTATAAGAGGCACATTGGGTAGACTCCCACAACTGTATATGAAATCCCGTCCAGCTAAACCGTTATGAGTCCAAGCAATGTCAGCAGCCCGCAAACCCATCAACCTGAATGACCACCTGACAGTAGGATCAAGATGAGCAAAAGCACCTCGGGAAGGCAAGTACCCCATAAACCACCTGAATAGTAACTGAGCACAACATCTAATCAAACCCCCACGCCGCTTCTCGTTCCTGTTGTGAACCGAGTAATAGACATCTCCGATCAGAGTAGGAATAGGGTTTCTCTGCATGAACAGTCTGATAGCATTATGGTCCACAAAGTTCTTCTGGTTAGGAAACAGAATAATCCCATAAATGCTCACAGCAATCAAGGCACAAACCGTCTTCCAATCACCCACATCAGCGTGTTCCTTGGCCTTAGCTTCCAAGAAACTCAAATGAAAACCCGGTAACTTCCCCTTTTCCTTCAAACCTTCCTTGACCATCTCCGGACTCAAATAAAGAGCACGGGAAATCCCAAGGACGTCAGGCTCTCCCCTAATAGCACAGAAAGGAATCTGATCTCGGATCGGAATACCCAACATACTGGCATAGTCCTCCATCAGAGGCCCCAATAAATAATCTGGAAACACGAAGCATCTCAGACCCGGGTCATAGAACTGGAGAAGAGTATGAATGGCGCTTCTGTCATTATCAGTGAGTCTGAAAACCATCTTCAGAATACCACCATATACCTCACGGAACATCCCCACATGGTCGGGCGTAATCAATGCTACCATATCCCTCAACTCGTCAATCTCTGGATTGAAGAAACTGTAAGCAACGTCATGCTTCAAACTGGGCCTCATATCTGAGCAGAAAGTCTCTCAACCAGGATCCCGATCTGAAATGTCCCTGCATATGGGTAAACATGTGTTAGATGCAGGTAAATGCAAAATGTAATGATGCTGATGAATGAATGCAATGCATTGCCATCCTCCAAGTCATCTGATCATCTGATGCCCTGAAATCTGGTCTCTGAACTGATCACAACCATCTGAGGCACTGAACAATCATAAGTCCAACTCACGGGTTCCAAAATAAACGGAAGACAGATACATCATCACCATCATCACCAGACAATCTCTGAACAGATACCCAATAATCTCTGAATCGGCCCGGGGAATCCTGAAATAAACGGATCCCCACTGAGAAATACCACGGACAACACTCCGGCGTCTCGGAAATAAATGGCCATACATCCGACTTATAAATATGACTTTGATCAACGGAACCAAAAGTCACCATCTGTACATGCATCTGTAAGAATCAACCCTCCCCTCACAGGTAAATTCTAATCAGGTCACCCTAAGGCGGATAATAGTCTCGACAATCGGGCAAAGATACTCAATGGGTTTGCCCTTTCGGGTGTGCCATTGTAGCTCTCCTGAGATCGTCTAAACTAAAGATCCGGGAAATGATCGGTCACCAGAGTCAATAGTTCAGATGAAGTAACTCAACCAAAGTGGGGTACCCCACAGAGGCAAGCACTATCAAGTGAACCTCGTCCGACTTGTGGTATGTCACATTACAACAATATGCTGATAAAGCAAATGAGGAACATGAGACCACACTAGTCCTAGGTGTATACTCGGGCCTGGGTTTTAGCCCCACTCAGAACACCCACCCCAAACAGAGGAACCACCTGCACAGAGGACGGCAACAATATGATAGTATGATGCATGCAAATATTTATGCAAATATATAGAGGGTTAGAATAATAAATGCAATAAATAACACAACACAAGCAACCTAAACTATCCTAAAACGCTAGGAGAGACTCGCTTAGGGAAGATGGACCAGCACAGGTCAACATACAAAGAGTCCCCAGCAGAGTCGCCAGCTGTCGCATCCGCGAAAAACAACCGGCGGGTTGAAACAAAAACAACACAGAGCCGCCACCGTGCGTTATTTATCCCAAAGAGGGAAAGGAAACGCTCAGAGTAAACCTGGAAAGAACATGGTCTCGCGACCAAAGAGAATGGGTTCGGGAGTCGGTTACGCGAGGGGAAGGTATTAGCACCCCTCACGTCCGTCGTACTCGACGGGATCCACGTTCTAGAAGAAAGAATAGGTTGCTAAAATAAACAGACAAACATCATACACACACGCCAAAACAACACAGGTGGGGGAAGAAGAAAGGGCTCGATAGGACATCGCGTCCTATGCCTACGTATCTCGTCTGGAACGAGAATCAGAGCTACCGTAGTTCGGCTCACGCACGCCAAACAAAACAAGACACACACAGGCAAACATGGAGCCTAAATGCCAATCACTGGGCTTACATCAGCATCCGAACCAAAACGCACACAAAACGGCAAACATGGAGCCCGACAGCCAATCACTGGACTTACATCGGCATCCGAACCAAAACGTACACAAAACGGCAAACATGGAGCCCGACAGCCAATCACTGGACTTACGTCGGCATTCGAACCAAAACACAAAACCAGAACAAACAAACAACAAATGGCTAAGGAGTCGGGGACTCGAGCCTAACCATCGTCAAACAACACACACAAAAAGAAAAAGGTTGCCCGGAGAGGTCTCGCACGACCTCCTGCCTACATACCTCGTCTGGAATAAGGATCAGGGCGATGTAGTTCCCCTTAAAGGGAAAAGGATTCTAACCAGAACGAAGGGAAGACACACTACTAGGGAGCTGTACTCGAGCCTAGTGTTATCATGCATCGTTGACCTATGTTCAGGTTTCTACCTACTTGCACAACAGCAAGCTAATCCTAATCAGGAAGAAAGCAAGCATACCAGCATACAAGCAAAACAGAGCAAACAAATATTCACAAAGCACACACTATATACACAACAAGTGGGGCTCAAGCAAAAGTGAAGTCTTAGTCGAGGGGTCATATCAACCTCAACAAACAGACTCTGTAATCGGGTAAGAGTTGCTCTTAACCTTGCCATTGAGAGGCTAAGGTGAAGCAGATGAAAGGGTATGAGGGGTGTGCCTCATTGCTTCTATCTCTGGTCAGAGAGAGCATCAGACAAAGGAACGTGGGTCCAGAATGGAGGGACCCCTCTACGCTCAAAACATAGACTCGACTGTACAAGGTACAAGATCTTGGGTTTGTGTCCCAATGCATCAAACACAAGTAGTGTGAGCAGAGGGACGACTCAACAGAATAGTGGGAGATAGATTGCATATCTCTATAATCCACCAATTGCCTTAATCAAGGTCTTTCACCTGCTTGGGACAAAGTTAAACAATCACAAACATTGCCCCGAAAGGGGGACTTCAGACAGCTGCCTGGCCAAGTAACAGGCCAGGTCTTCCAGACTACATGAAGTTAAGAAAGTCTACCTCTATTGGTTAAATAACCAAGCACAGCAAACAAGTTCAAAAAGAACTGAAGCGGCTAAGGTACCTGGAATCAATCAAGCACAGTCAGTATACCAGACAAACCAACAGTAAACAACAAATGTTAATCTATACAGACAACACAAGTCAATGTATACAAATGCAAGCTATAAGCCCAAACTCAAGCATCAATCCCTACAAAACAAAGTAATGTTAGTGGACAACATCAAACAAATTCAATTTGCAACTTGCATTTATCTCTTTAAGCTTTTTGCCTTTCAACCTGAAAATCCACACCAAATGTGAGAAACTAGACCACTAGGCCAAGCCTAGGGTCCAAAGGGGATAAAAAATCCTAAACAGCAAGTGAATTTCAACCAAAATCAAATTAAAACAAATTGAAAACAAATGCAATTGGTCCCATGCTCATATCATTCACCATTATCATTTCATGCACAATTTAGTATCAAACATGCAATTTGCAACTTCAAATGACCAAACAGAACTATCTCAACCAAATGCATACCAAAACAATTCAATTAATTCCACAAAAATTCACACCTAAACAGTACACATTCAAGGCATAGCATGTCAATTTTCAGCTCAATTGGACAAAAGAAAGTAGGTCAATGAAAATCAAGAAATCCAGACACAATTATGCAAGCCAATTCAAGACATCCAAACAAGCATCCACTTCAATAATTCATAAAACAGTGACAACACATTAGAAATGAATGGGATCAAAATCATGATGTCATATAATGTGTCTAGAATGTACATGTTAAATTTCACATTCATCCAGTACAATATGAGAATTTCACAAATGAAATACAAACATGTGTCACACAAGGTTACCAAATGAACCAACAGAGAAGAAAATTATCAATCAGTTAGAAAATGACATCAAAAATTCCCGCAAAAATCACATGTTATCTTGACATATCAATAATCATTCATGCAAAAAATTGGAGCAATCAAACATTTCTAGGCCATGTAAATAAAATCAGAAAGTTGACCTAGCTAGGTGTGACACAAATTGTCACACCTCTATTCAAAAAATCCATATCTAATCAACCATGTATCCAAAAATCACAAACTCTACATGAAAATCACCATCAACATGTCCAGAATAAGCATAAAAATTTTCATCCATTTCTTTACAAGTATGAGCATTTCATGATGGTTTTGGCAAGGCATATGCAAATGTGACACATACAATCAAACCTTAGGCCAATTAAATTTCCACACGTGCAAAAATTTCACAAAAATCATGATTAAATTCTAAACACTACAAGGAGCATCATGGAAAAAATCTCACTCAATTTGGATAAGAAATGAGTTTTATGTGAATTTTAGAAGTTTTGTTAATATTATGATAATATTTATTTAATGATTATATGAAATTAATATACAGCAATGGCAGTTCCGTAAATACATAAGCCTGGCCAAAACAATACTGTAGCTCACTTATTTGTTGTCCGCGTCTCATTGGCTAAATAAGGAGGGAAACAAGATTTCAAAATTGGCACGGTGCAGGACGGATCTAGCAGCGAAAAATTCCCAGAAATTTCCAGCTTCATCGCGGTTCATGCGTTCATCAAGCTCCAGCTACGGTTACGACCATTTCTTCACCAAAACACGCAAATGATATATGGATCTCTCCGTCTTCCAACGTACATCAAGGATATACAAACGAAATCTCCTAATTCTAACCATGGCGAAGGGATCGAGCATTTAAAGGTTTGACATCAAAAGTTCAAATCACAATTTCTCATCCTACACTTAACCAAATCACAAACCACGAATTGCATGCTGTTCTACGTTGAATGGACTTCCTAACGCATATAACAATTTAAAGAATAGTGAGATTCGAAAATTAACCTCAAGTTGAAGACAGTTGTTGTTCTTGATGCTTTTCGCTCCAATTATCCAAAACAGATCAAGGTTGATGTATAGGAAGATGAATGGAGAAGTTATCTCAGCTCAAACACGATCCAGCAGCAAAAATTCTTGAATCACCATTGTTGAGCACACTTTGAACAGTTGTGATTTTGATGATTACTTGCACAAATTCGATGAAACAGTCCAAGCTTATGGTTTATGGAAGTTGAATCAACAAGAATTTTGCAAAATGATTGAGAATTGATGAAGTTTTGATCAAAAATGTGATGAAGATTTTTTTTGAGATTTTGGAAAATTGGAGGGAAAGTTTGTTAGATTTCTTGAGAATTGCAATTGTGATTAGCATTCTGTTATGATTAGCCTCTTATACTTCAACTTAATCACTTTGTTAATCTCAAATTAGCCAAATGAAATGTAATTAGCATAATGCCATTCTTAAGTGCAAGGGCAAAAGTGACATTTCACATTAGGCCACATGACAACAATGTGACAGCTCAGACATCTTCTAATTACCATTTGGAATGTGTTGGCTTTTGTCTCATGTTAATTGGCTTTGTATTTCTCATTTTCACTATGCCATGCCAAAATTGTACTTAAAGTGAGAGTTCAAAAATAGCCTAGCCAAATATTGATCCTTGAAAACTCATGACAGTTCAAACCACTTCTATTTGGCATTTGTGATGTGTTGCAAAAACTCCCATTCCAAAATTCCAAGTATTTCTCAAGTTGGACCATTTTGCCCTTGGATTTTAATTAGTGCACTTGAAAATTGACCTTTTGCATTGATGAATTTTGATTATGCACCATGAAAGTACATGTTAAATGGAGTTTGCTCATAAAAAGATCATCCATTTTGGACACTCCATGTGAAAGTTATGCCACTTTGATTATAGGTCTTTTTTGAAATTGAATGGACCATAACTTGTCAACCATACATGGGAATTTCAAGTTCTTGGACTTTTTGGAAAGGTGAGAACAAAATCTACAACTTTCATGTTGGACAAATTTCCATTTGAAGCTTTTTAGGACACGTGGTCTTGAGGTGAAAAACTTTCCATTTTTGGAAACTTCCATTACAAGTCACTTTCTATTTTTGGCAACTTTTTGTCTGACTTTATTTTCTTCATTCTTGAGCTTTGACATGTCAAATAACACTTGTCCCAACATGAATGAAGTGTATCAAACTCTCTCCCACCTCCAAATCCATAAAATCAAGCATAGTTGACCACAGTTGACTTTTTCAGCTGATAGATGAATTTGGCAATGCACTGATCAATCTGAGCCCCAATCCTCTGATGAAATGGCTCAAGGGTGAAACCCTAGCCTCCATAAGCTCCATAAAACCACATGATGATCCCCATATCCACTGTAGACCCCCTCTCCTTGTTATGCCCTGATTGGCCCAATGCAACTGATTAGGGTTGACCAGTGGTCAAAACCCTAATCTCAAGGAATATGCTCCAACACTTGATGATGACCAACCATGATGATGATGATGTATCATTTCAAACAAGATGAAGACCAATCCTCTTGAGAATCATGAAACCCTAATTTATAGCCCAATCCTCAGATGGCTAATGATCAGTCAATAAAACCCTAGGCTTGCATCTCCACCTCTTATCTTCTGACCAAGACTTGTGAGGATGATTTGCACAATGTAACCACATGATATGCAATATGCAATGCCTAATGACCTAAAATGATATGCAAAAATGTTATGCTAGTCCCAAGAGAGGAGGGCAAATTTTGAGGTGTTACACCATGTAGAATGAGTTGATCTTGTCGAACCCAATTCGTGAAGTCTGGATTGACAGCGGTGGTATCGTTTGCGAGCTGTTTTGATGGACAAGGTGTAGTTCCATCAATATAACCTAGAAGATCATAGCCTGTTAAAAGAGACATGAATTGAATTCTCCAGGCAGGATAATTGTCTCCATCAAGTTTAATGGAGAGTTGAGAACCAGCATTCAAGACAATCAGTTTGTCGGCTGGTGATGACATAGTGGGCGTCGGTTCAGAAGGCATAACAAGGATCGGAAAAAAATTGCTTTTAAGCTTTACGCTCTGATACCATAAAGAGAATGATTCTTTTATATTCTCTTCCAGCCATAAATGCTGAGTATTTATAGATACAAGTGATACTTGAGTGTATAACTAATTCCTAATCTTAAGGGAACCCTATTGTTGATTCCTAGTATTAAGCAATGAATAATTCAAACTATACCAACTCATATGCATAGTAATAGGAATGTTTGGTTACACTTAATTATTGGAACAACTTATTCTTATCTATTATTAGTATGGTCCTCCTGTATCTTATCTCATGTTTGCCGATGATCTTCATCTCTTCGGAGAGGCATCTGCAAACCAAATGTAGTGCGTGACAAAAATTCTGCACAAGTTTTGCAGCATGTCTGGCGAGTAAGTGAGCTAGGAAAAGACAAGAACTTTCTTCTCTAAGAATGTGAGCAGGTCCAGAAGAGAGCAGCTAGTGCATTTGTCGGGTTTCATTGAAACAAAATCACTTGGAAAGTACCTTAGGGTGCCTTTAACGGGGAAGGCTCCTAGAAGAAATGACTATCAGTACATAATGATCAAGTTAACTATAAATTGGCAATGTGGAAAGGCAATCAACTTGCTTTCACGGTAAAAATTACCCTGCCTAAAAGTGTGATAGAAGCTCTCCTTATTTACCCAATGATGACTACTATGATTCCTATTTCTTGCATCAACGAAATCAATAAAATTCAATGACATTTTATTTGGGGGAGACTGAGAACAAGAGGAAATACCATGCCGTGAAATGGAGTATGATTACAAGACCTAAGAAGGAGGGAGGACTTGGGCTATGAAACCTCGAAGTCATGAATGAAGCCTGCCTGTCGAAGCTTGGATGGAAACTCCATAATGGTGATGAAAAATTATGGCGGCAAGTAGTTTGGGGAAAATATGGAAGACAACATGATCACAATAACATGATTGTTAGAAATGCAGACTCAAACTTCTGGAAATGTATGGTGAAAATTTGGCCAAGAGTTGTCAAAAACAGTTTGTGGTATGTTAGCAATGGAGTTAACATCGATGCTTGGAATGACCATTTGTTGGCTCAAGACATGGGAACTTCGATCCCCATGCAACTCTATCCAGCACAAGTTGGTGACTTAGTAGAGGAGAATGGAGATTGGGATTGGGATGCGCTTGATTCTTGGTTGTCGGAGGATGTCCGTTATAGGAGTGCTAGCATGGTGCCTCCCTCAATTAATGTTGGACCGGATGAAATTGTTGGTGTATGAAAGCATTGGAAAAACTTCTTTGTTAACACCATGTACATCATGCTTGATGGAGATGATATGACCATGGACAATGATGTTTGGCAAGAAATCTGGAAACTACATTGAACCAACGCACATGGACTTTTCTATGGCTACTCATGCATGATGGCCTTATTACCAACGTCAATAAATCTCATTTTGGTATTGGGAGTGTGATATGCTCATTATATAGAGATGTGGTAGAAGAGACCTTACATGTTCTTCATGATTATCCGCGTGTTATGGCACTCTGGATGTCAGAGGTTCACACTAACATGAGGGGTTTTTTTTGCACGTGATCTAGAGAAATGGATTTATCATAATTTTCATAATAATATGGGGTCTCATGATGGGGAGGATCAGAAGGTGTTTTGGGAAAATGCTTGTCATAATCTCTAAATTTGGTATAACAAAGAATCACATGAAGGAAACTACTCTAGACCGTCTAACATGATGACTCATATTAATATGCTTTTTCATGACTATAAACAAGTGGAAGAAGTAACATGTACAAACATATATCACTTTAGGGAGTTAAAATTCAGAAAAATGGGATAAACTTGCGATGGGGAAAGTGAAGTTGAACATTGATGGTGCTAGAGATACACATGGTAATGCGAGTTGTGGCGGTAAAGAGAATGAGGGGGAATGGATAAGTGGAATTTCTAAATACATTGGGATTTGTGACAGCTATACATCAGAACTTTGGGGGTGTATGAAGGCCTGAAGCTTGCAACAGAGATGGGGTTCACGCACATTGATATTAATCTAGATGCTCAGCAAGTGGTACAAGATAATAGTACAAACAACACGAGTAACATCTGGGGAAGGAAACTGATCCCTAAGATCAGATATTACCTCCTTCAAAATAGGGAGATTAGAGTTACTCATGTTTATCGTGAAGCTAATTTGTGTGCTGACACTCTTGCTAGAAAGGGATTATCTCTCCCTTTAGAGAGTTGTATTTTCCATTTTTGTCCTTCTTTTGTTTATCATTTGTTAGAAGATGGCTTATCAGGGGTTCCTACCCCATGGTTAGTACCAGTGTAATTTTCTTCTTGGTCTTATTCCCTCCTCTCAATAAAAAAAAATGTCAAAAAGCACAAGTAATACTTACTTTTGGGGAAAGGAACCTTTGCTTTTTTACCTATTTTGTTACAATGCACAAATTGTATCCTTCCACGACTTTACATTTCGGTAAAACTTAAACATGAATAAAAACTATTCAAAACTAAAAGTGAAATTTGAATATTACAAATAATACCACATATGCGCTCAAAACGTCATGCATCGATGAATCCAAGTCATAATGTAACAATCATAACATTATTACAATATTTTTTTTCAGACATATAATAACTAGTTGCCAATGTGAACTGCATAAACATTAAAAGTAAATAATAATGTGAATAAAATTGATTTATAAAAGAAAAGATAAATTAATATATACTTAAGCATGGTAAAACTGTCCCATGTAACACTCTTTGTTCTCATCAATAAACTTATTTTGTATGTGCGTCTTACTAGAATTTTCTCCCCATTGTTTAAATTGAACTTTGAAAGTGTCTAGGAAGCAATACTTACTTAAGTACTTTTCAACACACATCTCATTCATGGACCTAAAAGTTAATGCATAAGTGAAAACTTGATGTTAAAGCATGAAAATAATTAATATAAATTGAAATCACTATAAAATATTTATTTATAAGTACCAAAATTATAGTACAGTTAAGTCCAACCAATTATCCCCCTTCTCGGGAAACAAAGATACTATCTTTTGATTTTTCAACCAGTAAATCCAACAACACATATAAACATTAATCTTTACAAAAATGAAATAACTTAAATAAGTAGTGTTGAAAAAAATATCTACTTACAATCTTTTCTGTAACTTCGTGTGTAGCCTCTAATGTGAACTCACCTCCTAGTCTTTGACGTTCCCTATTCCATTTCACATGTCGTGATGGTGGAGATGGGTTGAGATCAAGGATTCTAGAAGGATATCCTAACTCTACTTCTCTTTGCTTTTTTCTTGAATCATTATCTTTTCTAGTTTATCATATCCTCTACGAGACAATCTATGTGGATAGATATTTCTTGTTTTATTCTCCTGCACATCCTCAATCAACCTTTCTCGCTCCTCCTTATTCATTCTCTCTCACTCATTTTAAAGCAACCTCTCATGCGTCTTCTACAATAACCTATCCCGCACCTCCAGATGTACCCTCTCACATTCCTCTTGAGTCACTTATCCCGCTTTAGTTCTAATGAATCTTATACTTTTTCCCCCACCCTTTAATCAACTATATCTTTAATTTCTTTGTTACGAATTACTTTGTTACTTTATTGCGATGATCGAAAAAATAACCTCAAGCTGACGCCTCTTCCAAGACCATAGACACACCCACCATGCTCCTCTGTTCCAATGGCTTCTACCAATATATCATTACGTTCTTGTGGAACAAAGATACAATATTTTGATTTTTCAACTAGTAAATCCTATAACACATTTAAATGTTCATCTTTAAAAAATTAAAATAACTTATATAAGTAATGTTAAAAAAATATATACTTACAATGTTTTCCAAAACATCGCGTGTACCCTCTAATTTGAACTTGCCTCCTAGTCTTTAACGTTTCCTCTTTCATTTTTGATGGCTTGATGGTGGAGATGGGTTATGATCAAGGATTTTAGAAGCATATCCTAACTTTTATTCTTTTTGTTTTCTTTTGTCTTGACTAATTATGTTTTCTAGTTTATCATATCCTTCATAAGATAATCTATGTGGGTAGATATTTCCTTTTCTATTCTTCTGTGCTTCTCTCGCATATCCTCAATCAACGTCTCTGGCTCCTCCTCAGTCGCCCTCTATAACTCCTTCTACAACAACCACTCATACACCTCCTACAACAACCTATCCTTCTCCCCGAGATGTACCATCTCACATTCTACTTGAGTCACACTCTCCCGCGCCATCTGAGTCCAATTCTCCCGCTCCAGTTCTAATAATTCTTGTACTTTCTTCCCCAACCTTTGATCAACTATATCTTCAATTTATTTCTTATACATTACTTCGTTACTTTTTTTTACGATGAATCAAAAAATAACGTCAATTTGACACCTCTTTTAAGACCACGGACACGCCACAATGCTCTTCTATTCCAATCACTTATACCAAGATGTCATCATGTTCTCGTGGAACAAAGATACTATCTTTGGATTTTTCAACCAGTAAATCCTACAACACATATATACATTCATATTTACCAAATTAAAATACCTTAAATAAGTAATGTTGAAAAAATTATCTACTTACAGTATTTTCCACAACTTTGCATGTAGCCTCTAATGTGAACTCGCCTCCTAGTATTTAACATTCCCTCTTTAATTTCTCATGGCGTGATGGTGTAAATTGGTTGCTGAAGCTAGCGCAAATATACCTGAACGCATGGCACACTCGAAGATACAACATAGTCGTCATTAAACTTTATTTATTCTCGAAGGAAAGGGAAGACATCGATAAAACCCAAGGGAAGAGAAACGGGTAAGGAAGTTGGTTATGCAAGGGAAAGGTATTAACACCCCTCACATCCGTTGTACTAAATAGGAACCATTTTGATTGTTCTTTGCTCGAATGGGTGTTCTATCTAAAGATCACTCGTAAAAGATAAGGAAAAAGGAAAAGAATAAAAAAATGTTCTATGAGGATTAGTGCCCTCATGCCTACGTATCCTTATAGTGCAATAAGGAGTTCAGAGCTCTATAGTTCATATAACTAATGGTGGGAGATGAAATAATAATGATAAAAGTGTTGTTTGAACCAAATAATAATGTTGTTTGAACCCATAGGGTAGGTATGTCTTAACCAACAAGAAAAATGGCATAAAGCTAAAACAAAGGGTAAATTGGCATAAAGCTAAAGATAAAGGTAAACTGGCGTCTAGCCAAAAATAAGGGGCATTGGTTCAGAGGATGAACATTGACTATTTGCCCAAAAATGTATATATGGAGTTCAAAGAAATGATGTATTTGGCTAAAATAGAAATTATATCACATGGGATGAATATTTGGTATAAGCTACTAAATGAAGGTAGTGAATAATGAATGATGATATGTGAATGATGTAGAGAAAAGAAAAGAATACATAAATGTGATGTGAAAGAAGAAATAATAATTAATGTTATTGGGAACTAATGCGGAAGTCAGAGCTCTATAGTTTAGGGAACTAATGCGGAACAAAAGAAAGAAGGAATTGATTGGGTTTCCAAAAGGCAAAGCAAATTGCTTGAATAGTAAAAGTGTGGCATTAACCAATGATGGTGTTTAGCCAAAGTGAATTTCTGAAGGCATGGTCTGAACCAAGAATGCTACCAGAGTTTTAGACTCCACAAGGTAGGAAGAGATGTTTGCTAGGGGTTGGTCGAGCTTTGAAGTCGAGGAAGTTGACACCTCGATTTATTGGTCCTTATCAGATTTTGGAGAGGATAGGGGAGGTAGCCTATCGTATCGCTTTACCGCCGTCGCTTGCGAATTTGCATGAGGTTTTTCATATGTCTCAGTTGAGGAGGTACATTCATGATCCGTCGCATGTAGTCCAAGTAGATGATGTACAGGTGAGAGATAACCTGACTGTTGAAACATCGCCTATGAGGATCGAGGATCGAGAGTTGAAGCAGTTGCGGGGTAAAGAGATTGCCTTGGTAAAGGTAGCTTGGGGAGGACCAGCAGGTGGCAATGTGACTTGGGAACTGGAGAGTAAGATGAAGGAGTCTTACCCAGAGTTGTTCGCTTGAGGTATGTTTTCGAGGACGAAAACTCTTTTAGTGGGGGAGAGTTGTAACACCCCGATAATAATATGGTAATTATTTAAATTAAGTTAATAATATAGTTATTAATTTAATTAGATAATTGGATTATTATTATTATTATTTTGGAATTATTGAATTATTATTATTATTGGAATAATAATTATTTGAAAATATATAAGCTGGAATAAGTAAAAAGAGTTCATTTTGGAAAATAAGGTTTTCACGTGAAACTCAGAGAAGCGGCTGAAAGAGGCAGAGCAAGAGGAAGAACCAGAGAGAAAAGGTTGGAGAAGAGAAGAGCTTGGAGCTCAAAGATTTGCCGGATTAATCAGGTAAGGGGGGTTTATCGTCGTTTAATGGGGATTATGGGTTAGCATGTAATGGGTAGTGATAAACCGTTGAATTGACCCTAATTGGGATTTGTTGAATGCTGAAAACTGTGATGGATATGTTGTGTAAAAACTGAAATTGAACCTGTATTTGAGTGTGTTGTAAATTCCCTAACGTATAGCTTTTTACGGAATTGGAATCGGAGGTCCGGAAGTCCTCCAACGGCGGAAAATGCGGAGAACTCTGCATTCTGCTTTGTGTTAGCGCAGGAACTGCTGTTTTGTCTGCGTTAACCGGTTAACCCAGGGTGTTAACCGGTTAACACTGTTACGAATTGAGAATTAGTGCTGTTTTGCCTGCGTTAACCGGTTAACCCAGGGCGTTAACCGGTTAACACTGTTGCAGTATGGAAAAATTGTTAAATTAAATGTTGTGTGCCTAATTGGTGGTTGCCTATATCAGTGTGTGATCTGGTAGGGATTATTTCCCGCTGTTTTGAGCAGTATAGGTATTAGTAGAGTGTGCTAATACTGTGTTTAATTATTTGACATGATATGATGTGTTGATACATGTGTTGATGATGTATGATGATATGCATAATGCTGTGAATGTATATATTATGCATGTAATTGTGAATGGACTGTTGTATGGCTTAGAGTGTGAGCATATGTCCATTGTGGATTGTTGTTGATGTTGCATTGCTAGATGATTAGCGTGCATAGCATAGCCTGTGGGGCTGTAGCTAATTCCCATGGTGAGGAATTAGTGAGTGAATCATTGTGGATTTGTTGTTGATGTTTGCATGCTAGATGATTAGTGTGCATAGCATAGCCTTTGGGGCTGTAGCTAATTCCCATGGTGAGGAATTAGTGAGTGAGTCACTAGGTCTCAAATGAGTGGGACTAGTGAGCTTAGTAGCCGTATCTGGAGTTGATCGGTGAGCTTGAACTATATGTTCAAGAATAGTCGGTACCGCATGTGTGGAGTCTCATTGCATAATGTATGTATGGCGTATAATATGAATGGATGTATTCCAATATTATACGTGTGGTTGTGTTGACATTGAGTATGAGTATGATTGAGTTGATATTGCTGTTGCTGAATGTGTAATCTGATTTGGGTGATGAAATGTGTTATTTACTTAACATGACATGATAATTTATAATGCTTATTATATCGATTGAGGAACTCACCCTTACAACTATTTTTCAGGTAACGAGCAATGAGTTGAGTAGAAGCTAATGCTTGGAGTCGAGTGTAGTCTCCCTAGTGGGTCGTGCTCTGATAGATGTAACATCGGGATGGGATGTTTTAACTTGTTTTAAATGTTTTATTGTTGGTTATGAACCATTTTACATGTAATGTTTTACATGATTGATGAGATTTCTATCCGCTGCATTTTATGCAAATGCTTATGTTTTGAATTAATAAAAGAGCATGACCGTTATATTGTTGAATGGCGTGGAATATTGTGTGACACCCTTAAATGGCATATTTACTCTGATTGATATATGTTGTTATTTTAATTAAATATTTGGGGTATTTTAGAAGGGTGTTACATTAGTGGTATCAGAGCATAGTCGGTCGAGTCGAGTCGTAATTATTCTGTTTCCCTGTACGGGATAGGTGTTGTGTAACCCTATCAGTACTTATTGTTTTAGCTTGTTGGGTTTTCAGAATAGAGATGGCTGGAAGAGGTAGAGATGATGCTGCGATTGCTGAGGCTCTGGGTATGCTAGCTGGAGTACTTGGAGGAAATCCGAATGTTGTGGGAATGGGAGCTGCTCGTCAACTGAGTGAGTTCCAGAAGAACAATCCTCCAATGTTCAAAGGAGCATACGATCCAGATGGCGCTCAGAAGTGGTTGAAGGAGATCGAGAGAATCTTCCGAGTGACTGAGTGTGCCGATAACCAGAAGGTCAGGTTTGGTACGCATATGCTGTCAGAAGAAGCTGATGATTGGTGGGTTGCTACCCGCACTGAGTTGGAAACTGCTGGGAATGCTGAAATCACCTGGGCTGTGTTCAGAGAGAGATTCCTGAGGAAGTACTTTCCAGAGGATGTCAGAGGAAAGAAAGAGATAGAGTTCTTAGAGTTGAAGCAGGGTAACAAGTCTGTTACGGAGTATGCTGCTAAGTTCACAGAGCTGTCAAAGTATTACACTCCCTATAATGAGGCAGCTGGAGAATTCTCGAAATGTGTGAAGTTTGAGAACGGGTTGCGTCCCGAGATCAAACAGGCTATTGGATACCAACGGATCAGAGTGTTTTCTGACTTGGTTGACTGTTGCAGGATTTTTGAACAGGATTCCAAAGCCAGAGCAGAGAGCTATCAGCAAAGGGTTGATAGGAAAAGCAAGAATCAGAATGATCGTGGAAAACCGTATGCAGCTGGCAAAGGTTTTCAGAGACAGAGTGGGATGAAGAGGCCTAGTGGGGGAGACTTCAGTGCCCCTGCTAAGTGTTATAGATGTGGTCGGGCTGGACATCGTGTCCATGAGTGTACCAGTGCTGAGATGAAGTGTTTCAAGTGTGGAAAAGGTGGTCATTTGGCTGCAGAGTGTCGGTTGAAGACTGTAACTTGTTTCAACTGTGGAGAGTTGGGTCATATCAGTCCACAGTGTCCTAAGCCGAAGAAGGAGAATCAGTCAGGAGGCAAGGTCTTTGCCTTATCGGGTTCCGAGACTTTTGCAGATGATCGTTTGATCAGAGGCACGTGTTATATAAATGGTTTTCCTCTTGTAGCTATTATTGACACCGGTGCTACTCATTCCTTTATATCTTTGGATTGTGCTGTGAAACTTAAGTTAGAGCTATCTGAGATGTATGGTAGTATGGTGATTGATACTCCTGCAAAGGGTTCAGTGACTACTACTTCAGTTTGTTTGAATTGTCCTTTGAGTATTTTTGGTAGAGACTTTGGGATAGACCTTGTGTGTCTTCCATTAGTGCAGATTGATGTTATCTTGGGTATGAACTGGTTGGTGTTTAACCGAGTTTCTATCAACTGTTTTGATAAGACTGTGATATTTCCTGAGATTGAGGAAGGAAAGGATTTGTTTCTATCAGCAAGGCAGGTGAATGAGGAAGTAGCAGGTGGGGCAGAGTTGTTTATGCTGTTAGCGACTTTGGAGGCTAAAGATAAACTGGTGATTGGCGATCTAGCCGTGGTGTGTGATTTTCCTGATGTGTTTCCAGAAGAAGTGAATGAATTACCGCCAGAGCGTGAAGTTGAGTTCTCGATTGATTTGGTATCTGGTACTAGACCGATATCGATGGCTCCGTATCGTATGTCTGCTGTTGAGTTAGCTGAATTGAAGAGTCAGTTGGAAGACCTGTTGGATAAGAAATTTATTCGTCCGAGTGTGTCACCGTGGGGTGCACCAGTGTTATTGGTTAAGAAGAAAGAAGGTACTATGAGGTTGTGTGTGGACTACAGACAACTGAATAAAGTGACGATCAAGAATCGGTATCCTTTGCCGAGGATTGATGATTTGATGGATCAATTGGTTGGTGCGAGTGTGTTCAGCAAAATAGATTTGAGATCGGGATATCATCAGATACGTGTGAAAGCTGAGGATATTCAGAAGACTGCTTTCAGAACAAGGTATGGACATTATGAGTATTCTGTAATGCCTTTTGGCGTGACTAATGCGCCTGGAGTATTCATGGAGTATATGAATAGGATTTTCCATCCGTACCTAGATAAGTTTGTTGTGGTGTTTATTGATGATATTTTGGTGTATTCGAAATCTGAAGAAGAGCATGCTGAGCATTTGAGAGTGGTTTTAGAAGTCCTACGGGAAAAGAAGTTATTTGCTAAATTGTCCAAGTGTGAATTTTGGTTAGAAGAGGTTAGTTTTCTGGGTCATGTGATTTCAAGAGGTGGTATTGCTGTTGATCCTTCTAAGATAGAAGCGGTATCTAAGTGGGAAGCTTCGAAGTCTGTTGCTGAGATTCGAAGTTTCCTTGGATTGGATGGTTACTATAGGAAATTCATTGAGGGATTTTCTAAGTTGGCGTTACCGTTGACGATGTTGACTAGAAAGGGACAAGCGTTTGTTTGGGACTCAAAATGTGAAGAAGGTTTCCAAGAGTTAAAGAGAAGGTTGACTAGTGCTCCTATTCTGATATTACCGAGTCCGTCGGAATCATTTGAGGTTTACTGTGATGCTTCATTGTTGGGTTTGGGTGGTGTGTTGATGCAGAATAAGCAGGTTATAGCTTATGCTTCGAGACAACTGAGGGTTCATGAGAGGAACTATCCGACACATGATTTAGAGTTGGCAGCTGTGGTATTTGTTCTGAAATTATGGAGGCATTACTTGTATGGGTCGAGATTTGAGGTTTTCAGTGACCATAAAAGTTTAAAGTATTTGTTTGATCAGAAAGAGCTGAATATGAGACAGGGGAGATGGTTAGAATTTCTGAAGGATTATGACTTTGGTTTGAATTACCATCCGGGTAAAGCAAACGTAGTGGCTGATGCATTGAGTCGGAAATCATTACATATGTCTATGCTAATGGTTAAGGAATTGGATTTAATTGAGCAGTTTAGAGACTTGAGTTTGGTGTGTGAGAGTACTCACAATAGTGTTAAATTGGGAATGTTGAAGTTAACAAGTGGTATTCGGGATGAGATCAAAGAGGGTCAGAAATCCGATGTGCTTTTGGTTGATAAGTTGACTCTAGTGAATCAAGGTCAAGGTGGTGAATTCAGGGTTGATGAGAATGATGTTTTGAAATTTGGTAATCGGGTGTGTATTCCGGATGTTATCGAACTTAAGAAGAGTATTCTTGAAGAAGGACATCGTAGTGGCCTGAGTATTCATCCTGGAGCTACGAAGATGTATCATGATTTGAAAAAGTTATTTTGGTGGCCGGGAATGAAGAAAGAAATTGCGAGTTTTGTTTATTCTTGTTTGACTTGTCAGAAGTCGAAGATTGAGCATCAGAAGCCGTCTGGACTAATGCAACCGTTGGCTATTCCAGAGTGGAAGTGGGATAGTATCAGTATGGATTTTGTTTCTGGTTTACCGAGGACAAGTAAGAATTGTGAAGCTATTTGGGTGATTGTAGATAGATTGACGAAATCGGCTCATTTCATTCCGATCAGAATGGATTATTCGTTAGAGAGGCTAGCCGAGTTGTATATTGAGAAGATTGTAAGTTTGCATGGTATTCCGTCGAGTATTGTTTCAGACAGAGATCCTAGATTTACATCGAAGTTCTGGGAAGGTTTGCAGAAGGCTTTGGGAACTAAGCTGAGATTGAGTTCTGCATATCATCCGCAGACTGATGGTCAGACTGAGAGGACGATTCAGTCACTAGAGGATCTTTTGAGGGCTTGTGTTTTGGAAAAAGGAGGTGCTTGGGATTGTTATTTACCTTTGATTGAGTTTACCTACAACAATAGTTTTCATTCGAGCATTGGTATGGCGCCGTTTGAAGCTTTGTATGGTAGGAGATGTCGGACACCTTTATGTTGGTATGAGTCCGGTGAGAGTGCTGTGGTTGGACCGGAGATTGTTCAACAGACTACGGAAAAGATTAAGATGATTCAGGAGAAGATGAGAATTGCTCAGAGTCGTCAGAAGAGTTATCATGACAAGAGGAGGAAGTCACTTGAGTTCCAAGAGGGAGATCATGTGTTTCTTCGTGTTACTCCGATAACTGGGGTTGGTCGAGCTTTGAAGTCGAGGAAGTTGACACCTCGATTTATTGGTCCTTATCAGATTTTGGAGAGGATAGGGGAGGTAGCCTATCGTATCGCTTTACCGCCGTCGCTTGCGAATTTGCATGAGGTTTTTCATGTATCTCAGTTGAGGAGGTACATTCATGATCCGTCGCATGTAGTCCAAGTAGATGATGTACAGGTGAGAGATAACCTGACTGTTGAAACATCGCCTATGAGGATCGAGGATCGAGAGTTGAAGCAGTTGCGGGGTAAAGAGATTGCCTTGGTAAAGGTAGCTTGGGGAGGACCAGCAGGTGGCAATGTGACTTGGGAACTGGAGAGTAAGATGAAGGAGTCTTACCCAGAGTTGTTCGCTTGAGGTATGTTTTCGAGGACGAAAACTCTTTTAGTGGGGGAGAGTTGTAACACCCCGATAATAATATGGTAATTATTTAAATTAAGTTAATAATATAGTTATTAATTTAATTAGATAATTGGATTATTATTATTATTATTTTGGAATTATTGAATTATTATTATTATTGGAATAATAATTATTTGAAAATATATAAGCTGGAATAAGTAAAAAGAGTTCATTTTGGAAAATAAGGTTTTCACGTGAAACTCAGAGAAGCGGCTGAAAGAGGCAGAGCAAGAGGAAGAACCAGAGAGAAAAGGTTGGAGAAGAGAAGAGCTTGGAGCTCAAAGATTTGCCGGATTAATCAGGTAAGGGGGGTTTATCGTCGTTTAATGGGGATTATGGGTTAGCATGTAATGGGTAGTGATAAACCGTTGAATTGACCCTAATTGGGATTTGTTGAATGCTGAAAACTGTGATGGATATGTTGTGTAAAAACTGAAATTGAACCTGTATTTGAGTGTGTTGTAAATTCCCTAACGTATAGCTTTTTACGGAATTGGAATCGGAGGTCCGGAAGTCCTCCAACGGCGGAAAATGCGGAGAACTCTGCATTCTGCTTTGTGTTAGCGCAGGAACTGCTGTTTTGTCTGCGTTAACCGGTTAACCCAGGGTGTTAACCGGTTAACACTGTTACGAATTGAGAATTAGTGCTGTTTTGCCTGCGTTAACCGGTTAACCCAGGGCGTTAACCGGTTAACACTGTTGCAGTATGGAAAAATTGTTAAATTAAATGTTGTGTGCCTAATTGGTGGTTGCCTATATCAGTGTGTGATCTGGTAGGGATTATTTCCCGCTGTTTTGAGCAGTATAGGTATTAGTAGAGTGTGCTAATACTGTGTTTAATTATTTGACATGATATGATGTGTTGATACATGTGTTGATGATGTATGATGATATGCATAATGCTGTGAATGTATATATTATGCATGTAATTGTGAATGGACTGTTGTATGGCTTAGAGTGTGAGCATATGTCCATTGTGGATTGTTGTTGATGTTGCATTGCTAGATGATTAGCGTGCATAGCATAGCCTGTGGGGCTGTAGCTAATTCCCATGGTGAGGAATTAGTGAGTGAATCATTGTGGATTTGTTGTTGATGTTTGCATGCTAGATGATTAGTGTGCATAGCATAGCCTTTGGGGCTGTAGCTAATTCCCATGGTGAGGAATTAGTGAGTGAGTCACTAGGTCTCAAATGAGTGGGACTAGTGAGCTTAGTAGCCGTATCTGGAGTTGATCGGTGAGCTTGAACTATATGTTCAAGAATAGTCGGTACCGCATGTGTGGAGTCTCATTGCATAATGTATGTATGGCGTATAATATGAATGGATGTGTCGCATCGCGCGAAAAAACCGGCGGGAAAACAAGAACAACAGAGCCGCCACCGTGCGTTATTTATCCCAAAAGAGGGAAAGGAAACGCTCAGAGTAAACCTGGAAAGAACAGGGTCTCGCGACCAAAGAGGATGGGTTCGGGAGTCGGTTATGCGAAGGGAAGGTATTAGCACCCCTACGCATCCGTAGTACTCTACGGGATCCACGCACAAAAGGAAGGAAAATTGGTTGCTAAACACTGCTCAAATACTCACACACACTGGCTGAAAGAGACAAAGGAACTGACTGAAACTGACTCGGCAGGATGTCGCATCCTGGGCTTACTTAGTCTATCAGGCATAGACATCAGAGTCGAAGTAGTTCGGACTGGGGAAACGACACATGCTCGCTAGGATATCGCATCCTATGCATACGTATCTTCTCGGACGAGAGAAGAATCAGAGCATTCGTAGCTCGGCTGACACGCACACAAACAAACAAAGCACAGGCAAACGTGGAGCCTGAATGCCAATCACTGGACTTACATCAGCATCCGAACCAAACGCACGCACACTGGAACCTAACTGCCACTCGATGGACTTACATCAGCTTCCAAGCACACAACAACACAACAAGTTAATAGGGAGTCGGGGACTCAGCCTATAACTGTCAAACACACACACAAACAAACAGACAACAGATTGCTAAGGAGTCAGGCACTCGAGCCTAGCAACTGTCAAACAACACACACAAAAAGAAAAAGGGCGACAAATTGCTAAGGAGTCAGGCACTCGAGCCTAGCAACTGTCAAACAACACACACAAAAAGAAAAAGGGCGCCCGGAGAGATCAGCTCAATCTCCTGCCTACATACTTCATCTGGTATGAAGATCAGGGCGATGTAGTTCCCCTACGCAGGGATAAAGGACTAGCCTAACCAGATAACAGAGGGAGACACAACTAGGGAGACTACGACTCGAGCCTAGATGTTATCATGCAAATCATCCCTAAGTTAAGGTTTCTAGCTAAATGGCACAAGGGCCAACCTATCCTAAGTATGGCTCACACAGGGAGCAAGCCACACACACTTAACTTGCACAGGAAGCAAGCCAAGCAAACCTAACTTGCACAGGAAGCAAGTCTAAACTAATCCTAACTTGCACAGGAAGCAAGTCAAACTATCCTAACTTGCACAGGAAGCAAGTCAAACAATCCTAACTTGCACAGGAATCAAGTCAAACTATCCTAACTTGCACAGGAAGCAAGTCAAACAATCCTACAAGCACAGATAGCACACGCTATACACAAACAAGTGGCTCAAACAAGGGTTAGGTTTTAGTCAAGGGGTCATATCAACCTCAACAAACAAACCTCTGGAACTGGGTGAATGTTGCTCTTAACCTTGCCATTGAGGGGCTAAGGTGAAGCAGATGAAAGGATGAAGTGAGGATGAGACCTCACAGCTCTTATCCCTGGCCTGGGAGAGCTCAAGACAAGAATGTGTGGGTTCAGAAAGTGGGAACCCTTCTACACATTAAAACTGACTCAACTGTACAATTGTACAAGATCTTGGGTTTGTATCTGCAATGCATCAACACAGTGGTGTGAGCAAGGCAGATGACACACTGAATAGTGGGGGATAGATTGCATATCCCTACCTTCCACCAATTGCCTCATTGAGGTCTTTGACTCTATGCAAGGATAAAGTTAAACATCCACAAACATTGCCTCTTAAGGAGGGCTTCAGACAGTTGCCTGGCCAAGTAACAGGCCAGGTCTTCCAGACTACATGAAGACAAAGAGACATACCTCAATGCAAATTGCTTATACAAGCAAAGCAAAGCAAAAAGTTCACAAGGAACTAAGCAACTAAAGCACCTGAAACAGTCAAGCAGATGTTAGTATGCAACCTCAAACAAAACAAACAGAAACAGACAACAACTGTCCATTAGAGGCACATGGATGTGCAAGGCACAAGGCTTAGGGCATGTGAGCCAAGCCACCTACAAAACAAAGAGGTTAGACAATGATACTTGAGTAAGCTCAATCAAAAGAATTGGTCTCAATGGCCATTTGATGGTCAACCTGAAAACACAAGCTCAAAGGTGAGTAACAAGACCACTAGGGCAAGCCTAGGGTCAAAAGTGAATGAGAAAGTTAAGACAGCAAAGGGCAAGCATCCCAAATCATGTTCAAACAATTAGGAAACACAAACAATTGGATTCACACTCATATCAATCATCATCATCATTTCATGAACCATTCAGGTCAAATCATGGCAAACAGAAGCTCACAGAAGTCAACAGAAAGACTTGCATCAAAAGCAATCTAAACATTTTCCAAAAATCACCAAATAAATCATGATCAACCCTAACACATAGCATGGTAAGCATGTCAAATTTCATGGCATTTTGATGAGAGGAAGGCAGTCAATTAAAATCAGAAAGTCAAACCAAATTTAAGCATGCATAATGAAGGTCAACAAACATGGGTCAACTTCAAAAAATCATATCAAATTGAAAACAGAAGAGAAATGAATGAGATTAACACCAATGCAAAGCTTGAGATGTCTAATTATCACATGTCAAATTTCATGTCCATCTAATAAAGTATGAGAATTTCACAAATGAAATGGGAACATGTGTCACACAAAGTCAACAATTGACTAGGCAGGGAAGAAAAATCTCAAACAAATGGAAAATAGTTCAAATAAATCCAAGAAAATTCACAAGTCAACTAGACATACAAGAGTAGGTTCATGCAAAAAATCAAGTCATTTGGAGGTCAAGAAGTATGGTAATAAAAATCATGAAGTTGGATATCAATGGTGTGACACAAATTGTCACACCCTAATTCAAAAAATCATATCTCACAAACCACAAATGATAAGTTCACAAACTTTATACCAAATTCACCATGAATGTGTCTAGTTTAAACACAAAAAATTTGGGAGCCATTGGATACATCCTCATCATTTCACAATTGATTTGGCAAAGTGTACAAAATTTGGTCACATGTCACAAACCCTAAGGCCATTTAAAAACCAACCATTCAAAAATTCTGGAAAAATAATGATAAAAAAGTAGGGATCATGATGAACACAACACAAAAAATCCCATTGAATTTGGATTAAAATTGAAGCTTTTATGATTTTTGCAAGATTGATGAAATAATTGAAGAAATAAGATGAAATAATAAAACAAAAATGGCATAAATGTAATTCCATGGTTCACTTAATGGAGTGATGTCGTTTTGGGCATTAAGGGAAATGTTTTGATTGGATGAGGGAGTTGGAAGCCATGCACGTGAAAGGGGGCAGAAAATCTGGGAAAATACAAATTGGGAAACTAGGGTTTATGTTCCAAAATCATGATTTCTCAATTCTTCCCAAAAATGTCAATTGAGCATACCATTATAATCATCAAACAACATACAACAACAATCCAAACCCTATTTTCATTAATTCGAACTATACAACAAGAAATCAAAGGAAACATTTTCAAGCATCAAACTTTATCTCATCATATCTTCATGAATAAGCAACCATTCCAAAAAGTGAAAGCATCACTAAACTCAGCATTGAAAGATCTTTTGAAAACATGTATCAATTTGAGAATTCATGGAACTCGAAAACTCACCAATTTGGAAGAGCAGTTGTGTTGCTGATGCTTTTGGATGGAATTGAAGTGAAATAATTGTCCTAGAGCCTCCTTGATGATGAATGATGAAAGTTGTTTGACTTATGGATGCTTCAGTCTTGGATGGCCATGGATGAATGTTCTTCTAAAACAGCACTTAGCAGAGTTGCTTCCAGTTGTGAAAAGCAATTGCCAAAAGCTTAGAAAGATGTTTGGATGGTGTTTAGGCAAGGCAAGGTTCAACCCCTTTGGAAGTTTTGGGCTGTTGCCTGAGAAATGGCCAAAAGTGTTTTTTTAGAATATGAATGAACAATGGTTTTTCAGTTGGTTATGTTGGTTTGTGGTATGTCAACATGATGCTCAGATGCAGTCCTAAGCAAAGCAAGGCCAAACTCCTCTTAAGTTCTTGGACAAATTTCTGTGATTTGATTAAAATGCCAAGGCAAAAGGTCAATGCAGTTTTAGGGTGAGATGCTCGTGCTGTTGGATGGATTGGCAAGGCTAGGTCAAGTTGGGAGTTTTTTTTCATGGCAGGGTTTTGAGATGCAAAACAAGGTTGAGGTTGGAAACTGAGTGAAGGTGTTTGTGGCCTGCTCCTGCTTGTTGGTTCACAATGCTGAGTGGAATGTGCAAGGCAAGGCAGGTTAGATCATGCTGCTTAGTTTGTTGTGTTTTTGACAGCACAATAGCCAAGTGAGCAAGGGCTTTGGTTGGAAAAAAAATAAGTGAAGGTTTGCTTGTGGCCTGCTACTTGTGGCAGGGTTTTTTGGTCCTTTTGAAGCTATGTGTTTGGACAGCCAAAATCATCTTGGCCAACAAGTGAAGTGTGTGTAAATGTGAAGTTGGTTGTGATTGGATGCTTGCAGGTTTTTTCATGACAGGGGTGTGGTACTTTTCTTGCTGGTTTGGAGATTGGCCAGTGGTAATGTCAAGCCCTGTTACCTGGCAGTAGGCAGTTCATCATATGAGTTGTGTGCAGTTTTTAGCAGCTGCCCCTAATGCCATACCAGGAAAATGAGGAAGATATGGTGCTAGTTGTGTTCATGATGACAGAAAAATCATGATGCATGAGGTCTGCTGTGTCATATGGTACAAGTATGGTATGGAGATATGGTTATCCTTTTTGAAATGCAAGGCAAGTGAGCTTGCATAATAAATTTGCCTTGGCCAAAACGTTTCCTTTTTTGTGATGCTGCTATCCTGCTACTGTCCTGGTACTGTCCTGGTGGTTTAATGACAGAAAAAAAAATGGAAGGTATGGTATTGTTCTCTTGTGTTTTTTTTTTGACAGCCAAAATCCAATGCCCATAGCAGGATCCTTTGCTTCTTGAGTTTGGACAAAAAAATTTTTGAGATGCAGGCAGCAAGGTGAGGGCAAGGTGAGGGCAAGGTGAATGAGAGATTGGTTGGTTTGCTCCTTGCTTCACAATGGTCAATATGGATGTGTTATCAAAAATGCCATGCTTTTTCTGCTGCAGTACATTGCTACTGTCCTCCAAAGGACAGAAAATACATCCTAAAACCTGCTGTGGAGTGCTGCTTCTTCAGCAAGGCAATGTCTTTCTACATGACAGAAAAATGGCTTGTATTCTGCTGCATTAAATATGGCATGGTATGGTTTCAATTAATTGCACAGCAGGGTGAGGTTTTTTAGAGAGTGAGTGGTATGCAATTGGTTATGTGGCTGTGTTATGTGTGTGTCCAAAACAGAAAATGATGGCCAAAAATTCTGCTATGTGAGAGTGGTACAAGGCAAGGTTGCAAGAGGTATGGTTCATGAATTTTGTTATGAACATGTCCTTTTTTCCAATATTCAAGTAAGCTAGTAAGGCCATATGTACTTGTTGGTTATTTGGCTGCATAATGAGGTCTCAACATGACAGAAAAATGTTGCACAATGCTGCTGGTACAAGGCATGGAAGTATGGACAAGTATGGTGCATTTGTACCTTTCTTATAATTCAAGCAACCAAGTATAGATTCACATGTGCTGCATAATTTGACTTTGCAAACACATCCTAAATGACATTTCTGAGCTTTCCCAATTGGCCAAATGTTGAAAAAATGCTTATATCAAAAAGTCAACTCTTGGTCAAACTTGCATTTAAATGAGAAATGTCAAAATATGCCATTTTGATTGGTGAAGTTTTGGCTCGTGAAATTTATATTTTTGGAAAGAGGGGATCAAATGTGACTTGTAGGAAAAAACCCCACCAAAATTGGCCAAACGGTTTGAGAGATATGGCCCTTTGAAGTTCAAGATTTTCTGAAATCGATTCGATCATAACTTGCCAACCACACATGGGAATTGAGAGTTCTAGGACTTTTTGGAAATGGGAGAACAAGATCTTCAACTTTCATGTTGGGCAAAAATTCATTTGAGGCTTGTATCATGATGTAAGTTTGAGGATCAAAACTTTCCATTTATGGCAAGTTTCAGTTACAGGCCCAGTTTCCATTTTGGGAAACTTATGATCTGGCTTCAAATTCTTCCATGATGGTGTTTGGCATGATATATGATGACTATTTGGACATGAATGAACTCTCACAAACCAATTCCAATCATCTAATCACTGATTAAATGGACAGTTGACCAACAGTTGACTTCTAGGGTTTCTGTCTGATTGTGCATTGACTGATGACTTCCAAACCCTAATTCCTTGAGGACTTGACTTCAAATGATGTCCCAAGTTGTTTGAACTCTTGATTATTGACCATGGTGCCCAAATTCCACAAGAATGACCACCATCCACTGCTTTGACTGACAGTTGACTTTTTTAGGGTTTTTGACTGTCGGTGTATGAACTGCTGACCTCTGAGCCCTTAACCCTTGACCAAAATACTTCAAATAGACCTCCAAGCCATGTGAACTTGTTGGACAAACCCCAAGGCCTTGATTCAATGAGAAATTCTTTTGCTTGCTTGGTTGACTGATCAGGAGATTAGTTTGACCTAATTCTTGATTGCTTGCTCTTGAGGCAACTGAGGGACAATGCAAATGCTATGCAATGGATCATGATATGCTATGACCTAATATGAAAATGTATGTATAATGGTAGGTGCAAATTTGAGGTGCTACAGGATGTATTCCAATATTATACGTGTGGTTGTGTTGACATTGAGTATGAGTATGATTGAGTTGATATTGCTGTTGCTGAATGTGTAATCTGATTTGGGTGATGAAATGTGTTATTTACTTAACATGACATGATAATTTATAATGCTTATTATATCGATTGAGGAACTCACCCTTACAACTATTTTTCAGGTAACGAGCAATGAGTTGAGTAGAAGCTAATGCTTGGAGTCTAGTGTAGTCTCCCTAGTGGGTCGTGCTCTGATAGATGTAACATCGGGATGGGATGTTTTAACTTGTTTTAAATGTTTTATTGTTGGTTATGAACCATTTTACATGTAATGTTTTACATGATTGATGAGATTTCTATCCGCTGCGTTTTATGCAAATGCTTATGTTTTGAATTAATAAAAGAGCATGACCGTTATATTGTTGAATGGCGTGGAATATTGTGTGACACCCTTAAATGGCATATTTACTCTGATTGATATATGTTGTTATTTTAATTAAATATTTGGGGTATTTTAGAAGGGTGTTACACATGTAGCAGATGAATTCCACAAGTCACAGGTTCGAAATAACAGCTTCACAATGATCATGTTGAAGATGAACTCAAAGGGATCGTCAAAGATGTATCAGATGAAGTTTCAAATTGCAGGCACTTGGTTTCATAAAAGTTGGCATTGGCCAAGTCCTTTAGCATAAGAATGTTGCCTAAATTCTAAGTCCAATTGTCCAAGATCAAGTCAACAGTCCACACAATAGTCTTTTAGGTATTTTGTTTCTTATTATGTACATTAATGGTCAAAGACCATACAAACAAACAAAATATACACAAGCAAGATATATCACACAATATGGTCCAAATGGACAAAGTGAAAATGACATTAACATAAACAATTAGAATGGTATGAATAATGGCAAATGAATAGAGCTTAAAAATTAAAGTGCATTAAAAGTAAATGACTTGAAATTAAATGTTAGTTGTTAATGAATTAGAAGTTAGTATTGTTTTACTTTTGCTTTTGTTTTAAGTCATTCTTTGGAGAACACTCAACCCACTTATCACAAGCATGGATCCTTTAGCCAAGACATCTTCCAAAGGAAGGAAACAAGGCCAAGTTTCCACACAATACCATGAAAGAGGGGAGACTTACAATCTCACTAACTAGAATGTTATGCCTTTTTGTGTCAAAAATTTAGCGCTATGTTAAGCAATCGTAATTGGACTTATGTAGAAGTCACAACTATTTGAGGTCGGGCAATAGAATTTTGGTGTTAATGCATGTTAGAGACATAGTATAATGGACTATGCTCATGAAACATACCACACAAAAAAAGAATAATGCAAAAGAAGTGGCCTAATCTCATCCATACTCATGTTGATTTTTCAATCAACTAGCTTTAGGACTTTGGGATATCATAGGCAAAATGAAATGAATGCGTAAAGAATGGGAATTAGATGAAGAGGGAGGGGAACGGATTATAACTCAAATTGATCAAAGGAGGACTTTTACCAAATTAATATCATTCATTCATTTTGGGAGATGGAATGTACATTCCATCAATCCCCTAAATCCAATGATATTAACCTAGCAAAGTCAAATCAACCTTGACCAAGGCCCAACAACACAAGTCAAACTTACACAAACCACACAAGAGGTCAACACAATTATTTGGCATTTATTCAATTTAAAAAAATACTAAAATAATGCATTTAAATAAAATTAGGTTTGTCAAATTCCTAAAACCTCATCAAAACACCAAAGAAATGGCCATGAGATTTATCATAGGTCGAACGAGGTCAAATGACCTTGGAGAAAAAATTTCAGAATTTTTAAAGAGTTAAAAGTATTTTTAAATAATTAAAAATAATCACAAAATCAATTAAATCATGAAAAATATTAATAATGATCCAAAAATAATTTTAATTCAAAATATGAAAGAGGAAATTATTTGAAATTTTTTGGTGAAACTCTCATATTTTTTGGATCAATATTAAAATTAATATGAATTAATGAAAATCAAATTAATTAAAACAAAAATAAAAAAATAAAAAAAATGTGAGCCACTTGATCTCCCTCATTAATTGAGGTGGCATATCAAGTGGACACAAACGCGCGTTCCAGGATGGAACCTAGTCAGCGCGCCACACGTGTGGTAGTCAAAACCAACGCCTAAGATTAAAACATTTTGAATGGATCCTGTGGCTGAGAGACATGCCAACACACTGCCGGAGCCAGAGCTCCAGTCTTCTTCTCCGGTGGACCTCACCGGACTAGTCCACCCTCAACCATCACCAAAATAAAAAAGGAGGGCATGATCTGAAAGAAAAAATGGCGTAGAGCACGAATCTGACCTCAATTTCAACTAACTCCAAATATATAAAAAGATATGAGGAGTTGAATTTTGAGGTGTGACAACTGAGTTGCTTCGATTTGACCTCAAAGCAACTCAATCTTCTTGCCTACATTGGTAGGACTTCAGACAACCAAAAATCCAAGAGAATTGATGAGAATTGAGTGAGAATCGAAGAGATGAAGTTTTCTGAAATTTACCTTCAATGCTATGCAGAAATGGATCTTGCTTGCTTCAACCTTGATCTGATCACACTTGAGAAGCTTGCAAGAGAGGTTTGACAATGGTACAAAGCTTTGGATCCTGGAGTTTCTGAATCTCCAAATAGTGAGATTCAAAGTCAATTTTCAAGTTGAAAATTCTCAAGTTTTCCTTTGAAATGTGTGGGTTTCAATTGGGGGGCAAAGCTGGCACGCAAGGTGTGTTTGAATTGAGCTCCAAGGGCCTGTATTTATAGCAATTGGGACTGATATTTGCACACTTGAAAAATTGCTAAATTTGGACATCTCATGCACAAGCTTACATGGGCGTGTACAGGCCCATGAAGCAATCCAATTTGATCCATCTACAATCATTCTAAAGTTCAAATGAGGCTTGGATGTCAAGGCAATGTGAAATGTGATTTTTGGCATTTGATTTCTTCCAATCATGTAGCTCTGTTAAGGCCATGCGCAGACCTAGCAAACTTTGTCCAAAATGCATGAACTTGGGTTCTTTAGAAAGCTTAGATCAAGGGGAACAACTTTGATGTTGAACACCTTTTCATTTGGAACTTGGATCATGGTTAATTTTGAGGTGGAAGTTTGGAAATTTCAACATGTTGAAAAATTGTATAAGTGTCAAGTCATATATCTCAATATTCCACCTTGCTTAACTTTTTATGTCAGCTTCAAATGAGAAAAGTGTATTCATCAAAGTTGTATCTATTTCAAAGAAATTCAAAATGGTCACCAATTTCATGTCATTTGGATTTAGAATGATAGAGTTATGCATTTTTGAAGTTTGGAAAAATCACTTGTTCAATGGTATAGGTCAAAAATGACCTATAATGTTCCCTCATATCACATGCTCATAAAAGTTGATTTAGCTCTTACTCCAAACATCAAGGTTGAAGTAGTCATCTTGAATTTGAATTGTGAAACCTGTAAATATTTCATCTCATAAAAATTGAGCAAGTTATGGCCTTGGGAAGTTGACTTTCAAATTAGGGTTTAGACAAAATGACCTATAATGTTTCAACATAGAAAATGATTTTCCAAGCAAAACTAGCTCTAGGTATCAACAAGAAAGTTGTTTGGAATGTCATTTAGAGTAAACTTTATCTTAGAATCATTTTCATATGGTGAAAATTGTAGGAGATAGGGTCTAGGGAGACCCAGTTTTGATCAGATGAATTCATCTGGCCAACCACCATCAACCAACTTGCTAACCTTCAATTCTATTGACTTTTTAGGCTCATGGTAGATCATATATGCATAAGATTATGAATTTTTAAGTGTCCCTTGATAAATTTGATCCATTGGTGAGATAGCTTGTTGGAGAAGTTACTCAAGATGCCAAGTCAAACTAGGGTTTCAAAGGCAAATCACCTCCAACTCTTGAAGAGAACTTGATCATGACATGTAGAGATCATTGGGACTCATATATGATGCTTTGAGACATTGTGAATCAATCCTTGGTTATGCTCTTAGCCATGAGGGTCTCAAACCCTAGGTGTGGATTTGATGAATTTTGATGATCATGCCCTACCTACGAAAGAGTTAGGCAAATACAAAGACATATTTTTGTATTTTGCTT
Source organism: Lathyrus oleraceus (assembly GCF_024323335.1). NCBI lineage: Eukaryota > Viridiplantae > Streptophyta > Magnoliopsida > Fabales > Fabaceae > Lathyrus > Lathyrus oleraceus. The sequence continues at coordinate 507,067,541 of NC_066581.1, forward strand.
AGTGAAATGGTAATATACAAGTATGATACAATCACATGGTGCTTGGTGATCTCTCCCAAAACAAACCCAATGAACAAGGGGTAAGGAGGATGCCAAAGTGTGATCCCGATGCTAATGCATATAATGAAATTGCATGAGGGATCTTAGGGTCAAAATTGGGGTCTTACACTCCCTCCCTCAGAATTTAGTTTCCTCTCTGCCGCGCTAGAGGTCGCTTCGGACGGAGGCAGAGGCGGAGCCTTACACCACGAACATAACATATCAGCCTCCTCCTCTCACTAGCCTAATCCTAAATCCAAAGTCCAATTTCTAAAATTCTTCATCAATTGTTCAAATCGAAGCAAAATGAATTTGAACCCTAGCCTACAAAATCGTAAATTAAATACTGAGAGGGAGGAATCAAAGCCTAATGAGTTAGGGATTTGATTCCTCAAGTTCAAAGCTACATCACTGTATCAAAGAAGGGAAGAGAAGGAACTTGCCTACCAGGGCAACTCTGGTGGTTCTTCCAATCGTTGGGCACGAAGGTTCCAGACTTTCCACTTCTTTAGGTAACTGCTTCAAGCCTTGGACTCTTCTTCTTCTTTTCATATTCTTGTATTTACTTTGTTCTTCTCTTCTGTTACTACGTGAGAGAGTGTGAATCGTATGTATGAGAGTTGCAGTGAGGTGTTGAAGAGTGAAAGAATGAAAGAAAACTGAATAATGAATGCTTTGTGAGTTGAAAAAAATTGAGAGTGAAGTGTGCTATGAATTGGTGATTCTGATTTGTGATTCGTGTAAACTGAATGAGTGAAGAGTTTATATTTATAGAGTTTGATTTTCAGTTCGAAATTCCCCTGAAATTCACTTGAAATTCACATGTTAGTTGGAAATGAATTGTTCTGTTAGAGTTAGTTATGAGTGAAAGTTAGTTTGTTGGTTTTGATTCCGTGTGGTGTGTTATCGTGGCTTACGGTTGAATCTAATTTTGATGGTCTTCTAAAATGAAATTGCAGGGAATGTTAATTTTTTGTCAAATGAAATTATGCAGGGTGCTTTGTATTATGAACTTGACTTGATGTGTTGTTGAATGGATTTGTAGGATTTTGTTAGTTTTGAGCAGGGCTATGTATATGGAGTGAAAGATTCTGACATAGTGTATTCTAATGAATGAACTTTGCAGGGTTTTGCAGGGTGGAATTTGCTTTGTGTTTACTTTCCACTTGGTGTTGTAGGGCTTGGCGTGTTTCTTTCCTTAAGGTCCTTCTGTTATGGGATGGCATGCTTGGAGTATGGGGACTGATGTGTATTGATTATATTGAACTAAATGTAGGATTTTATGTTATGGGTTTATAAGATTGTAATGGAAAATGTAGAAAATTGTATGGAAAATTAGTTATGAATGAAAATGTGTTTGGAAATGTTTTGGGGGAAATTGATTGAATGTGAATGGATTGAAAGTTTGAAAATTGTATGGGAATGGAATGTTTAATTTGAATGAATGCTATTGGATGGTTATGGAAAGTTATGAATGGAAAGTGTAATTGAATGTTAAGATTGGAATTTGAATGGTATTGGGTATGTATGGAAATGGTTTAATTGAATGTGAATCATGGAAAAGTTAATTGAATGTGTATTGAATGTATTATGGAAAATGTTTGGATTAATTGGAAATGAGGAATCAACATGAGTTTAGGTTCAAAAAAGTTATTAACAAAAATGAAATGAATTGGCTTAAAATGAAATGAATCAAAATGACATAGAGAATGATCAACGATGCCAATGTCAAGATAATATGGACTTAGGAAGGATGGTTGACTTTGGTTAACTAGTTGACTAAAAAGTCAACAGTTGACCAAAGTCAACGGTGGGTTAGAAACCAGGGTTTTCTTGTTTATGAAATGGACTTGAAAATGACTTGTAATGTACGTAAGGTTTTGAATGAATATGACATGGTTTTAATGAAAGAAATGGCTTATGTGACTTGTTCAAAACTTGCCCAAACCAAATGAAAGGAATGGACCAAAAGGATCAATGTACACAAATGAAATTAAAAGTGAATGGCCTATAATGCCCTGAGAATCTCAATGGATCAAAAACAAATAATGGACAAAAGACCAATGAATCTTGAAAGTGACACATTCTTAGAAGCAAATAACCATGAATCAAAGACTCAAAATCCATGATCTTGAAGACACCATGTGTATGTATGCTTGAACAAATCTTGAACCAGGTGAAATTCCAAACAAGTTTAATGCATGACATAATGTATGACAAGATGGTCAAGAGCCTCCTCCCCTTGAATTAGGTTTTTAGATGCATAGATGAAAGCTCATGAGGTCAAACATATGTTCCATGAATAGCCAGGTCATGATTTAGGGTTTTGGATGCACATGTGAATATCATGTTGTGACCTCATTGAATCAAGGTCCCCAAGACCAAGAAAATAGGGTTTACCCTCATATGATGAGCCAAACTCCAAAGGTCAAACAAAACCCTAGATTTTAATAACCACAAGCTTTGAATCTATGATGTTTTGTTATAAAGTATTGACATGAATGAATGATTCACATGAATGAGTATAGATGACTCTCAAGTCATAGGTTAGATGAAAAATAAAAAGGGGAGGGAAAATTTTTGGGTATGACAGCTGCGATCAAGACTTCTAGAAGGATCACCTAATTCTTGTTCTCTCTATTTTCTTTTTTCTTAAATCATTATATTTTCTAGTTTATTATATCCTCCATAAAATAATCTATGTGGATATATATTGATTATTCTATTCTCCTTTCCTTTTTGGATCTTATCCAAGAATATAGGAGTGGTGTGAGACTTGACAAATTCCTTCCAAATAACTTATCAATATAAGAATACATCACATATAGAGGTTGTAAGTTACCCTTTGGGTTTTTAATATAATCACTTGTTAGTTGCGTCTTAAAGCCCCTTCAACGCTCACCAGCATAGCCAATCCATTTTTTCCAGCATATCAACCTCTGGAACAATAAATCTTCCTACGTTTACATAATATAAATGATGTTAATATCAAACCAAAAAAATTTAATAGTCATATATACTTGTAAAAAAATCATAAAATTTAATATAAACACCGTAATATCGGTTCATAATTGATCTTCCAAATCATCATCAATGTTATGCCAATTATCTAAAAAAATGTTGACTTTTCTTCTACCTTATAATGCGTAACCCCTAAACTTTCAGCATGTTCACCATAATCCTTACAAATTCTGGGACAAAAACCAATCGGGAAGAGAACACCAGTTTCATGAGCTTTTGACACCTTGGTCATCATCGTGGCACCTCTAGTTTTTATTTTACTTTTAGTACTAGCAGAGGTTGTATGAGAGGTGTTTGTCGAATCGCCCATCTCTATGTAATTTCCTAAGAACATACATTCAACATATTGCCAAACTAATTCATATGCTCAAACTAGCAGTATTCAAGAAAAAAATTTCAAGATATCGGCTAAGGCGCCTAATGAATATGAATTATACTATACTCATCGTACATTTCCTAAGAACATACACACAAAATATTCTTAAACTAATATTGTTCAAGAAACACAACATTTCACAAAAAACAACATTTATATCAATATTTCAATGGTCAATATGTAACACCATTTTCTCAAACTAACACTATTAAAAAAATAACATTTTTATCAAACTAACACTAGGTAAAGTGAGTTACACTAGATAAATTGAGTTACATACCGAAAAAGTGATGAAGCAGATTCGTTCAATCGAGTTAGATTGGAAGAGTTGATGTTTGAGATGATGTGGAAAGAGATGATGGAGTATCAGTTTTAATGAAGATGAAAATCGTCTACGGTGTTTTTAAGAGAATAACGATAAAACGAGGAGTGTTAATAGGTAAATGAAAATTTAGACTTTAGTTATGTGAAATATTCATGCAAAAGAGTTTACATATTGGGTATAGGGGATAACCGAGGGAATATATTAATTTAAAATAAAAAAAAGAAAGCGTCATATTCTAGAAAATTCATACAAATGATATTATCCTTCGGTTTGGCAAAGTAACCGAGGGATAATACAAATTTAAAAAACAAATTTAATATAAAAATAAGGGCATTTTAAAATATTAATTACATAATTCAACATAAATAAAAAAGAGAAAATGGAAAGGCGTCAACTGAGAAAATGTAACGCTTGGTCCTTAAGCTATGAAGCTCCGACACGACCATTAGAGAACATGTCCCTGCACAGGATATGTATCCTACATGGATATGCGTACGAACCATTTCAGACACAATTTTGAAGTGTCTAACAAAAAAATTGAGATACAATGCACACGGATACGACACATTATTTCAAATAACGAACATGACTCAACTCAAATTCTAAAAAAAAATTAAATAAAAAAATAACATTTTTTACCTTTCATATTCCACTTCCCCACTATAAAAACAACATGAAATTCCATATTTCATATTCCACCTTTCATATTACCTTTAGTATTATTATTTTTTCATCTTCTCTATTTGTTTTCATCTTTGTCGTACACCACTGCTTCTGTCTCCACAAGTTTTTTTCATTTTCTCTATTTGTTTTTCATCTTCTATTGTAATTTATAACTTTGTTTTTCTAATGTTTTTGCATTCTGTTTCTATGGTTGAATGAATAATAATTCACCAGTATTCTTTTTTAACATTGCCATTGCAGCGTCTAATAACAATGCTCTTTTGTCATTTTTTTAGAATCATTTTGTTTTAGATAATTTTCCTTAATTGAAATATTCAGTTTGTTTTGATCGATTTATGTCTTTTTTTTTTTGTTTATTGAAAGTACTAAGTTTAAATAAGCATAAATGTTGCTTCTCATTTTAGACTTTTTATAAATTGTACTCATAAATTACATTATTTTATTAATATATAAAATATATAGATGTGTCATATCCTATGTTTTTTACATTAGCGGTGTTCTCGTGTTCGCGTATGTGTCGTATTAGGTGTTTGTGTCTAAGTTCAAGCTTCATAGCCCCTAAGCCAATTGAAAAATATATAAAAACAGAAAATGCAGTAACCAGGACTTGAAACGAGGTCCTCGGTAGATCTATTTCCTCTGGGGTTTTTTCGAAACCTAGGGAATAGGTTGTATATATTTTAAAGCAAATAATCATGACGCTCCTAAGATATATACCTCGGTTATTTGTTATATGTGGTGAAAGTTTTGTCATGTAATGTATTGTTTGTAGTAGTGATTTGTTTTTCTAGTATTAAAAAGGTGATCTTCTTCTAGAATGTTGGCAATATACTTGGATTGACAAAGAAGGTGTCCTCTAGGAGACTAGAAACCTTCAATCCCCAAGAAGAAGGAAACAATATTTAAATCCTTCATCTCAAACTGTTTGGCTAATTATAATAACTAATCATCAATCTCAACAACATTAACACCTTTAATAATCAAAGCATCAACATATCATGAGGGTAAAATATGACTATAAGAGTGTTTTTGGCAAACAAAGTTGAATCATGACCATTAAAGAGGAAACTAAGAGATGTAATAAAGGTGGTAAATTTCTCAAAACCAATATTGTGGAGCATGTTTTAAACCATATGGAGCCTTGTTCAACTTAGTCACTTCCTCTTGATTATGAGGAACGGCTGGCAGAGATCACCATTTAGAAGCGCATTTTTTACATCCATTTGAAAAATATTCGAATGATAAATTCATGAAACAACAATTTAAGTTCAAATAGTAGTCATCTAGACCACAAGAGAAAATGTTTCTTCATATCATATTTTTGACAAAATCACTTAGCAACTAGGCATGCTTTGAAGCATTCAACCAACCCATCCAACTTATGGGGGGAAGAGGGATGTCAGTATTAGAAGTAGAAATAATATAAGTATTACAATTTTCAAAATTATAATTACTATAAATATCATAATTAAAACCAAAAGGATCAATATGAGTGAGTTTCAAACTACGATTAATATGCTAGTCAGAGGAAAAAGAGTCAAAAGGAATTTGTTCAAAACATACAACATGACAAGAAACATACCGTTTTATACAAGAGAATATTAACAATGATAGCATTTTGACCATACTCATAACCAATAACAACACATATGGCATAACAATAAAATAACTTACTATGTTCTACTTGTGGACGAAGAACAAAGAAAATAAAACCAAAGACTTTTTTAAAGAAGAATATCAAGGATAAAATCATATAAATTTTCAATAGGAGACAAAATTTATGTGAGAGACAATGAAATTATATTAATATCATGAGCAACAGTAATAACTGTTTCACCCCAAAACTCACAATGAACCAAAGTAGTCAACAAAAGGGAAAAAGTTGTCTTAATAATGTGACAATGTTTTCTTTTCGCAACTACATTTTATTGAGGATTATTAGCACACTATGTGTGGTGAATAGTGGTATTATATGAAAGTAATTTATTTAATTTATTAGACGTATATCATGTTGACCAAAAGACTCTAAACACCAGAAGAGGTGGGTGAATTGTGAGATTTAAAATCTCTGATTAATTTATTAAAAAAATTAGTTTTTAAAATGTTTATGTTAGCGGTTAAGAATAAGATAGAAGAATAAAATATATGAAGAGAGAAACACAAAGGACATAAAAATAATTATTATAAATTAAAGATAGAAGAGTTTAGAGAGAGAGTGCACTAGAGATTTATACAGGTTCGACCTTGTTGGACATGAGTCTCCAAACACAAGAAGGGGTGAATTCTGTGAGTTTAGAAATCCATTTTCAAAACAAAATCCTTTACAAAAATAGAGTTTAAAAAGCTTTTGTAAATTAGACAGAGTAAAAGTAGTAAAAATTAAAAAATATAATTGCAATGAAAATAAAGGATTGAGAAGTAAATAATTATTAAGAGATGATAGAAAAACACCATAATTCTAGAGGTTCGGTATAATAAAGTGACATAATCCTCTTTCCAAGAATTCCTTCTTGAGAGTTTCCACTTTGATGTGAGATTTTGAATATATTTTCCTAACGAACCTCCTTATACAATGATTGGATTTTTTTTTCAATGGCTATCTTCCCAAACAACACATAGTTTAAACTGAGAAGATCTTCACAACCAACGAAGAGATTTTAATAGAAGGCTAAGCTCACAAACCAAATCAGAGTCTTAACTACGAATACCTATCCTACAAAATAGAGTTTTTACTTAGTTTACCTCCACAACCAAACAAGACATTTTTAACTTGGTTTAGCTTACAACTAAAACAAAAAATTCTCTCAATGAGAATTTACAATTTTCCCCTACACCGGACAAGACTACCTCACAGATATAAAGATTTCACTCTCAAAAATACTAAGAAAAAATCGAGAAAATAATATATATATATATATATATATATATATATATATATATATATATATATATATATATATATATATATATATATATATATATATATATATATATAAAGAGAGAGAGATAAATAGATAGATAGATAGATAGAGATAGAGATAGAGATAGATAGATAGATAGATAGATAGAGAGAGAGAGAGAGAGAGAGAGAGAGATCTCAAATATGTTTTCTAGTATTGAGAAATGTGAAAATGAGTCATATATTTATAGGATAAAATGTGGCTCAAATATGGAAATAATACATGGGCTTTTCAATGCTCATAATTAATTATTGTAGCGGGGGTTTCGTTACCAATAGGTTTATTGACTAAACCAAAAGTAAACATACAATTCGAGTCGCCACCGCACTTTTATTTGTCCAAAGGAAAGGCTAAAAAGCGAACAAAAGCCAAGGTAAGAAGTTTTATCAAATCAAAAACTAATAAAAATGTCAGAGATCTGGGTAAGGGGGTTGGTTATGAAATGGGAAGGTTTTTACGCACCCAAAACATCCTTAGTACTCTAAGGGAACCCTTCTTGCAAATGTGTGTTGTAGGTTGGTATTTGTGAAAATATGTGCAAAAGTTTGGAGGGATGAGAAAAGAATAGATTATATTCACAAATTTTGTTGTTTGAATGGATGAACCCATTGCCTACGTACCATCACAAAGGTAGGATCAAAACCTCGTAGTTCAGGGTAAAAAATCTCAAAGATTGGTGAATTGATTTGATCAAAAGCCTTAAGGTCTTTTGTTATCAAAGGGAGAAAACTCAACCTAAACCAACAATCCACCATGTGAGGAAGGCTTCAACATGCTAGTGAGGGGTTAACCCTATAATAAGCATGGAAGACTTATAATCCAATCACTAAGGATAAGATGAGATTTACATCAACCACTATGATAACTCAAACTATGACTAATGTTTTATGAAAGGGTTTTAACAGAGGTGGCCATTGGAACCACAAAACAACTTGAAGTGATTTATATTTACAAGTTAGATGTATTTACAAAAATGAAGTCAAAGTAGAATTTAAGATTTATTCACAATGAGTATTTATGAAAAGATTCTGAAAAGTCAAAGGAATAAGGCCTAAGTTTCTAGTTTGAAAACAAGGTCAAAGTTTGCAAGAAAAGATTTTGGTTTGGTTAGAGTGGGGAGAAGAAGAGAAGGGCTAGTCCTAAAGCATAGAAATATAAGAGAGAAAAGATAAACCCTTGGAGTTCCTTTTCTTGAAATCATAGAGATGATTCAAGATGCTCCTTTCTTTTGGACTTAGCAAACAATCAAGCAATCAAACAATTTGGATTCAAGCTCCTAGGATCTCCATTTGGCTTGTCTCTCTTAACTTGGCTACTCATGACAATGGTCTTCTTTACTATCTCAAGATGGAATCCCTATCACACAATAGCAAACATCAAAAAGTTCACAACACAATAAGAGGAATGGACAAAGAATAAGTTTAGATGAGAAGTCCTTTAAAGTCAACTTTGAAATTTAGCATTCTAAAGGCATGAGGCCTAGTTGCTCTTCAACAAATCTAGCATTCTAAAGGCATGAGGCCTAGTTGCTCTTGAACTCCTTTAATCATGGGTATGTCCTAATTCTAAGTCCTTTCTCTTTTTTGCATTAGGTTCACACAAAACAAAGACAAAACAACCACAAGACAACAATATATTTATATACAATAATGAGCTCAAATGAGCAAAAGAAAAATGACATAAACATAAAATACGTGCTCAAGTGAACAAAATGAAAAGCAATATGAATAAATGAGCAAGAAATAAATTGCATTAAAGTAAAGGGCAAGAAATTAAATGCTCAAATTAAAGTTAGTAATTAGTATGGTGATGTTAGCTTGTCATAAGACAATGTAGCGCTATGTTAAGCAATCGTAAGTGGACTAATGTAGTAGTCACACCTATCTGAGACCGGTCAATAAAACTATAGGCAAATAAACACAAGTTAGAGGTCATGACTAGTAAGCCAAACTCCATAAACTTGCCATGCCAAAACAAAAGGGGAAGGTGTTGAAAAGTATATTTTCGGCAAATATTTTAATATCGTATCCACAGAGATTGGTTATTATTATCGCCATTCTATAATCCAAATTGTTATAAGTTTAGAATGTAACCAAGTTGTTTTGTTTGAAAAGTTATCTTTTGAGTAAAATGTTACTAAAACAACAAAATAGTTTTAATCAAATATAAAAGGCTTGGCAAGATTGGAGTTCACTATTCAAATTGCTTATGATTCCTTATGACAACTATATAGATTTAAGATTATTGATGATGTTCAAGTATCCTCTCAATATCATTTATGTCTAAATGATATTGTGATAATCACTATATTAATCTTTAGACAATTTCTCCACCTAACTATCAATATAGCAATCTTTAATGGTTGATACAAAAGAAGAGTAGTGAATAAATCTATTTCTACAACTTATTCACTACTTGAAAATATATTTTATGTCAAGACTTAAATAATCTCTTTCAACAACTACTCAAATCTAATATTCAACTTAGGGCAAAAATATCATTCAATACATCAACAATCTTTTATCATATATAAGAGTCAAATGAAATACATAAACAAATAAGAATAGCTACTACCTCCAATCTTGACAAAATGGGGTTTAACTCCTCATCATCATTTTAGAAAGCAAAAGGCAATGGTAAGAAATCTGTTTTTCTCTTCCAAAAAATCAAAACCACGAATGAATGAATGAACATTTTCCATTTTGTTTTCTAAAAGGGTTGACCTTTCCTAAAATGCTCATTTTCATCTAAAACTGAAAAGCCCCTAAAACAGATACAGAATTGTCATACACAGTTGGCATTGGAAACAAAACACTTGGCCAAAACAGCTTGCTGGATTCGCAAGGTTCGCGGCGCGAAGGGAGATCGCGGTGCGAACTTAAGCTACTTCAGCTTCCTTGCCTTGCAAGCTTCATGCAATTATTCTTCCAAGTGTTAATCTTCAAAAATAGGCCTCCAAATTGCATTCAACACTTCTTCCAAATTATGATTATGCATTATGAAGCTCTCTTGTCCAAAAATTCTATAAAACTAACAAATAAGTGAAATAACCACTCAAAACAACATCAATTAAACCTAATTGCATTTATACAAAATTGTGAGAATAAAAGTGTGTAATTACATCAAAAATTTGTAAAAGGGACCAATAAAATTATATAAAAAGTAGTACTAATTGGTCCCTAACAACTCTCCCCAACTTAGCATTTTGTTTGTCCCTAAACAAAAGTTTCCACCAACACGACCAATGCAATGACACAAAAGATTGAACAAGGATTAACCAAGGACATTCAAATGGTTCAAAAGTGTTTGGCACTTTCTCAATCCACCTATCTCAATGCTAGACAAAACATGAATAAGAGCAATGGTTGGATGCAAAAATCATACCAAGGAATTCAAAACCATATATGTCAAAATTGAATCAAACTTACACACACATCATAATAATGATGAATAACATGAAGGTTTACTTTCACTCATCCAAGCAATTAAATCAACAACAACTTAAATCATGCGGTCATCAAAACAAATACCAAATCATGTGAAAAATTAGAATCAAGAGGTCTTTCAAGGGTTGTAATGTGGCTTGGGTTACAAGAAAGGATATGATTAAGAGAACTCAACAAAGTTGCCTATCCTAAGGGAGCATTCCCAAACATTTAACTCTACACAATTTCCATTTCTTTGATCCCCGTCTTTTTCCTTTTCTCATCTTTTTTACATCCACACAACCATGAGCCTTTTCTTTGTTTTTTCTTTCTTTTCTTTTCCTTTTCTTTGCTCTATGGTTTCAAGGGTGATTTCTTTTTCTTGTTTCTTTTCATATTTTCACCCTTTCATAAAAACTCACTTTTTCAAGTTTCTAATCAACTCTATTTACTTTACTCTCCCCAACTTTAGATTCCAAAACCAAATTTATTCAATAATGCTCCCTACTTAGACATAAGCAAAAGGCACAATTTGCAAACAACTCGGTTTGAGGGTTCAATTGACACGAAAGAAATTAGGATTCATTTATTCACAAAATTTTCAATTGATTTTAAACTTATCAATCAAATGAATCCTAAAGTAAGCTCAAAGGGGGTTAACTAAGGATTACTCCTCACAAGGTTCGTTGATTCAAAACTTTTTTGGTCAAGTGGTTTTTCTCATAACAAATAATGCCTCTATCATTTTCAATATTTTCATACAAAACTAGATTGATGCATGATTTAGCATGATAAGAATGAGTTGAAATAATGCTCGGTTTCTCGCACTTTAGTGTACAATGGAAAACCTCCTCACAATTGGTTAAGTCCTATTTTGATTCAAAATTGACATGTACTTTAATGAATTTATGATATGGAATTTGCAACACACCATTAAACTACTCATGTTAAGTCTAGAAAGCGATAAAGTGTACCTTGAAATGCCGACACTAATTCTTATCATCACCACTCGAAGTGTCCTATGCTTCTTTCTTTGCGAACATTTCTTGGTTGCTTTAAGCTTGACTTAAGAGTAAGAACAATTAAACAAAAAAAAATGTTGGTAAACCAATTTCATTGTAACACACTTAAATCTCACAGAGTATTAACAAACCAAAGTTTTGGTGAACTAGAGCCACCTAAAAGTACAATCAAAATTCAACAAAAGCAATAATAATACAAAGAAAACTCAAAATAAAAACAAACTCTAAAATTCAACAAACTCCTCAATCTTCCTCCTCTTGGCCACCACCAATAGATCCAAGGACGTCCTCCATCTCATCGTCATGGGTTGCACCACCTCCTGCACCCCCCATAAAAGCTGGCCTGCCTTCAGGGTAATTAGCATAAGCAACATATTCCGCCTGGGAAGGAAATGTTCGGGCTTCAGGTGCAAGGAAAGTGTTCTGAAATTGTTGCTGCATAGCATCAAAGATGAATGATTGAGACCTCCTAGAGGCCTCAAAGCTTTCACAGTAATAATTCGCAAACGCCATCTGATCGAATGCTGGAGTAGTGCAGGCTCGGGGTCTAGAGGACGAAGTCCCAGGTCCTTCGGCTCTGTCCATCTGGCTCTGGCAGAACCTATTCAGATAAGCATCATTAATAACACTAGTAATAGACAAATGTACCTCATCCGGAATGGGAACATGCGCCCTTCGGCAAAGTCCCATAATCAGCCCCGGATATGCAAGACACTTGCTTTACCACCAAACTTTGTTCCGCTTCTAGCCACCTTGCGCATTTCCCCCGCAATAATGGATTCTACATCAACAGATTTGCCTATCATTATGTAATAAAATAAGCACCCTACATCCAAAGGGATAGTGGTGTTGTGGCTCCTTGGCTGGATATTGTTCAACAGCAGCACCAAAAATGCTCTTGCCTCCAGATTCAGACTTTCTCGCTTCCATGACTTTGGGAACCCTTGATCATTTAAGTCATACGTCCTTCCTTTAAGGCATAAGGTAGCGCTCACCGTTGGAAGGTCCCAATCGTTGGCCAATTCCTTGGCACGATACTCGCACCGCTCATTCTCTCCCAAGGTGAGAGGATTACCTAGATACGTGTTAATTGCATCTCTACCGAAAGAAATAATCTTGCCTCTCACTCTTGTTTGGTAATGGAAAGCTACTCCCTCTTCAAGATGCAGAGCATTGGCATAAAACTCTCGCACAATGTCATAATTTATTGCCGACTCTGGTTCACAAAGCTTGCTCCATCTTCTCCTCTCAAAATTCGATACCAAATTCCGATAAGTTCCACCCGGCGACAATCGGATGAATCTCTCGGGTTGGATGGTTCGCTTGATTAATTTGTCAAATCTTTCTTCATGTTCATCACTTGTGAACCGTCTGAATGAACGAGAAGGACCAGAATACATGGTTTTTGTTCTTTTAGACATCTGCAATAAAAATCAGAACAACCACACAACAAACCATAAGGGGAGTTAGCAATCAAAAGCATAAAACATGAGACTGGAATTTCCCAGTTCGCGGCGCGAACCCTACGAACCAGGAAAATTCCAGGTGCCTTCTAGGGTTCCTGAGGTTTGCACCTAACAACAGTCATAATCACAATCCCTAACCTAATCCTAATTTGAATCCACATCAGACATGCAAGGTTATCTCTAATATCAAATTTCAATTTTTGCAAAACCCTATTCTTACCTAAGTGCGGAACAACAAGGAAAGGGAAGAGAACACACATACCTTGTTGAGATTGACTTGGTCTTGTTAACAAGTTGGAATTTGGAAATGGAGGGGAAATTTTTTTGACATTTGGAGGTTTTGGAAGTGGGGTTGTTGAAGAAAAGTTGTTGTTTTGTGAAAATAAGAGTAAACTAGAAAATAACCTAAACAGAACTTAAGTGGTTCTGCCACGCTCAGTTCGTCGGGCGAACTTTGTTCGCGACGCGAACTGAAGCATTCCATTCAGTTCGCGGGGCGAAAGCTGATCGCGGGGCGAACTGAAGGAATTTCTGAAAAGTTTTATTGGCAGTGGACAGAACTTAATTTTCACAATAAAAGACACAACAGAATATCATAACAACAGAATTTGAGAAAATTTAAAATGAAGACTTACAATGTTGGGTTGCCTCCCAACAAGCGCTTTGTTTAACGTCGTTTTGTGCTCAACGGTTCAATGATTCTCTTCACGATCCGGCTTTGTTGAGCAACTTACTCAAGGGCTTTGTTGTCTTCAAGAGGTTCTTGATGAACCTTCGATAAAATCTGATACCACCTTTTTTCGGAACTATTTGCACCAGACTCACCCATTCACTATCGGAGATAGGACAAATCATCCCGGCCTCCAATAGTTCGACAAATTCCTTCTTTTTCAGCACTCGTATCAATTGATTCTCCTCTTTTGTGGACAAGGTATTGCTAATGATCATCGGTTTAGTACAATCATCACCAAGGAACACATACTTCAAGTGTGGCTCTAGTTTTGGCTCTTCCACTTTCTTTATCACATCCAAGCCTTCGTTTGTCTCTTCATGATAAACAAGCTCTCCACAAGACTCTAATTCATGCAACATTGCTTCAATCTCTTTTCCTTTATTTTCGGTCGAAACTTCGTAAACTTCGATAAGAGATCTCTCTGATGGATTAGAAACATGAACCTGGTTTGCGATCTCCACTAGTTCCTCCTTGGTGGCATCGATTCGGAAAGAATCATGCTTATCATTAGGATGCTTTTTGGCTTCAAAAGGATTGAAGGTTACCTCTTCATCTTGCACCCTTACTTTCATTAGTCCATCATCAATGTCAATCATCATTCGGGCTGTTTTCATGAATGGTCTTCCAAAAATTAGAGGAACATCACGATCCTCATCCATGTCTACTATCACAAAATCTACCGGAAACAAGAATTTGTCCACCTTCACTAACATGTCTCGAGCAACTCCATATGGTGAAGTGGTAGACTTATTGGCTAGTTGTAAAGTCATCCTTGTAGATTTGATCTCAACATTTCCCAATCTTTTAACAATGGATAGGGGGATTAAATTGATGCTATATCCCAAGTCAATCAAGCCATTACCAATGTAGGTGCCTCCAATGGTTACCGGTAAAACGACTCGGCCCAGATCGGATTCCTTCCTTGGGAGAGTTTTTTGAATGATGGCACTACAACGTGCATCAAGCAAGATTGTCTCGTCTTCCACATGTCTCCTTTTCTTTGTGAGAATATCCTTCATGAACTTTTCATACCGTGGCATTTGCTCTAATGCATCGGCAAATGGAATATTGATTTGAAGTTGTTTGAATATGTCCATGAACCGTGCATAATGTCTAGCATTGTCCTTCTTCAATGGTGCGTGCGGATAAGGTAGATGTTGAACTGGAATGACATTCACTCCTTTGTCTCTTTTTTTCTTCTTTCTCGGTTCGATTTCCTTCTTCATTTCCACTTCACACTGCTGTTCTGCTATCAATTGTTGGTTCTGCTTTTTTCCCAGCGCAAAGGGAGATCGCGGCGCGAACTGAACAGTTTCTGCCACTTTCCCCTTTCCATAATCCACACCCTCATTCTCATATACAACACCCATCTCATTCTCTACTGTAATCTCCTCACTTTTTCCACTTGTCAACTCTCTACCGCTTCTAGTAAAAATTTATTTACAATGCTCCTTTGGATTAGTTTGAGTGTTAGCGGAGATGGAAGATCCCGTAGTTTGTTCCGACAATTGTTTCGCAAGTTGACCTACTTGGTTTTCCAAATTCTTGATTGCTGCCTCGTTGCTCTTCTGATTTGCCATGGAGGTTTGCATGAATTGTTGAAGAGTTTCCTCTAGCTTTGAATTTCCTCCTTGCGATTGTTGTCCTTGAGAGTTTGGGTGTTGATAAGGACTTTGTTGCTGAAAATTTTGGTTATTGAACGTTGAGGGTTGATAACCTTGATTGTTTCTTGGATATGAGTTGTTGGGAGGTTGTCTTTGATAGCCTTGATTTTGATTGTTCACATAGCTCACTTCTTCTAGTGGAGGGCAAAAACCGGTTGGATGATCTTCTTGACATAATTCGCAACATGATACTTGATGTCGAACTTGAGACCCTTGAATTTCCTTCATTTGATGTGGAAGCTTGGCTATTTGTTGAGTAAGCAACTCCACTTGTTGAGAAAGTAGCTTGTTTTGAGCAAGAATGGCATCATTGGTATTTAACTCAAGAACTCCCGGTTTACGTTGTGAAGGACTACGGTCATGTTGACTTTGACGATCATTGAGTGCCATCCGGTCAATAATGACTTTTGCTTCTTCTGCATTCTTTGACATAAGAGAACCACCCGCGGTAGCATCCAAAAGTGTCTTGTGAGTTGATTGGAGCCCATTTAGAAAAATATGGATTTGAGTGAGCTCATCAAAACCATGGCCCTTGCATTTTCTCAACATTGACTTGAATCTTTCCTAAGCCTCATTTAGAGACTCGTTGCTTCCTTGAGTGAATACCGCAATAGCCGTTTTGGCTTCCATGAATCGGGATTGAGGAAAATATCTTTCTAAGAACTTTTCTTCTAGCAAATTCCAATCCGTCATCACTCTTGGTGCTTGATCAAGGTACCACTCTTTTGCCTTTCCCACTAAGGAGTGTGGGAACATCCTCTTGAATAATGCTTCTTCACCCGTTTCATCAATTCTCGTAGAACCCGCAATCTCATAGAATTTGATGAGATGGGTATACGGAACTTCATGGTCCATTCCGGTGAATGGATTTGCATAGAGAAGTTGGAGGATTCCGGTCTTCATCTCCGTATTCCTTCCTCCACGAGCAAATTGAGCATTCCTCCTTGGACTATTAGCGGACATTTCGGTAGGAGTGTCATCCGCCATGTTTCCTTCACAAGCCTCTACAACCACTTCTTCGATTTGAACAAGGGAGGAAGTAGATGCTTCTTCTCTCCGGTTCCTCTCTTCGGCTAGTTTCCTTCTTCTTCGTGTTTTTCTATTGAGCTTTCGAAGTGTTCTTTCAATTTCGGGATCAAATTGAAATTGCTCCTCGGTAGCTTTTCCTCGCATGCACTAGAATCTACAAAACTAACAAACCAAGTGAAACACAAGAGTGATGGTAAGTACAAAACTTAAAACAATGAATTATTGCAATGCTTGTAATATCGAACACCAATCCCCGGCAACGACGCCAATTTGTTGAAAAGCATATTTTCGGAAAATATTATAATATCGTATGCACAGAGATTGGTTGTTATTACCGCCGTTCTATAATCCAAATTGTTATAAGTTTAGAATGTAACCAAGTTGTTTTGTTTGAAAAGTTATCTTTTGAGTAAAATGTTACTAAAACAATAAAATAGTTTTAATCAAATGTAAAAGGCTTGGCAAGATTGGAGTTCACTATTCAAATTGCTTATGATTCCTTATGACAACTATATAGATTTAAGATTATTGATGATGTTCAAGTATCCTCTCAATATCATTTATGTCTAAATGATATTGTGATAATCACTATATTAATCTTTAGACGATTTCTCCACCTAACTATCAATATAGAAATCTTTAATGGTTGATACAAAAGAAGAGTAGTGAATAAATCTATTTCTACAACTTATTCACTACTTGAAAATATATTTTATGTCAAGACTTAAATAATCTCTTTCAACAACTACTCAAATCTAATATTCAACTTAGGGCAAAAATTGAAGGAGAATAGCCATCCAAGGCGCAGCGGAATTTAAAAATTTCTCCATTTAGTGATCCTTACGAATGGGCATGATCAGTGATAGAATCGTTACCTCTTGTGGCGATTCAAACCTTTGGTGCAGATCTCTGATAATGATCAAAACCTTTGATACAGATCCACAGGGCGATCACGAACGTTGAACGATGACAACGTCTCTACTCAGTCCACACGAACGGATTCCTTCAATCGCAGTGCTAGCTGTTATGAATGAAGGCTTTGAGTGAGAGAAAGAGGGAAGCAAAATTCCAAGTCTCTACTTGAATTTCTGTCTGAGTGGAGTCACAATGCTTCTACCCAAGGGGTTCTATTTATAGAACCACTTGTGTGGGCTTCAAGCCAAAAAGCCCACTTAAGTGTATTTTGCCCATATCTCATAATATGCCAAAATCACTTAAGTATTTGGTACCTTACCATATTTCGTTTCCACTTAAGTGCACCATACCTTACGATGTTCCTTAATTATCCTATCTCTCATCAATCCGTCTTTTGTGTGTGACCCTATAGGTTTTCGCGACGTTGGCAATTATATTAAATCACGCATTTAACATAATAAACAGTGAGCGATATCTAGCAACACATCACTGCTACCCAAGTCACGAAAATGTCATGTGATCTGACAAAACCTCCTGTGATAATAATTATGTGTATAATTACCCCTTTGCCCTTATGTCTATATTGAACACAAGGTATAGACCGTGTCACCCTTGTCCAGTTCAATATTGGGCCCATAGACATTTATCCTGTTACGCAGGATTGGCAAATTCCATCTAGGACACTCATGTCCCTCAGCATGCTTCGTGGAGTACCCATCAACTGTCTTTATGGTCATCCAGTTACGGATAACGTTGGATCAGTAATAAAGCACTCAACTCTACATCTAGGATCCATAGTGGTTTCAGGTCGAAGAGTGGTATACACTATTATCACCATGAGAATAACTTATGACACTTTGCATAACTTTCTATATAGTATTCTCATAGCGGGTCAATCCGGTATAAATATTACTCCTAATATTCATACCTATGTTTAAGATTTGATAACTCTTTATCCATGATCCATGAGATGTGATCATCAGTCTACAAACATAATAGTCTTAATGCTTTAATGTTATCCCACTTCACATTAAAGCTCGACTACGGATACTTTAAGAATAGTGTCCTTATGTTTAATGTGTTCTCATGATTAAGTCACACTTACTACATTAAACGGACTATCTATTCTAGGGACTTTATTAATCAACCATAATAAAGAAAATGCCTTTTATTATTAATAAATAATTCGATACAAGTACCAAAAGTATTGGCCTCTAGGGCTTACACCAACAAAAATATCATTCAATACATCAACAATCTTTTATCATATATAAGAGTCAAATGAAATACATAAACAAATAAGAATTGCTACTACCTCCAATCTTGACAAAATGGGGTTTAGCTCCTCATCATCATTTTGGAAAGCAAAAGGCAATGGTAAGAAATCTGTTTTTCTCTTCCAAAAAATCAAAACTACGAATGAATGATTGAACATTTTCCATTTTGTTTTCTAGAAGGGTTGACCTTTCCTAAAATGCTCATTTTCATCTAAAACTTAAAAGCCCCCTAAAACAGATAC
The DNA here is from genome assembly GCF_024323335.1 of Lathyrus oleraceus. NCBI lineage: Eukaryota > Viridiplantae > Streptophyta > Magnoliopsida > Fabales > Fabaceae > Lathyrus > Lathyrus oleraceus. Next base: position 507,086,719 of record NC_066581.1, read on the forward strand.
AGAATTGTCATACACAGTTGGCATTGGAAACAGAACACTTGGCCAAAACAGCTTGCTGGATTCGCAAGGTTCGCGGCGCGAAGGGAGATCGCGACGCGAACTAAAGCTACTTCAGCTTCCTTGCCTTGCAAGCTTCATGAAATTATTCTTTCAAGTTTTAATCTTCAAAAATAGCCCTCCAAATTGCATTCAACACTTCTTCCAAATTGTGATTATGCATTCCGAAGCTCTCTTGTCCAAAAATTCTACAAAACTAACAAATAAGTGAAATAACCACTGAAAACAACATCAATTAAACCTAATTGCATTTATACAAAATTGTGAGAATAAAAGTGTGTAATTACATCAAAAATTGGTAAAAGGGACCAATAAAATTATATAAAAAGTAGTACTAATTGGTCCCTAACAGAAGGGCCTTGTATGGACTTTAGGTTTTTTGCTTGACCAAGAAGCAACCTATCTTGGACACAAAACAACTCACTTGATCTTGGATCAAGTTGAGTTTGGTTTGAATCAAAGAAGGTTAAACCTCTCATTTGTCAAGACTAACCCTAAGACATTAACTCATTGGCCAAAAGATAAAAAGAATGGGATGAAGATGGAAGAGAGGGGAAGAGAATTCAAGTATCAAACTCAATTGATCAAATGTGAACCAAGTCATCATCAATCAATGCTAAACAGAAAAGAAATGAAGATTACAAGTCAACAAGTCAAACATAATGTTTTGGTATTTTTTGAATTAAAAACAAATGCAAAATAAAATAATCAAAATAAGGTCAAACCTCAAATTTAATTCAAATCAACTTCAACAAGTCCAATTAAATTCTCATAGGTTTAACATGGTCAAACAAACTTTGACAAATTTTCTCGACAATTTTAGAAATCATAAACTATTTAAAAACCATTTAAAACCATAAAAAATAACACAATACGAATTAAAATCTCAAATAAGAAATTGATGAGACTACTTTTCATTGACTTATCATTATCCATAGGTGTTAGGAAAATATTTTTGGATTTTTCAAATATCATAAAGTAATTAAAAATGAATTAAAACTATTAAAAATCAAATAATTCACAAAAAATATTAAATGAAGTCACAAAAATAATTAAAAATCAAAATATGAAACTAGATTTTTCAAGAAAATTTTAGGCATTGGTCTCATATTTTTGTGACTTCAAATAAATTTTTTATGAATTTTTGAAATAAAAGGAATTAACTGAAATTAAAAGAAAATAGGAATAATAAAAAAAAGCGCAGCCACCAGATCAAACTCATTAATTGACGTGGCATAGATCAAAGGCTCAGAGGCGCGGATGCATGGTAGACTTAAGTCAAGCGCGCAGCATAATGCATTAAATCAAGTAATCACAATGGATGGTCATGATTATAACATTGAGACACGATCCAAAGGCTGGGAAGCAAACACGTGGGGTGGTGGTGGAAACCACCATCTTCTCCGATGAGATACCAGATTCCGGCCACCACGCGCAGGGAAAAAATTTGTAATGAAAATAAAAAATAAGGACATCAAAATGAAGCTCAGGTGATGTACATCACCACTGTATCCATGGATCTTCCTCACTCTTCCTATTTAGAGAGAAATGTGAGATGGAAGATCATGGTGTGTCAACTAGAAATGCACGAAATGAACAATTGAGACCACCACTGGCCTGCCTCAAGTGTGAGGACTTCAGAAAACCACATAAATCAAAGAAAACTACATTGAATTGCAAGATCTAGATCCAAAAAGTTTGAAGTTCTACCTCCGAAATGGAGCTTCCAAGGCCACGAATTCTTCAAGGTCTTGATCTGCTTTTGCTCTAGAGATGTAATAGAGATGATAGGTTAAGGAATTGTGCTTTGAAAATCAACTAATGATGTTGAATTTCAAGCTTGAAAAGGAGAGAAAAATCTGAAAATTCCTTTGGTAGTGGTTGGGATTTCAATACTGCAGCACTTCAGGTCTCCACTAGGTTGAGAAATGAATGAGATTGAGCTCTTATTTATAGCTGAAGAGGGTTGTAAAGCATGGTTCCCTCGTGTGCATGGAATTTGAATCTTGCTTGCATGGGCCTGTGCAAGCGTGTAGCAGGCCCAAAAATGAGTGAAACTCCTTGCTGATACCTCACGAAATGGATTTGGATGTGCACAATGAATTGAACAAGCTTGCACATCAAGTTATAACATGAAATGCCAAAATGGACATAAAGAATGCACTCTTCGAAACTCACACATGGAAAGTCAAAAAAAGTAATGTGAGTAATGATTGGAAAGCCCTTGAAATAAGGAACAAAAGTCATGTTGGGTAAAAATTCATTTGGCATTTGGAAATTAATGAAAACTGGTTGTGAAAGTTTGGGCACGAAACATGTCTAAGTCACCATTTGAAAATTTTCACCAAAAGCAAGCCTCTTCAATCCCCTCTGTTTCCATGATGCAAGCTTCAAATGGAATAACCTCCAACATCAAAGTTGCAGATCTTTTCAAGATGATTAGTTTAGAGTCAAATTTTGCATCATTTGGATTTTTCATGAAAAAGTTATGGGCATTTGAAGTTGGGCATTTTTCAAATTCAATGACTTAGGTCCAAAGTGACCTATAATATTTTGTATTATCACATGTATTTATTTTAAGATTATGGAATTTTGTCCAACATAAAATTTTAAGTAGACATGTTAATATTTCCAATGAATTTGGTTTCACCTCAAAATCATAAAAATTAAGGAAGTTAGGTCTTTGGGAAGTTGACCCAAAATTTGGGTTTCAGTCAAAATGACCTATAATGTTTTGAAATGAATGATGACCTTCCATTTTCAAATATATTTTTTATGAACATAAAAGTTGTTCATATGGTTCTTAAGAACATTTTGTCTCTTGGGGTCATATTCATTTGACAAACACATCACAAGTTACATCTCAGTGGACCTCAGCTTTGTCAGATGACTTGACTGGTCAACTTTTCAAGGCCAATCTTCCAATCTTGATGAATAAATGATTGAGGGGACTCACATAGGATCATATATGCATAAAATAATGAATCAAATAACTTACCTTGGTTAAATTTGATCATAGGTTGAGGTTTCTTCATGAGCAAGGCACATTCAAAGCACAATGAAATCAGGGTTTCCTTGGGAAACAATCCTCAAGCCCTTTGGGTTATCTTGATCAAATTGGAAAATTGAGATACTTGGGAGACATATATTATGATTAGGATCTTTGTGGACCATTTTCATGCTTGTTCTCATATTCATCTAGCCATATCATTGAGCTTAGGAGCTTCCTAGGAGCATTTGGGCACATGATCACTTGAGCTTCAAAACAAAAAGAGTTAGTGACATATTTTTGTGCTTTTTGTTAGTGATCAAAAAAGAAAAGCAATAATATACAACACAAGTATGCTCGGTGGTCCCTAACCACTCATACAAATCCCAATCATAGGGTTAAGGAGCCAAACATCCTATGATTCTTAAGGCAATGCACTTATGCAATGATGTGATGCCATGAGGGATCTTAGGGTCAAAATTAGGGTCTTACAATTATCCCAATGACATAATCGATTATTTCAATCCAAAACGGAAAGTTTTGATTTCTATCCATTGAAAATCACTAAGAGTGTGCTTCAATCGATTTTAGGTGTTCAAAAATGAGACAATAAACTTTTTTTTATGGATAATCAATTATCCTTTTCTAAAACATGCTTATAATTGATGAGATAATTCCTAAACCAACTAGTTATGCTTTTAAAACATATTTTTTTGTGATATTCATAAAAGAAGATAGGATTTTCTAAGGGTTGATCAACATAAAAAATACCATCACTTGATTAACATATCAATGATATCATTTGAACCAACAAGATTTGAACAACAAGAGTGATAAATATTTCTCTTAAGAAACAAATCGATGAGCTAAAGGATCAACTCACGAACCTTCAATAATCAAACAGAGCTTTTAACACGGGATGAGCTGAAGAACTATCACCCAAGCTTTTTACTAATTTAACTTGCAACATTTAAGTCTTATACAAATTACAGTTTATCAGTTAATCTTAATTTTGAATAAAGCTAATAAGGCATAACATGATTATAAGATTTTACAATCTTCGTGAAAGGAAAAAATAAAACAAAGAGAGCATAAAGAAAATATAAGGTTTTCTAATCATAATTTCAGTGTTAAATGAAATGAGGAGGAGCCTCCTTTATATTAGAAAAAAATTGGCTCAAAAAGAAAATGTTCCAAAGGCCATTTTTTAATGTTTTAATAGATTAGTCCTAACAATTAATCGATTAAAACCTTTCAAAATATGACAAACCTAATATAAAAAAGAGAACCCTAAAATGACTCAATGCATTAATCTATTAAAATAAAGTAAAAAATTTCCTTCTTGATTAGAATTACCCCTTAATCAATTTTATATAAGCCTAGATAGGTATTCAAGAGATTTTATAAAAAATGATAGGGTTTTAAAAGATTTCCTATGGGCGTGTGTGATTGTCATAGGGTGTTAAGACTTACTTTCGACCTTTTACAATTTAAACAATCAATGTAAGATGCAAAGCACCGGATCAAGAAAACTTTCACACTTTCACAACTTCAGGTCTTCAAGTTCCCTTGTTGGATACAAACATGACTTAAAGCTTCAATTGAAGCTTAAACCTTTTGACTAATGAGGCTCGAGATTTCTTCTTGATCAAGTTCCATCTTCAAATCGTTTTCTTTGACATTTGAAATTGAATTCCCCTGTCATAGAGAACTCTCAACATTCATAAGACATTTGACCTATGGAGGTATTATCTTTAAATTTGTTACTTCATCATGTGTCGTCATCAAAACCAATTGATGATCAAACCTGTAAGCACATAGACCCACTAATTTACCATTTAAATTACAAAGTATGCACTTTATAACAACATCGTATTAAGTTTTAACCATTTTGTAAGACCCCAATTTTGACCCTAAGATCCCTCATGCTATCTTGTCATTTGCATTGGCTTTGGGATCATACCTTGCCTCCTCACCCCTCATTCATTGGGTTTGCATTGGAAGAGATCACCAAGCACTTTTGATTGTATCATACTTTATTTTTCCTTTTTTACTTACCAAAATACCAAAAACATGTCTAGTATAGCTTTGTTTCTTTTGTAGGTAGTGTATGTCCATCTATGCATCATCAAGCTCACATCTAGGGTTTGAGACCCTCAATGAAAGAGATCAATCAAGTAAAGGTTCATAATGGTTCTAAGCATCATATATGGATCCCCATGCTCTTCATTTTTCAATTTGCTCAAGAATTCATCAAGAGTTTGAAGCTTGTTTACCTTGGAAGCCCTAATTCATCTAGGTATCTTGTGTGTCTTCCTCAACAAGTTTCTTCAACATTTGGTAAAATATATAAAATTATACTTCATTTTACTTCATCTTAAGAATATTTGATTCTCCATGAACCCCAAAGAGCAAAGGAACTCCAAGTTTGCAAGTTGGTTCAAAGAGATTGACCAGAGAAAGTCAACTAGTCAAGTCTAGGGTTCCCTAGACTCTATCTCCTACAATTTTAGTCATATGAAAATGATTCCAAGATAAAAGTTACTATTTATTACATTCCAAACAACTTTCCTGTTGAAATCAAGAGCTAATTTTGCTTGGAAAGTTTATTTTTATGGTGAAAGATTATTGGTCATTTTGTTTGTGCCCTAGTTAGGAGGTCAACTTCCAAAGACCATAACTTTCTAACTTTTTGTGATATGAAGGCCATACAAGTTTCATGATCAAATTCAATATGTTTTCTCCAACTTTTTTCTTTGAGAAAAGTCGATTTTTTCTTGCAAGAGCATGTACCAAGAGGAAACATTGTAGGTCACTTGGGCCATCATCATTGAACAAACAATTTTCTTCAACTTCTAAAATCCATAACTCCCTCATGCAAGATTAATGGTTTCAAATTTATGACCAAATGTTAGAGGATTTAAATAGCTACAACTTTGATGAAGGAACCATTTTCATTTGAAGCTCATAGCAAAAGTTATTCAAGGTGGAAAAAGTGGTCATTTGACTTTTAATTTAGAAAATTTTCAACTATATTTGATTTCTACAACTTCCACCTCAAATTCATCATGATCCAAGCTCTAAATGGAAACGTTTTTAATATAAAAGTTGTTCCCCTTCATGTTTCCTTTCCAAAGAGTCCAAGATCATGACATTTGGTGTATGTTTGAAGGACTTGCGCATGGGTGTAACGAATGGCCCCATTTGGAATATTTTCATGACCAATTTCCACTCCACATTGCATGGCTTCATGAATTGTTTTCATCATCACATGTGCACAATTTTGGACCAATTCCAATCATTTGATGGGCCTATCACACGCCCATGCAAGCATGCAACTTTCCATTGCTATTTTTGGTAAAAATTCAAAAGGTGTGGAAAGCAATCCGCATGCTATAAATACATGTCCCTTGAGCTCAAAAATAGATCCCTCTTACCCAAGCTTCGACATGCTTCTTCCCTAAATCCTATTGAAAGGATAATCTTGAAGTTTTTTTAGAAATCGAGTTTCAATTCTCACTCTGTTTTGGAAATGAAACTCCAAGAATCCAAGCCTTTTAATCATCAATATCACTTCCTACAAGTTGGTAGAAGCAAGCCCAAGCAAAATGAGATCAAGATCGAGCTTTCTCTTCTTCGATTATCCTTCAATTATCCATCATTTCACTTGGTTTTTGGTTGGCTGAAGTCATACCAATGTTGGCAACAAGATTGGGTTGCTTTGAGGTTAAATCGAAGCAACTTAGTTCATACTCCTCAATTTTCAATTCCATGTATCTTTCAATATAATTGGAATTGGAGAATTTTGAGGTCAGATTTGGATTCCTGGCAATTTTCTCTTCAAAATAGTGTACTCACTTTTCATTTTTATAGAAGTTGATGGTGGACCAGTCCGATGACGTCCTCTAGAGAAGATAAATAGAGCCCTATCTCCGATGATGTGGTGGCTTGTTCATATCCATCAGATCATCTCCCCGCGTTCTAATCCTGATCATCCATTATGATTACCATTGTTCCAACGCATAGACTGAAGCGCATGGTAGACCACAAGAGCGTGGCCGTCATATCTACCACCTCAATTAATGAGGGAGATCTGATGGGCCATGTTTTTTTTCTGTTTTATTTTAATTTCTGATTTTCAGTTTAATCTATTTATTTTATTTAATTCATAGAAATTTCATTTTTAATCCAAAAAATATGGGACTTTCACTAAAAATCTTTAAATATTTCCCTTTTCAATATTTTAAATTAAAATCATTTTTTGGATTAATTTTGATATTTTTTGTGAATTAAATGATTTTGACTTGATTTTAAATATTTTAAAATACTTCTAACTTTCCAAAAAATCTATTCTTTTTGTCTAAGATCCTTTGACCTTGTTTGATCTAGGATAAATCCCTTGGCCATTTATTTGGTGATTTGAAGGGATTTTAGGTTTGACCCATTTAAAAATACATTTTAATTCATTTTAAAATTAATTTTTATTTGTTTAATTGTTTTAAAATATTCTTGAGCCATTTGATTGACCATGTGATGTTTGAATTCTGTTGGGCATTGGTCATGGTTGATTTGAACTTTTATTTGACCAATACTATTGGATTTATGGGGTTGATGAAATATGCATTTCATCCCCCAAGATGAATGAATAGTATTGATCAGATGAATTTCCTCATGTGATCAATTTGGGTTTCTACTTCCCCTCCCCTCTTCATCTTCATCCCTATTCTTCCCCAATCCATCATTGACCAATGAATTCTATTCAAGTTAAATGCTAGTTGATTCATCAATGACTTTGTGTCAGATGAATCAACATGAGCCAGACTGAGATAGGTCCCTCCCACTTTATTTTTGTGTGTGGTATGTTTTATGAGCTTGGTTCTTTGTACCAAGTCTCTAACATGCATTAACACCAATATCTTTATTGCCCGATCTTAGATAGTTGTGACTTCTACATAAGTCCAATTACGATTGCTTAACATAGAGCTAAATTTGTCCTACAAGGCATAACATTCTAGTAAGTAAGATTGTAAGTCTCCCATTCTTCATGGTATTGTGTGAAGACTTGACCTTTTTTCCATTTATGAGAGCTAGTGGCATGCTTGTTGATTTATCCAAGTTGGAGCCCTTCTAATAGGTGATGTCTTGGTTCTTGTCTTCATACTTGTGGATGAATGGTTAAGTGTTATCCAAAGAATGAATTAAACAAATGGAACTCTTCACTAACATTTGACCAACCTTTTATTAACATTGTTTTAATTTCAAGTCATTTACTTAATGCAATTTAAATTTCAGTACATTTATCATTCATTGCTATTTACATTTCATGCAACTTGTTTATGTTTCAGTCATTTTCTTTTTTGCTCACTTGAGCCATACCTTGTGATTGTATATATTGTGTACTTGTGATTTTTATTCTGTTTATGGTCTTAGGACCTTTAAAATACTTAGTAACGACAAAAACTCTAAAAAATCTGTTGGTGGACTATTGGACTTGATCTAAACTCTTGGACTTAGAATTAGGCAACACTCCCTATGCTTTAAAGGATTTGGCCAATGCCACTAACTGAGATTTAGCTATCCTCGACTGTGCCTTTCATATGATGCAAACCCTGAGTGCTCTTGGTCTATCTGTCACTTTGTCTTTGTGCTTAATTATTATGTTATTATTCTATTTGATGTCTGATGATTGTTTCCGTGAGTTTACCAAGGAAATATTTCATCTGATACATTTGAGGACATTGGAGACAACTAGCTATTGGAGTGCTTGCTTGGATATTATGTCTATATTTATTTGATGCCTTGGCCTTCATATAACTGCTTGGGTATTGCTTATGCTTATTGTCTTCTCAAAAATCCAAAGGAAATGGATTTCTATCTGACATTCTTGTCTTGTGGATTACTTCCCATTGGTTAGATCTTCTCAACTCTTTACTTTTAATATTTATCTAGTGTAGTCTCTTCATCTCCTTCCGCTTCTTTAATTTCAAAATCTCTCCCTCTTTTAAAAATCTTCTTTGCTTGTGTTTTTTAACTTAGACATGTTTTAATGATTAGAAACTTTGGCCTTATGCCAATGAATTTTCAAACTTTTTTCTTAAATCAAACTTGTGAATAAACTTAATCATATTGACCTCAAACTCGAGAAGACAAAAATAATTAACCACTTCATTCAAATCTTTTGGCCATTTTTATGCCCTTTTCATTAAAACCTTTATTAAAATAAGTCATCTAATTTCTTTGAACTTTTTACCATGAACTACGGGGTTTTTATCCCTTATTTGTATGCTGGTACGTAGGCACAAGACCGAAAGTCTTGTCAAACACAAAATATAATAAATGAATTCTTTTCTCATCCACCATTCCATTTTTATCAAACATCTTATCAACCAAAACACTTGCACACAAAAAAGGCTCCCTAGGAGTACCTAGGACACTTTGGGTGCTAACACCTTCCCTCTGTGTAACCAACCCCCTTACCTGTAATCTATGGCGTTTTATTAGTTTTGATTTGAAAAATTCTTATCCTTGGGTTTTGCTCGTACTTTTCCATTTTCTTTTGGAAATTAATAAGGCGTTGTGACGACTATGATTTTTCAATTGACGTGGGGTTTATCCATAGCTCGATGGTCATGAATCCACCGCTACACATTGCATGACACATATGATAAATTTTAACAAATTTGAACGCATTTACATTAGGTAAACACAACAAAAATGAGTATTATCATTGATAAATAAAATTTAATATCTAGATTCATCTTTGATATGAACCAATGATGAAGCCCTTACATCAGAGTGAACTAAGTCCAAGGGTGTATATGAAGCATAAACACTTTTATTAAAAGTTAAACTTGGAAATTTATCAAGTTTACCAAAATGAGAATCTGAGATACAACTGGTTTGTGATATTCTTAAAGCTCAAATAGAAGTCTAGCACTTTAATTTAGAAGCAGTTACGTGTCTTATATAAGAATTCCATAAAAACAATTAGAAGACAAAGAATTCAAATGAAAAGAAGCTAATAAATCACTAGTGAGATAGAATTTTCACCAAAATTACAAGCATGCATCCAAGCACAAATATAAGAACACCGATATTTTTAACGTGGAAAACCCCTCAATATGAGAGTAAAAATCATAAGTCGTCCATCCAAAGAAATAAATCCACTATAATCAATTAAGGGTATAAGAGAGTCTTTAATTGATTCACAAACTAGTGCTAACAACCGTAAGTCACAAATCAAACTAGTTAACAAATTAGAATAAAAAACTACAAAATTTCCCAAATATACAGCTTCAGCATGAAGCAGATAACTCTCACCTCATATGTTGTTTTGAAATTTTAAATAGTCAAAGGCTATATACATGTGTTACGAACCTTCCTTCCAAATTTGAGCTCAATCTAACACTTAACGAATCGGGGATCATCGATTTAGTGAGAATGAGTGCAAAAAAACATGAATGAGTTTCTCTCCCCATTTCTCTCTTTCGAATCCTTATTTTTTCTCTATCTCTCTTAATCCTAAATTGATCTTCTCTAATTAAATAGGTGAGACAAATGGGCTAATCATATTTGGGTCTTTCTCCACATAGGAAGGGTGAAAGTGAGAAAAATACACAAGAAAGGGGGGTTGAATTGTGTATTGGAAAGTTTACTTCTTTTTCTTAAACCTGTTTTAAAACCTGAGATGTCAAGCTCAGATTCTGATCCACACTAGAGTCTGAATCAGATCAAAATCTAACTTCAGAGTTCGTTACACAACGGAATATAAATCCATAAGTTAATAGAGAGACACACAATATATATTGGTTCCTCTCAACTCGAGAGTAGTCTAGTCCCCTTACAGCACAAGAGATTTTCACTATAATCAACATATTACAATTTTCTCAATCAAACTAGAAAGATACTTCTGCTCAAGCCCTCAAGCAAGAGACTTCATTTCCTGAAACACCTGTCCGGGGCTTCCTGCTCCATCCCACTTAAAGAGACTTCTTTCTCTGCCCCCAAGCATGAGACTTCAATGCTCAATCTATCCAGAAAGAGACTTTTTGCTCTTCGCTCAAGTACGAGACTTCAATGCACAATCTATCTAGAAAGAGACTTCTTGCTCTTCCCTTAAGCGTGAGACTTCAATGCTCAATCATCAGAAAGAGACTTACTCTGAGCATAAAAGCTAGAGTCTTCAGATTCTATTAACAACAAAATCTGGTATTAACCTTGTGTTAAATGTGTGTTTCTTAGTTAAGAAGACACACAAAGGTTTTACATTCATGATCAAATTACAAATTGATTGCCCTTAAGTGTAGAAGAATGAAGTCTTCATTCTTCTTCTCTCTTCTTGCACATATTTTATTTTTTGTTGTGCCTTTCTGTTCTATTGATTTTTCTATATCATATTCACATAATCTTTCTTTAAGTTATATGTGAATATATCTCACTCTACTCTCACACACATTTAACCCTTTTAGTTATACTTCCCATTTCATGTGTGTTTCGTTTGCTTATGTTTTATATGTAACACAATCTCTATCTCAACTCATACTGTGAATTGGTATCATAGCTTTGTGAACACAGTCACATACACTTCAACCCCGTACATTCTCTCTCTCTCTCTCTCTCTCTCTCTCTCTCTCTCTCTCTATATATATATATATATATATATATATATATATATATATATATATATATATATATATATATATATATATATATATATATATATATATATATATATATATATAAATCTTTGTATTTTTTAATGTATTTAATCTTCTTCTTAAATAAATGTCTATAATAGATCCCTGAATATTGAAACTAGCCATGGTACAAGTAGTCGTTAAAGGTCTTTAGCTAGTGAACTATAAATTGAACTATAAACCCAACTAGCTTAAAGACGTTGAGAGGAGAAGAGCATATTTGAGAACAATTGGAGAGATAAGATCCTGACAACATTACTTTATGCTTGATTTGACATAAAGTAGTGTATCGTTGTCATGTGATCTTATTTAGATAACTTCTGAACGGAAACTCTTTGTAGATGTTTGTTGAAGCTTGATCTGAGTCATTGTTATCTATATACTTAACTTCCTGAATCAAAGGCTTTTTATAGAATTAGTTAAAGCATGGTCAGAAGTTGAAGTATTCCATTAGAACCTGGTTGGAATGAGACTACAAAGTCTTGAGTTTACAGGTTTTGAGTTTTCCTTTTATCAGAGTTTTGATCATAACTAATATGGGTGAACACTTTCAGAGTTGCTGACTTGATATTGACAAAATTCCTTTGAAGCCGAATCTTCAGACCCACTGATGAAGCTTGTCTAGAAGTTGCAGAGTCCTTCCTTATGAAAAATTCTTCTTACTTCAAACTACTTCAGTCTTCAGAACCATATTGATCTTTGAAAATCAAGTCAGCTTTAGGTCTGATAGCCCATTAAGACGAGGTTTGTAAGCTCCCCTTAAATCTGATTGGTCCATTAAGACGAGGTTTGGTAGCTCCCCTTAATTCATTATCTATGTTAATTAATCCTATAATTTTAATCAACAAATTCTAACATCAGAGTGTGAGGTTTATAAGTCGCTCTGAGTTTGACAGACCTTAGGTTGAGGTTTGTAAGATATTCCTTTAGTCTGACAGTTCATTAAGGCAAGATTTATAAGCTTTCCTTAAGTTTTGTCTTTGTTAGTCAAATTATTCATTTAAGCTCAATAAGATAAATTACTCAAAATATAAATAACATAAAGCTTATAATTCATAAGCTGTTTTGGCAAAAACTGCTTTGTTCAACTTCAAATGCTTCAGTCTCCTCTTAAATACTCTATGCATTCCCCCCTCCCTTTGTCATTATCAAAAAGACTTGAAAAGAAAGAGAAGAATAATAAAACTGAGAAAAATAAAATAAAATTTGAAATAGTTTAAATGCATAAAATTTTGAAGGAGTTATAAAACCACTGACAAATATGAAACAATTAAAAACATTTCAGAAGTAGAAGACAATTTAAAAACAATTTAAGAATCTTAAAGAGAAGAAAATTAACCAAAGAGATTCTTTACATCTTATGGTAAATAACTATCATTTCAGTTTTCAAGAAGTAATTATGATTCAGTATGGCATGCTTAATTAGTGATTGACTTTGAAATTTTCAAAGATCAGAAGCTGAAATACGCAAAGTGTTTTTGATCTACTGAAATTTTGTTATATAAAAGAACAAAACTTGTTCAATCCAAATCATGAATCCATATTCACTCAACATACATCTGATTCAAAATGAATACCACTTCTGAGAAATCTACTACTCCCAATGTCTCTGAGGAAACTTCTAATATGAAGGTCAGACCCTCTGAAGAAATTCCCTCAACCTCTCTTCCCCAGGCAATGAAGCCATAGAAGAAGATTAGTACGAGGAAGAAAACGAAGTCCAAGAAAAGAAGAATATTAAGAAAGGTGATTTATTTGGATTCTGATGAGGAAGAAGAATTGGATTAAGATTGGGGAAACTTTTTTCATGCTTAGAAATTTATGGATGATTAATGTTATAAACATCGTTTTTCATACCATCATTTCAATCATAATTATTTCCTTTAAAGTAAACTAATTAGGAAGTTTAAAATGCAGAAAGAAAACAAAAGACTTTTAACTTGAAAATTAATTTTCACTCTATTCATATGATACATCCAATTAACCATAGAAATTTCTTTGGTTATACAATTAGAGGCTAGGAGAGAATACATCAAATTAAACTAAGAATCAGAACATACAAGTATTAAGCAAAATAAAATTACAAAGGAATACTTGAAACAAGAATGATCCAGTCTTGAAACAAATGTACTCTTTCAATACAATAGCTTGCACAAAGCATTGGATCTCAAGAGATACAATTATTATAGGATCTGGAAAGACTTAGACTCAAGCGAAATAAAGAAAAAAGAAAAGGTAAGGCAGGTTATAAAGACTGTCAAATCTAGAGTGGAGGAAGAGGGAGTTGTGTTGTCCTTATAAAACAACATAATCTTTATCAAAAACTCTTCATCACGAGGTTAAATGAAACCTCATCCAGATTTATAATCATTCCTTGCATAGAGACGAGTTCACCTAGAACTCTTTCATAAGGAAATAAGAACCACTTTCTCTCAAGGAGAGACATTGTTATCTTCAAGAGATTGAAGATTACTTGATGAAATTTCACTCTTATGCCTGGGTGAAGGAGAAGCAGAAGATCACAGTCAAAGACTCCCAATTCTTCAAGGAGAACTAGCCTTTCATTGATGTTGTCCAGTTGGTTTTTCACGCCAAGGTTTGGTTAGTGGTCATCTCAGGTTAGGACAAAAATGAGAGGTAGGAGCTTTTGAAAACCAAGGCAAGGTTGCACAACTATGTCAACCAGGTTTGAAAGACAAGTTGTAAAACCGGAATGAAAAACTTAGACATAAGAGGATTAGTTTAAATAGGACAGGGCCGATAAAATCCAAGAGATAAAAACCAAAGGATAAAATAAAAGTAAAGGAAAATCTTTTGAAAAGACAATTCTAAGAAAATATTTTGGAAAACCAACAAGTAAGATAAACAAGTACAAATAAAAAGTAAGATATGATAAGAGAGAGAGAGAGAGAGAGAGAGAGAGAGAGAGAGAGAGAGAGAGAGAGAGAGAGAGAGAGAGAGAGAGAGAGAGAGAGAGAGAGAGAGAGAGAGAGAGAGAGAGAGAGACAGAGAGACAGAGAGAGAGAGAGAGAGGCCACAAATAATCCTAAGAGTAAAGCATTACTGCTCTACAGATTCTGCCCAAATAGCTTCGCAGATAGCATAGCAATTTTCTGACACGTAGATCTTTTAGAAAACAGAAGAAAAAAAATTATTTAAAAAGTTTACATGTAATTCTTATTCCTTTTTTTAGTCTCAGAGCCTGATGCTTTTCAGAATCTATGTGTCATCGGAGACTTTTCAAGACTCTGATGAAGCAACTTCTGATCAGCATTAGCCTTTGATACTTCATATTTAGAATCAAGCTTTTTGATAAGATCATAAACCCTTTCTTAAAGAATAATTAAGTCTTTGAAAGACAAGGGGTAAAACAAGTAAAAAAACTCATTAATGAATTGATTTGTACAACAACACTTTCTGATAAAAAAAATTTGAGCCCATAATGCTTGGTTCTGAATGAAGAATAAGAACAAGGATATACACGAAGGCCGCAGTAAAAATAATTTCTATTTGTTCTGAAAATTCTTAAGCGGACATATTATTTAAGATAGTTATGCATCAAGGAAATAAATACATAGACTAAACTAAATAATATCCCATTCTCAAAAGTTGTCTAGTTAAAAATAAGGAGTTTAGGCATACCTTAGTGTAGCTTCTGAACAACTTTTGGTTCCAACAATGATCTTACCGGTGAGAATCAGTCTTAAGGCACTCTTTTTGTTGAACCTGGTCATTTTTCAACATTATATTGGAGTTTAATATTACTAGCAACCATAGTACTCCTTTTCTGCTTTTCTCCAGAATCCAACTTTTCTTCCTCTTTCAGAGTTAGGATTTGGAACATATGCTTTCCTCTTATTGTAGGTTGTAGTCGTCCATTGTCCATTCATTAGGACAAATGAATTATCTTTTCCTTTTAGCATATCTATAAAAACAATTTCAGATTTGGGTAACCATAAACTTATGGGTCCTTTTGTGTTAGTTATTCTAGCATTTTTCTTATTATGTGTCCTTGCCTTATAGTAATGTCTAGGCTCATCCCAGACTTTCTTTTTATAGATATTTTGTCTTGATAAGCTTTGACATAAGTTTCTAAAATTTTCAGAAACTTAGATCCAAAAGTCTTAGATACAGGTTTTCTCACAACCTTTGACTTGAAGGTCTTAGGTTTTGAATTCCTTTAAACTTTTGACCTTTATATCACAATGTCTGGTTTCTTCAAAATCGTTAACTTTGAGATCTCAGGTTTTGACTTCTGCGGAACTTTTTCCCTTGAGGTCTCTTGTTCAATTTCAATCAGAACCTTTGACTTCTCTATTATTGACTCTGATAGGTTCAAAACTTTTATATTTTCAACAACAGACACAAAATAGTCGTTAGGCCCTTTATCAGCAAATCTTGAAGAAGATGGTTTTGAGGGTTTCTTCCATGTCAAGGTTTTGGAATCAAGACATATTTCATGAAAGTCCAAACCTTCTCCTTTTCTCTTGCTTACTCCATAGATCATGGAAGCAATATTAGCTCTGTTGAGATCCATTATCAAGAAATATTGGAGATCCATAACTTACTCATTTAAAGGTTCCTTGGAATCCTTTTTAGCTTGAGAAATTTTATTTCTTTCCAATGTCTAAACAATTTCTTTTAGAAGATTTCAATTATTCTTTAAGAAAATCAAGTTGTGTCTTAACAACCTTCATATGCCTCGACATAGCTAGATAATGACTCATGAGATCATAAATAAAAGTTATGACATCAGAACAAGATAGTTTAACATATACCTTATCAGATTTTGAGCCAGAACCTGACTCAGATTCTGAATTAGAGAGTGTGTGAGCCATCAGTGCAAGGTTGGCTTCTTCAACTTCTTGGTATGAACCTAAATTTGGCCCAACAAATGGCCCAAAAGAAATTATTTCCTATAGTACGAAACTTCAACGAATTATTTGAGACGTCTTCACTCCGAATCAGCTTTTGTCTTTAACACGAAAGTTCTAGCCCTTTCTCTTAGCTTTCCAACGACTGGTAGCA
This sequence comes from Lathyrus oleraceus, assembly GCF_024323335.1. Classification (NCBI taxonomy): domain Eukaryota; kingdom Viridiplantae; phylum Streptophyta; class Magnoliopsida; order Fabales; family Fabaceae; genus Lathyrus; species Lathyrus oleraceus. The sequence goes on from NC_066581.1 coordinate 507,103,489, forward strand.
CGCCTCGATCTGATACTCGTAGCTCAAGATATGATTTTTCTTGTGAAAGCTGCTAATGCTGAAAATTACATACGAAAATTAAATAAGTGCAAAAATAAAATAAATTATGAAAACACATTAAAACATAAAAATAATCAAAGCAAATCAAAGAAATGCTTAAGTATAAATATGGAAGAACGTGCATCAAAATGCACTGATCAAATTCCCCCACACTTGAACTTTTGCACTCCGAACAAAATGATAAATAAAACAAAACACAAACACATCAACGGTTACTCATTCTAGGCTACAAGTCATCTTCGGTTAAGTTTGCTTCGATAGGTACTAATCTTGCACACTAAGGACATTGTAAGAACACTAATCCACAGTTATGCAGACATAAACCTCCTGAATACACAAATCAACTCGAATCATGTTATTATATTAAAGCCTAACTTACTCATCCTTCTTTGGCTCTTTTTCATTCAGGCGCAATCACATTAAGTCCGTTATCTCCAAACACTCATAGCAAGGCGACCGGTTAATGACTCTGATTCTTTTCTGCACGGAGTTTTGGTACTTAAGTGGCATAACCCTTTGCTTACTCAATTGTAGTTGCGGGGGATCGGACCGTAATCCGCCCTACCAAGTTCAGCACCAGAACCCGCTGAACCAACTACAAAAGAGTCTTATTTCCAACTTTTTTTTGAAGGTTCCACAACCGTTGGGTTAAGTGACCGGGTGAGGGTCACCAAACTTAGAAGGTGCATTCCTTTTTCTTTCTCTTTTTTTTTCTTTTTCAGAACACTCACTTATATTCATCGGCTTCCCCGCGTAGAGTGTGTGTGAGATGGTGTTGACTGCTGAAATAAACTACTCAAGAGATGTCAGAGAATGAGAATTTAAGGCTAAAACATAATAAGAATCCGAATCAATTTCCATATGCAGGAGACTTACGGTGTTAAGACAATACCGATCTTATGAATTTTTCCCAAGTCTCCGCAAACTCGACTCAAAGTAACCTATAGCCTAAAACATCCAAGAAAATGCATTTTTTTTATTTTTTTAAGAAAGCAAACAAAAACCAAAATAGAGAAAAACTAAAAACAAAATAAAGAAATAAAACAAATAAATGGTTCCCTCCCCCACACTTAAAACATACATTGTCCTCAATGAAAGGGCATAAATATAACATAAGAGTGAGAGAAAGGAAAGAACACACCCGAGGAGTCAAGGCGGATAAATGATCGCATAAGCAGCCTTTCCCAAAGAGAGCTCTTCTACAGTCTCTTCTTCCAAAGTCGGGTTCTCATGGAGTAGGTTTGGGTAGTGTCCGTTGACCTTAAAATTTTGATTAGTGCATTTGCCTTGTATTCTAGGATCAAAAAAGTATCTTTGATAAGAAAAGTGTTGAATGGGCATGTGAAATTGATCTCCTTTTTCACAACATCAAGAATTAAAGAATTATGGGGCTGCCTCACTACTTTTGTTTCATCTTTAAGTGAGATCCTATGCATACATATGGATGAGCTAATATCCCGAGTGTCAGCCAAGGTCCATCCAATTCCCTTCTTATATTTCTGCTTAAGTTGAAGCTTTGCTGAATCATATGAATCCTCGAGAAGTGGTTTAGGCTCTAAAGAATGTGGTTGTTCAATGAATGGTATGTTTGGGGCAGTCGGAATGTCAAGAGCTTCAACCACATAAACAACTTCGTTTATACTATCACCCTGCAAGGCAGCATCAATCTCAGCACAAACAACACAAAGGTTAGTGTCAGTACAATCATCACATGAATAAGCATCATCAAACTCAGATAGAGATGGAAAATCAAGTGAAAACAATTCAGAAAAGGTGTCATCAACCAACTCAGAGATCAATTCAATATGAAAAACAGAATGCTCCTCCAAGGGATGTTTCATGGCATCGAAAATGTTAAATTTTGCGACAATGTCACCAAATTCCATGGACATGGTTCCATCGTCAACATCAATTTTTGTCTTCGCCGTTTTCAAGAACGGTCTGCCTAAAATGATGGGAGCTCTGCTTCTCTTAGTCTCTCATTCCATGTCCAGAATGTAAAAATCTGCAGGAAAAATTAAATCGTTAACTTGGAAAAGGAAATCTTCCACTACGCCAGTCGGGCGTGCACTGCTCCTGTTCGCCAGTTGGACGATCAAATCTGTATGTTGCAAAGCACCAAGATTAAGGTTATTATAAATAGAAGTAGGCATAACATTAATGCCTGCTCCCAAATCAAGTATGTAATTGTCGAATTTACTATCCCCAATGGTACATGAAATATAAAAAGTTCCTGGATCCTTGCACTTTTGGGGTAAGGCCTGATTGAGGGATGAAACAGTAGCTTTTTCAGGTGAATGTTTAGGCTGGATAAGGGCTTAAATGTTTTGTCCCAAATTTACTCTCTCATTGCCCTTCAACCTTTTCTTACTTGTGCACAAGTCTTTTAGAAATTTTGCATACTTTGGAACCTGCTTAATAACATCAAGAAGCGGAATGTTTACCGCCACTTTTCTGAACACATCTAAAATCTCTCTCTCATTGTCTCCATCATCCGTCTTTTTATTTTTCAGTATTCTATGTGGGAAGGGAACTGGTGGCACATACTCCTTCTCTTTTTCTTTTTCAGTTGAAACAGGTTCAGATGAAGTAGGTTCAGGTTCAGATGTTAGCTCAATTATTTTTTATTTTTTTCAGGGGCTGTTTCTGTAACCTTTCCAGATCTCAACGAAATCGCACTCACATTAGCATTAGAATCCTTTGGATTGACAACTGTTTGGGTTGGAAGCTGGTTCGACCCTTGGGCTTGCATGTTATTTATTTGAGTAGCAAGTTGTCCCATTTGCATGTTCAAAGTCTGAATGCTAGAATTTGTTCGCTGCTGAAATTGGAGACTGTTTACCACCATTTGCTTAACAAGTTCCTCTAGTGAAGGTTCAGAAGGTGAAAAGGTGGTTACTTGTGGAGGGTTATATGGTGGTGGTGGTGGAAGGGGTAACATCAATTGTTTCACTAAAGAGGTAAGTTCATCAATTTTGGTTTCTAGAGCTTTGTGGGAAGAAGAAACATGAATCTCATTCACACCTTTTGCTTGGACCATAAAATTATCCCTTGTTGTGAACTGTTGGGAGTTAAGTGACATCTTCTCAATCAAGGATTTGGCAGCAGCTGGAGTCTTATCAACAAGTGCTCCACCACTAGCAGCATCTAAAACGTTTCTTTCCATTAGTAGCAATCCCTCATAAAAGTATTATATTAGTAATTGTTCAGAAATATGGTGGTGAGGACAACTCGACACTAACTGCTTGAATCTCTCCCAATATTCAGCCAATGATTCCATGTCAACCTGTCTAATACCACATATTTCTTTTCTGATAGAAGAAGCTCTTGAAGTAGGGAAAAATCTTTCTAAGAAGATTTTCTTCATATTATTCCAACTTGTAATAGAATTTGGCTCAAGATAATATAACCAATCTTTTGCAGCACCTTGTAGTGAGAATGGAAATGCTCTAAGATTAACATGATCTTTAGTAATTCCTTGAGGCCTCAATGATGTAGAACACACAATCTGAAATTCTTTTAGATGCCTATGCGGATCCTCACCTACAAAACCATTAAACCTTGGCAACAAGTGTATTAAACCATATTTCAATTCGAAAGGTACAACAGCAACAGGAAATTCAATACATAAAGCATTATAATTAACATCAGGGGCGACAAGTTCTCTGAGGGTTCTTTGGTCAGCCATGTTAAACTCAATAGAAAAGAAAAAAATCAACAAACAATGAGAAAACACAACTAATTCAGCAATGCAGCAACAAATAAAAAAATACAAAAACACGAAAATTAATCTAATAACGTCAATTAAGAATTTTGAGATATTTTGCGGAATTTTCTGAAACTACAAAAACAGAAAATAAATCATAAAAAATAGAAAAATAGGGAATTTTGATTTTTTTAGGGCGGCATCCATTATTTATTCCATAAATAGAGGCTTTTGATGACTGATTATTTCCTAATGAATCGACAAAAAAACGGAATAATCTGAGACACTTTGTTTAAAAACAGATTTTTTTTTATCCTAAACCGCAAAAAGACCAAGACACAAGAAGTTTAGAGAAAAAAAATGCTAAAACACAATATCTAAAATTATAATAATGGTTAAGATCTACAAGAGTCCCCGGCAACGGCGTCAATTTGATTCGTTGTCGCACACGGGTCAAAAACGAGTAATAATATATAGTAAACGGAAAGCGACACCTCGAGTATCGTATCTCAAGGACTCTTGACAAATTAACCAAGTATGAAAACAAAATATGGGGGTTTCGATTCGATTTAGAATAAGTGATTATGAAAAGTGATTAAAAAAATGATTATAAAATAAGTCAATCTGCTGTTTTCGATTTCTGGCTAATCATTGGTTCTTACCTACCAATTTCCTAAGCGGCTTCGATCTCTATTCAATTCAAATTCGATTGACAAGCGCAATAGATATATGACAGATTTATATTCCTATATTCCGAATTAAGCAAACGGATAAATACAATCGTGAATTAAACAAACACAACTTATAAACGCAATTTAACGACAAAGCGACGAAAATGGCAATTAATAGTTAGAAATGCAATCATACGAATTTAATCAAAACCATTCCATAAAATACAGATTAAGCAAATGAAATTTCATATAATAGAATTGAAAGAGAACGAAATTAAATTGATAAAATAAAAACCTCAAAGCCTTGGAAATTCGGTTACAGCAGATTGACTCTAAGAGATTAGTTCCTCTTCATGATCGCACAAAAGCAAAAAGTTATCGTCAATAATGTGTCTTTGCTACAGTACCGCGGCTTCCCTTTTAAACAGAATAAGGGTTTCACTTATAATTCAAACTGGGCCGGAAAACCTAAATTTGGCCCAACAAATGGCCCAAAAGAAATTATTTCCTAAAGTACGAAACTTCAACGAATTATTTGAGACGTCTTCACTCCGAATCAGCTTTTGTCTTCAACACGAAAGTTGTAGCCCTTTCTCTTATCTTTCCAACGACTGGTAGCACGCCTCAATCTGATACTCCTAGCTCAAGATATGATTTTTCTCACAAAAGCTGCTAATGCTGAAAATTACATACGAAAATTAAATAAGTGCAAAAATAAAATAAATTATGAAAACACATTAAAACATAAAAATAATCAAAGCAAATTGAAGAAATGCTTAAGTACAAACATGGAAGAACGTGCATCAAAATGCATTGATCAATGACTAAGAGTAGAAACAAGTTTCTTGATCTCTTCAGTTCATATTTCTTTATCTTTTGTAGTTTCCATTCTTTGACATATGAAGGAAACTTCATTGAAAGACGAACCACTGACTAAAACGTTTTTCTCATCAGATCTTTTATGTTCGTTGTTAAGTGAAGAAAGAGCATAACCAGGCTCTGATACAAATCGAAGGTGAGAAAAATACACAAGATTGGGGGGTTGAATTATGTATTGGAAAGTTTACTTCTTTTTCTTAAACCCGTTTCAGAACCTGAGATGTCAAGCTCAGATTCTGATTCAAGCAAGAGTTTGAATCATATCGAAATCTGACTTCAGAGTTTGTTGCATAGCAGAATATAAATGCAGAAATAAATAGAGAGACACACAATATATAATGGTTCCTCTCAACCATAGAGTAGTCCAGTCCCCTTGCAGCATAAGATATTTTCACTATAATCAACAGATTACAATTTTCTCAATCAAACTAGAAAGTGACTTATGCTCAAGCCCTAAAGCAAGTGACGTCATTGCCTGAACCACCTGTCCAAAACTTCCTGCTCAATCCCACAGAAAGAGACTTCTTGCTCTTTCCTCAAGCATGAGACTTCAATGCTCAATCTATCCAAAAAGAGACTTCTTGCTCTGCCCTCAAACATGAGACTTCAATGCTCAACCTATCCAGAAAGATACTTCTTTCTCTACCCTCAAGCACGAGACTTCAATGCTAAATCATTAGAAAGAGACTTACTCTAAGTATGAAAGCTAGAGAGTCTTCAGATTCTGTTAACAATAGAATCTAGTACTAACCTTGTGTTAAATGTGTGCTTCTTAGTTAAGCAGATACACAAAGGTTTTACATTCAATGGCAGATTAGAAATTGATTGCTCCTAAGTGTAGAAGAATGAAGTCTTCATTCTTCTTCTCTCTTCTTGCACATATTTTCTTTTTTGTTGTGCCTTTCTGTTCTATTGATTTTTATAGATCATATTCACATAATCTTTCTTTAAGTTATATGTGAATATATCTTACTCTACTCTCACAAACACTTAATTCTTCTAGTTATATTTCCCATTTTGTGTGTGTTTACTTTGCCTATGTTTTCTGTGTAACACAATCTCTGTCAATCCATAATGTGAACTGGTATCATAGCTTTGTGAACACATTCACATATACTTAAACCCTATACATTCTCTATGTATATATATCTCTGTATTTTTGAATGTCTTCAATCTTATTTTTAAATAGATGATGAGAATAGATCTGTTGAAGATTGAAACTATGCATGGTACAAGTAGCCATTAAAGGTCTTTAGCTAGTGAACTATAAACTGAGCTATAAACCCAACTAGCATAAAGACATTGAGAGGAGCATATCAGACTTCAGAACATTGGAGAGATAAGATTCTGACAACATTACTTTATGCTTGATTTGACATAAAGTAGTGTACCGTTGTCATGTGATCTTCTTTAGATAACTTATGACCAAAGACTTTCTGTAGACGTTTGTTGAAGCTTGATCCGAGTCTTTGTTGTCTATATACTTAACTTCCTGAATTAGGGGATTTTTATAGAATTAGTTAAAGCATGATCAGAAGTTGAAGTATGCCTTCAGAACCTGGTTGGAATGAGACTACAAAGTCTTGAGTTTACATGTTTTGAGTTTTCCTTTTATCAGAGTTTTGATCATAACTAATTTGGGTGAACACTTTCAGAGTTGCTGACTTGATATAGACAAACTTCCTATGAAGCAGAATCTTCAGACCCGCTGATGAAGCTTGTCCAGAAATTGCAGAGGCATTCCTTATGATAGAGTCTTCTTGCTTCAAACTACTCAAGTCTTCAGAACCATGTTGATCTTTGAATATCAAGTAAGCTTTAGGTTCATCATCTGAAAGACTTGAGTTGACTCTTCATAGTCTGAAATCTTGGTTTTGATCTTTCAGATTTAGAATAACTTTTCTTCTCTTTAATTAATCTTCTAAGTGATTAACTTGATTTATATCAAGGTTAATGTATTTTGATCCTGCACACTTAAAAAATCATTAGTAAACCCTATTGTTCTTTAAATACTTTTTTATCATGAAAACCTTTTAAGGGTATGAACAAATCTTGTTCCAACAAAAGGAGCAAAAACCCAACAAATCTCCCCCACACAACTATGTGGAGGAAATAGCAAAACCGTCAATATCACAACAAGCTTTAAATTTCCCTATTGTTAATGCTTTAGTCATCATATCATAACCATTATCATCTATGTGAACTTTAACTAACTCCAACAACTTATCATCCAAAATATCACGTATTCAATGATATGTCACCTCAATGTGTTTGGACCAATTATGAAAAGTCAGATTCTTACCAAGATGAATAGCGCTTTGACTATCAACAAATAACACATATTTGTCTTGAACAAACCCAAGCTCCTGCAAAAATTTATTTAACCATAGTAACTCTTTGTATGCTTCAGTAATTGCAATGAACTTAGCCTTTGTAGTAAACAATGCTACACATTTTTGCAATATGGACTGCCAAGCCACAACTCCCCCTGTAAATTTAATCATGTAACCTGAAGTGGACTTTCTAGAGTCAATGTCTCTAGCCACATCAGATTCAGAGTACCCCTCTATAGTAGGCTTATCGCCTCTAAAACAAAGCCTCTCAAAAGTAGCATCGTGAAGATACCTTAAAATCCATTTTACAACATTCCAATGCTCTCTACCTGGATTTGAAAAAAATCTATTAATTGTACCAACTACATGTGTTATATCTGGTCTTGTACACACCATTTCATACATCAAACTACCCATAACAGACACATAAGGAACACGTTTCATATCAAACACATCATCTTCACTTGAAGGACTTTGATTAGAACTCAACTTGAAATAAGTAGTGAGAGGAGTGCTTATCGCCTTAGAACTTTCCATTTTGAATCTTTGCAACACTCTTTTGATATAATGTTCATGTGACATCCAAAGTTTCTTCTCTTTTATGTCACACATGATTCTAATGCCAAGAATTGTTTAGTTTCTCACATGTATTTCATGGCATCCCAATTTCTTATTCAACCTATTAATGTTAGAAATATGTTTCCCTATAATAAGCATATCATCAACATATAACAACAGGATAATGAATTCATTGTTAGAAAATTTTCTAACAAAGACGCAATGATTTTAAGTAGTCTTCTGGTATCCTTAATCACATATAACAAACTCAAACTTCTTGTACCACTGCCTTGAAGCTTGCTTCAACCCATATAAACTTTTTCTCAATCTACACACATGATCTTATTTACCTTTAACTTGAAAACAATCGGGTTTTTTCATGTAGATCTTTTCCTCCAAATCAAAATGAAGGAAATTCGTTTTCACATCCATTTGTTCAACCTCTAAATCAAGATGGGTAGTCAAACTCAACAAGGTTCTAAGTGATGACATCTTTACAACAGGTGAGAAAATATCATTAAAATCAACACCCTTTCTTTGGAGGAAACCTTTCACCACTAATCTGGTTTTATATCTTGGAGACTTAGAGTTGCTCTCATGTTTAACTCTATAAATCCATCTATTTTCCAAAGCCCTTTTGCCTTTAGGAAGCTTCATTAAATCATAAGTTTGATTATCATGCAATGATTCCATCTCATCATGCATTGCATCCACCCACTTTTGATTTTCATCACTTTCCATGGCCTCTTGAAAACACTCGGGTTCACCCTCATTAGTTAACATCACATGCTCATCAGAATAATACGTTGTAGAAGGTTGTCTCTGCTTGTTGTACCTCCTAAGTTGAACTTGAGATGATTCTGGAGCTTCACTAAGATTCTCATGTTGTGACATATCGCTCTCCCATTCACCATCATTAGTTGTAATACTTACCTCATCTCCAAGTATTTGATCATCAAAACAATCATATGGCTCACCATTGTGATTATCACCACCAATAGCATCCAGATTATGACTAGGTAACCGAATTTGATCAACATTAGAAAAACTGATATCTTTCTTGGATGTAACCTTCTCTACCTTATCAACCTCTTTAATAGTTTGGTCTTTCATAAACACCATATCACGGCTTCTAATAAGCTTCTTCCCTATAGGATCATTCAACCTGTAACCAAACTCATCTTGCCCATAGTCAATGAAGATACATTATTTTGACTTTGCATCCAACTTGGATCTTTCATCCTTTGGAATATGCACAAAAGCCTTACAACCAAAAACTCTAAAATGATCATACTTGACATTCTTTCCAAACCAAATTTTGTTTGAAACTTCACTGTTTAAAGCAACAGTATGAGTGAGATTAAGAACATGCATTTCCCTATAAAGTGCCTCGCCCCAATAATGATTAGGAAACTTAGCTTCAAAGAGAATACACCTTACTCTCTCAATTAGTGTTTGATTCATCCTCTCTGCTAAACTATTTAATTGAGGAGTTTTAGGAGGTGTCTTTTTATGTGTAATACCATTGTCTGAACGAACACATTTCAGCTTCTCCCATGTCTGCCTCTCAACCAAAGCATGGAATTCTTTAAACTTTTTCAACACTTGGTCATTTATCTTCAGGCATAAACCCATAGTTTCCTGGAGCACTCATCAATAAAGGTAACAAAATAAAATGCACCACTAAGGAATTTTACCTTTAATGGACCACAAACACCATAATGTACCAATTGAAGCAACTTTGACTTCCTTGAGGGAGGATGTCTTATGAAAGATACTCTAGTCTTTTTACCAGCCATCCAATGAGAACGCTTCTCCAAATCCACATTCTTTAATCTAAGAAGAACATCCTTTTTGGCAAAAATAGTAAGCCCATTTTCACTAATATAACTAAGTCTTCAGTGCCACAAAGATGCTTCCGTGTCGATAGCATTCACACTGTTCCTAGAAACCAAAGCTTTTGCCCAATACAGTAGAAAGTTTTTCCCCTCTAGCCACAACCAAGTTACCTTTGTTGAATTTTCACTTTCCAGAACCAAAGTGATTATCATAACCATAATCATCTAGTATATGCACAACGATCAAATTAAAGTGTACATCTGGAGCATGTTTGACACCCCTAAGCAACAATTGCATCCCCATGTTGGTTTGCAAGCAAACATCACCAACACCAAATACCTTAGATACACCATCATTACCCATCTTAAACACTCCAAAATCACCAGAAGTATAATATGTGAAGAAATTCTTCCTTGGTGGAACATGCAATGAAGCACCACAATTAACTATCCATATGCTCTCGTCTGATATAAGATTAACAGACTCATGATCACAGAAAATAACAAGATCATTAGTAGTAGCAGTAGTAACACGATCATCATCATGATCTTCATGATCTATTTGTTTATAATTACCCTTCTTGCCTTTGTAGTCTCTTTTTTCACTGATAGCAATACTTTTGTATGTGTCATGTCTTGTGACAATAATTACACTCCATATTCTTGTATCGCGGCTTGAACTTGCTTCTGATATTCTCTCTACCATTATTTGGTTCCTTTTTTATGACTTCTCCTCCTATTTTTAGTGACAAGTACCTCGGCTTGAGATGAAGGACCTTGTGCCTTCCTTCTCATATCCTCATTAAGAATACCACCCTTAGCCGTTTTCAAATAAACAACATCTCTAGGAGAAGAAATTGTGATAGAAACCTGAAACGTCTCCCAAGACTCTAGTAAAGATAGCAAGAGAAATAGTCTCAAAAGTTCATCATCAAATTTGATACTCATTCCTGACATCTGATCAAGGAGCCCTTGAAATTCACTCAAGCTGAAATAGAAGTCTCGTCTTATACTTCAAACTTATGATGCTATTCAACAAGAACAATTTAGTATTTCCTGATTTAGAGACGTACAAGGAATCTATCTTCTCACACAAAGTTTTTGCATGTGTCTCATTATCAATATGACTATAAAAATTATTTTCTACTTATTGTCGAATAAAATGACATACATGTTGATGTTCAAACTCACATTCTTCATCAGACACAGAATCCAGCTTTGCGGAACTAAAACCGATAATTGTAATTTCTTCATAAATAATAAGTCTTTCATCTTGCCCTTCTATAAATGGTAATTAGAACCATTCAACAATACCATCAACATCTTTGTATTTGACTTCATCATTGAAACAAGTAAAATAGCTCTTAACCAAGAGCTCTGATGCCACTCTGATGGAAAATTAAGATACAATAGCAGACCAATACACAACGGGTATAGAATTCCCTAGATTTATAGGAACCTTGAGCATCAACAACAAATATAAGATGGTAAATCAAACAGATAAAAGCACAAAAGAACACCGATATTTTTAACGTGGAAAACCCCTCAATATGAGAGTAAAAATCATGAGTCGTCCAGACCAAAGAAATAACTCCACTATAATCAATTAAGGGTACAAGAGAGTCTTAAAGTGATTCAGAAACCAGTGTTAACATCCACAAATCACAAAGCAAACTAGTTAACAAATAAGAATCAAAAACTGAAAAATTTCTCAAATCTGCAACTTCAGTGTAAAGCAGATAACTCCCATCTCAGATGTTTTTTTTTTAATTTATGTACTGTCAAAAGTTAGATACATGTGTTATAAACCTTTCCTCCAAATTTGAGCTCGATCCGACGGTTAACAAATCGGGAATCGTCGATTTAATGAGATTGGTTGCAGAAAAACGAGAATGGGTTTATGTGCTCTTTTCTCTCTTTTGAATTCTAATTTTCTCTCTAGCTCTCTCAACCCTAAATTAATCCTCTCCACTTAAATAAGTTAGACAAATGAGCTAATTAAATTTGGGTCTTTCTCCACATAGGAAGGGAGTCAAAATCCAACAAAATAATAATCTCATTTTTATTTAATTAATAAAATAAATAGCAGTTTATTGTTCGATTACTTTTAAAGAATAACAATTTATTGTTCGTTTATCTTTTATTTATGTATAAATTTTATATTGAAATAGAAATATACCTATATATTAATCAAGTAACTAAGTATCATTAGTTATAAGTTTTGATTCCCACTTTGATATTGACAATAGATTAAATGACTTTGTTAAAAAACATACAATTGATTAACAAACTAAACGAATTGCATGTAAAATAGTCGATAATAATAATTTCTCCATTTTCCAATTTTTTTAAAAATGATTTACTTTCTGCTTCTTAAATCACTTCAAAGTTTGTCATTATTCAATCAAATTTCAAATTTCAAAATGGACAGAAAAAATAAAATCTAAGATCTGAGACCCAAAATATAAAACCTCATAAATTAAGATATGAGGTTATTATTAATTTAACTCCTTAATTTTTTTAGCATTCGGGGATAAAATCATCTTTGCTTACAAAAGGAAAGTCATTCTCATGCTCATTTAATCCACAAACTATACAACATGAGCATGTGTGAGTATTAGCAGTAGTGTCACATCTACAACGACGAGCTTGTGCACCTTTATATCTTGCATTGAATTCATCATTGCAGTCACGTTGAGCATGCAGACAATCACCACTCAATCCTTTAAGAAGTCTAGGGCAAAACTTGATATTAGGTTCTTCTTGACCTACATGTCAAACAATATAGGAAAAAATAATCTGATCAAAATATCATATATTTTTTATCTATACACATTTACAATTATGAGAGTCAGAATTCGAATCATAATATTAATGTTCGATCTAACAATATTAATTTTTATCAGCTGAGTTACGATTTACAGAAAATAATAATAATATTAATGTTACCTGATCCATAGGTGAGACTGAAGAGAGCAAACAAAGCCACCAAGAGTAAGATAATTCTTCCTGGCTTCATGATGATATTAACAAACACAATATTTTCAAATAGAGCTTTGAAAATGTTAGGACAATATCAAATAAGAAGGATGGAAGACATATATATGCTATAGTAAACGTCACTAAAATTTTGGTAATAATAATTAAGGACAAAATATAATATTTTCAAAACTGGTTAACTTTATTCAGTAGGTAGTTATCAATAGTCTTTTATACAAGAAAGCTATTGAGTCTCTTGTTATGTCACTTTATTAAATACTTTATACTAATTTTGTTTCTTGTGAATGAATTTAAGAAAACAATATAATTATTACAAAATTAATACTTTTATAAATTTTCTTTATCTATTCTTAGGATTTTATCAAGAGGCTCAGTGTCAAAAAATAAATAAAACAAGAGGCTCGTGTATTTAGAGATCAATGTAGTAAAGTACTTTCCGTTTCCCATTTGTCAAAAGTAGTTAGAATGAAAATTAGATTAAATATATTTTATTTAACTTATTAATTAAAAATAAATAAAAATCAGAGTTGGTGATAATAAATATTAAAAACAAAAGTTATTATTATTATTATCATTATTATTATTATTATTATTATTATTATTATTATTATGAAAAACGATGCTGGAATAACAAAGTATAATCAGTTTTTTGATCGGTAAGAAATTCACAAGGGTAGAAAAGTGGGAAGAAAAAGAACACAATGAAATTAGTTATAAAGTATTATTTTTTACTTTCTATTGGGAACTATATTACAAGTATTAGAGAGTAATAAATAACCTCTCTCACCCTAATTAGAATTTGTACTATACAATTATGAGAGATTAGTATGTTATTTATAAGAAAACTAATACATTAAATTAATGGATTTTTACACACATGCACATTACACAAGCTAACTTAGAGAACAAATTAACTTACACAATTAGACATAACAAATAGAGTCAATTCGACATGCTAACAATCCTAGCATATTTCGACTACAACATGTGAACAAACTTCGACGACATGCTAAGGTCCTGTCGAATTGTCTAACCAAGAAGCTACCATTCGACCATACTAAAGTTCGATCTAATATCTCACAAATCTCCACCTTGGAACAAACTCTATAACATCAAAGGAACAAATTAGCTTTCTTCATGCAGTTTTATCAACTGCATACAGTGGAAAAACATGCAACTTGGTAATGTCTTATCAGCAACATTGTGATATGTCAAAACCTTCAGCACTTGGACTACTCCACGCTCGATTACCCCTTTGACAAAAAGCATCCTCACATCGATGTGTTTGGTTCGCTCATGATAGGCTAAATTCTTTGACATGTGTATAGCACTTTGACTATCAGATTTAACAGTGGTAACTCAACCTTGAAGTTTCAGCTCCTTATCAAAACCTTCAAGCCACAATGCTTCTTTCATAACTTCAGTGAGGGCGATATATTCCGCTTCAGGGGTTAATAAGGCAACAACCTTCTGAAGTGTTTCTTCCAACTGATTGTTGTGTCAAACATAGTGAACACATATCCAGAAATAGATTTTTTGGAATCCATACAACCTGCATAATCAGAGTCGACATACCCTTCGATTTTTGCTTTACTATTTTCACCACATGCTCCACCATAAATCAGGACTCTGTTCAGAGACCCATTTATGTACCTTAGAATACACTTCAATGCTTTCCAGTGATCCTTTCCAGGATTTGCCATGTATATGCTTATAAGACTTACTGCGTATGCTATGTCGGGTCTAGTACATACCATAGCATACATCAAAGAACCTACTATGTTAGCATATGGGATGTTATTCATATAAGCTCTTTCAACCTCAATACTGGGATACTGATCTGCACTCAGCTTGAATTTAGGGGTTTTCGGAGTCACGACAGGCTTTAAGTTCGACATACCAAACTTGTCGAGAATCTTAAGTAGGTATGTCTCTTGAGATAATCATAATTTCGACTACTTTGTGTCTCTTCGTATGTCAATCCCAAGAATCTTGGATATAGCTCCCAAATCCTTCATATTGAATTCCTTATTGAGTTCAGCCTTCATATTTATTACATCCTCGACATTATTGCTTGCTATGAGAATATCGTCCATATAAAGCAACAAAATCGTAAATTAATTTCCATGTCGAAATCTGAAGTAAACACAGTGGTCGAACTGACTTCTAATGAAACATATATGTGCCATGAACTTGTCGGATCTCCTATTCCACATTAGAGGATATTGTTTCAGTCCATATAAATATCAATTAAGGTTGCACACATAATCTTCCTTTCCCTTTTCGGCATACCCTTCAGGTTGCCTCATCAGGATTGTTTCATCTAGATCTCCATACAAGAAAGCAATCTTCACATTCATTTGTTCCAATTCTAAGTCGAAATGTGCCACCATGGCAAGTAACATTTTAATGGGCATGTGCTTCACAACAGGAGAGAACACATCATTCAAGTCGAAACCTTCTTTCTAAGTGAAACCCCTTGCAACCAATGTCGCCTTGTATCTCTTCGATGTCACTCATTTGATTCCTTCCTTAACTTTGAAAATCCACTTACAGCTGACTAACCTGGCTCCAATAGGTTTCTTGGTCAGTTCCCGAGTGTGGTTATCATGAAGAGACTTCATATCATCATCCATGGAATTTAGACATTCAATCTTATTTTGACTCCTCTTAACTTCCTTATAGTATCTAGGTTCTTCATCTAGAACCTCACTTGCAGAGATTAAGGCATAAGCTATGAGATCTGCATACCCAAGTCTTTGAGGTAGCTTGATGACTCCTCTCGGCCTATCTCTTGCAAACAGGTAGTCATCGACAGTTTCCTCAACTTCCTCAGTATCTTCAGCATCTTATGCTTCTTCTTTGACTTGATATGGGATATGCAATTCAGCATCGACATGCTCCACCTCAACAGGAATATCTTCCTGTTCCAGCTCTTCTTCAGATATTTATGTACTTCGACTAATGTCATCAGTTTTCTTGAAAGCCATCTCAGCTTCATTGAAAACTACATCTCGATTGGTGATACACCTCCTACGACCTGGCTCTAGGCACCATATCCTATAAGCTTTGACCCCTTCAGGGTATCTCATGAACATGCATATCAGAGCTCTAGGTTCGATCTTGTCTTGCCTAATGTGAGCATAGGCTATGCAGCCAAATACTCTAGGTTTATCGAGATCTGGTGGATGTCTTGAACAAACTTCTTCAGGTGTCCTCATATCTAACACAGTTGAAGGACATTTATTTATCATATATGTTATTGTCAAAATAGTCTCTGCCCAAAACACATTCTTTAACCCCACACAACTTGCATGTATCTAACTCTTTCCAAAATGGTTCGATTAAACCTTTTAGCCAAACCATTTTGTTAGGGAGTACCTGCAGTAGTTTTGTGCCTTGCAATACCATAGGCTGCATAAAAACTGTCAAACACCTCATTGCAAAATTCAAGGACATTGTCGGTTCCCAACCTCTTAACCTTTCTTCCAATCTGATTTTCGACCAGAGTCTTCCAACTTTTGAAGTTCTCAAAAGTTTCATCCTTAGTCTTCTAGATCAATACCCATAACTTTCTGGAATAATCATCAAATATGGATAGAAAATACCTTGCTCCTGAATATGATGGGCATATTGCAGTCCTCAAAAGATCAACATGGATATAATCAATGGATCCATGTGTTCTTTGTTTGCCTTTATTGAACTTCACTCTGCAAGATTTTCCAAGTACACATGGTTCATAAAACTTTAGCTTTTCGATTTTGTCTCCACCAAGTAGATTTTCTTTCCCCAATTCGACCAAACCCTTTTCACTAACGTGGTCCAATCTCATGTGCCAAATTTCTATCTTCGAAAAACGTTACATGGATGCAACATCTGCACAACCACTGGAAACTTTAGCCTCAAGGGTATACAAGCCTTGTTTCTTCACTCCTCTTAAGACTTCCTTTGACCCCTTCATGACTTTTATAATACTTTTCTCTACTTGGAAAACATATGCTTTCTTGTCGAATTCACCAAGAGAAATCAAATTTCTCTTCAAATCAGGTACATACCTGACTTCAGTCAACAACCTTATTGACTTGTCATGGAGCTTGAATCTCACAGACCCAACACCTGCAATCTTGTAAGCTTTATTGTTTCCAAGCAATACAAATCCACCATCTTGATCATATAGTTCCTCGAACAAGTCTTTTTTTGGATTCATGGGCCAAGTGAAACCTGAATCCATAATACACTTTTTACTTAAGTCGCCGCTTGAAACCACAAGAACATCAAATGAGTTGAAATCATCTTGAAAAATGGTTGTTATTCCATTATGCTTACCTTGATGATCTTTTAGGCGTTCAGGGCACACTTTTCTTGTATGACCCCATTCTTACAGTGATAATATTGAATACCATATGCATCATCACTATAAGACTTTTGCTGACTTTTACCCTTCTTCTTGTCGAACTTGCCATCTCTCTTTATGAATTTCGCCTTAACTGACAGGCCTTCACCAATCTAAGATGGCTTATGCTCCTTTCGTTTGTTCAAATCCTTAGAATATAAGGATGATTGAACTTCTTCAAAGGTCAGAGACTCTCTTCCATACAAGAGAGTTTCTTTATAGTGAGCATGTGATCTGGGAAAAACACACAACAACAATAATGCTTGATCTTCATCCTCTATCTTTACATTATTATTTTCAAGATTAAGAATCAGCTTGTTGAACATATCCAACTACTCAGCCATAACTTTATCTCCACTCATCTTGAATGAATACAAAGCTTGCTTCAGGTAGAGGCGATTGACGAACGATTTGGTCACGTACAAACTTTTGAGTTTCACCCATAACCCCGACGGCATCGTCTCCTTCGAAACCTGTCGAAGAACCTTATCACTTAGGCTCAATAAGAAGGCGTTGTAGGCTTTCTCTACCATAGTCATTTTTTATTTGTCCATTAACGTAACGTTCATGGCTTCGGCTCCCTTCAACGCTTTTAAACAACTCTACTGAACTAGTAGAGCTTTCATCTTCAACCTCCACAGACCGAAATCGTTCACCCCGGTGAGTTTTCAATCTCATACCTTGTTAACGACGTCTTCTCCATGCTCACCACACTCATTTTTTGTGAAAAATGATGTCGGAATAACAAAGTATAATCGGTTTCTTGATTGGCAAGAAACCCACAAAGGTAGAAAATAGGGAAGCAAGAATAACACAATGAAATTGGTTATAAACTTCTATTATTTACTTTCTCTTGGGAACAAGATTACAAGTGTTACAAATTAACAAATAACCTCTCTCGCCCTAATTAGAATTTGCATTATACAATGATGAGAGACTAGTACGCTATTTATAAGAAAACTAACACACTAAACTAATGAGATTTTACACAGGCCCATTACACAAGCTAACATAGAGAACAAGTTAACTAAAATAATTTGGCATAACAAACATGGCCAATTCGATATGCTAACAATCCTAGCATATTACGACTACAACATGTGAACAGACTTCGACGACATCCTACGGTCATATCGAATTATCGAACGAAGAAGCTACCCTTCGAGCATACTAGAGTTTGATCTAATATCTCACAATTATTTATGTTAAATAAAGTAAAAAAGTAGTTATTTTTAATTTATCTAGAAATTAAATTATATACTTAAAATTATGGGCATTCATTTTATTATATATATATATATATATATATATATATATATATATATATATATATATATATATATATATATATATATATATATATATATATATATATATATATATATATATATATATATATATATATATATATATATATATATGAATGATAGTTTATGTTCCATAGTGAAACCATAAATGATAGTGAATTAATGAAGTAGTGTTTGTTACAGTGGACACAAGTTTTTAATCCGCCAGAGAGGGGATTGGCCTGTAAGGTTAATACTCCAACGCTAAAGTTAGTAAAAGAGTGAAAGAGTGATGCCTGAATGAGAATAAACTTGAATACTTGAGAAATTGTGTATTTTTCCATTTAAAAAACTTGTTATACCACTTTTCTTTATCATTGGGCCTTTTGTCTTTGGGCTTTGTGAAATTCTAGTTAACAGACTACCGATGTCACACAGGATGTTATGACATCCGATTCTGCGCAGACAGGAATGTAAACAGCAGGTAAATATAAGTGCAGTAAATAACACAAGGAATTGTTTACCCAGTTCGGTGTCACACACACCTACGTCTGGAGGCTACCAAGCCAGGGAGAAAATCCACTATTAGCAGTATTAATTCAGGCCTTAAACCACCTGTTTAATCCTATCACTTAATACCTACCCAATGCAATTTCAATCTTAAACTAAGACCAGAGTTCCTACTCACTCCCCCTCAATCACCTCAGTGATTACAACCTTTAATTGAATTAAATTTAATGGTTAAGTTACACTTCAAACAACTCTTGATTGTGCTTAACAGCTTTAATCAAGATACACAGCACTCACGCTTAAAAGCTTAGAGTGACACAAGACTTACAACTCAATGAACACCCTAGTCCAATGCAATCATCTAGGTGATAATTGCTTGGCTCACAAGATACACCTAATACAAGACACACATAAAATACAGCAGTGAAGTATGATGGAACAATAAAATCTTCACGCCTAAAACCCCCGAGTCCTGAAAGAAGGATTGCCATCCTTTTATATTGCAGCACTTGGGCCTTGTACTTGTATTTCCTAAAATTAAGGTTAAGAAAGTTAACCTAATTTCCACATATTAGGGTTCTAACAAATAGGCTATTTGTTAGGTTCATTAATTGTAGCTCAGTTGTTAGTTTCCTGGATTTTAGCTCAGCTGTTGGATTCCTGAAGAATAGCCTGAGAAAAATACTGAAACAGAAAAACTAACCATCCTACAATTTAGCATATGCTGTTAGGAATGAATGTCACAACATTCAGTTTGACGTCCAGATCATAGACCATATACTACTCAAGTATGTCATGACATCAGTCAAGACATCAGAGTACAGTTAGATGTTTTAACACAAAATGCAGCCAATCAAACATCTACAAAGCATGTCATGACATCAGTCAAGACATCAGAGTATAGCTAGTGTTTTACCACAAAATGCAGCCAATCAAACATCTACAAACTCCCCCTTTGGCAAATTTTTGGCTAAAACAACTTGGCATCACAACAGAGTTCATAGCAACGGAAAACACACATCCTAGCACAGTAATACCATAGCTAATACACTCAGAACAGCAACACACTCAACACACATAGAAGTTAAATAAAAACTTCACACAGTAGCACACATAGAAGTTAAATAAAAACTTCACACATTAGCACAACCTCTGGATTAGTGGATCTTCAATATCTGTTCAAGCACATAGCAAATAATCTGTTGTCCTGGGGTACAGGTGTTACTCCCCCTTTTTGTCAAAAATGTTGGCAAAGCAACACTTAAAGATTACAGACCAAAACAAAACAAAATTACACAGACTTGTCAGAAACCCAATCTTGATCTTGCTTCTCAGACTTGATCAAGACAACATCCACTTGATCTAGCTTCACAGCTTTGATCAAGTAGACACACACTCTGTCTTCACAGCCAGTACACCCATATCAGATGCCATGATCTTGAGTCTGACATCTTGAACCACTCCTGCATGAACACTTTCTTGAACTCTAGCAGGCACATAGGCTGTCTCATGTTAGGATATCCCCTTAACATCTTGTTACCATACTTGCAGCAAGTAACATAGTTGTGATCTGGTGTCCAGTCATAACACACTTTCAATTGTTTAATAGTTAGAAATATTAAACAATACATTCCAAACATCCTTGGTTGCTATAAATCCTCAGAAAGGCATATTCCCAATTTGCCCCTTAAATTTTCAAACTGAGTAGCATCCAAAGCCTTTGTGAATATGTCAGCAAGTTGTAGTTCAGTAGCTACATGTTCCAAGGTAATCACTTTGTCTTCCACCAGATCTCTGATGAAGTGATGTCTAATGTCAATATGTTTGGTCCTGCTGTGTTGGATGGGATTCTTTGAAATACTGATGGCACTGAGATTGTCACAGAACAATGTCATGACATTCTGAGAGACATTGTACTCAGTCAGCATCTGTTTCATCCACACCAGTTAGGAACAACTGCTTCCAGCTGCTATGTACTCAGCCTCTGCAGTGGACAGTGATACACAATTCTGTTTCTTGCTAAACCATGATATGAGATTGTTTCCCTAGAAGAAACATCCTCCTGATGTGCTTTTTCTGTCATCAGCACTCCCAGCCCAATCATCATCACAATACCCAGATAAGACAGGCTCAGAGCCATGAGAGTATAGCATACCATAGTCACAAGTCCCATTGACATACTTGAGAATCCTCTTGACTTGATTTAAGTGGCTCACTTTGGGTTCTGCTTGGTATCTAGCACACACACCAACTGTATATGCAATATCAGGTCTACTGGCAGTTAGATATAGTAGACTACCTATCATGCTTCTATATAAGCATTGATCAACACTAGAACCTCCTTCATCTTTAGTTAATTTTAAATGAGTAGGTGCAGGAGTTCTTTTGTGACTAGCATTATCCATACCAAACTTCTTAACTATGTTCTTGGCATATTTGCTTTGGGAGAGAAACATAAAATCCTCCATTTGGTTAACTTGCAGTCCAAGAAAATAAGTCAATTCCCCAACCAGACTCATTTCAAACTCAGATTGCATCTGGTGAACAAAATGTTTCACCATTTGCTCTGACATTCCACCAAAGACAATATCATCCACATAAATTTGGCCAATCATGATTTTGCCATCTTCATCCTTCACAAACAAGGTCTTATCTATCCCTCCTTTTCTGTACCCATTAGAGGTTAGAAATTTAGTCAACCTTTCATACCAAGCTTTGGGAGCTTGCTTCAACCCATACAAAGCTTTCCTTAACTTGTACACATGTTTTGGCAGGTTAGGATCACATAACCCTTTAGGTTGTTCCACATAGACTTCTTCATGCAAGTAGCCATTTAAAAAGGCATTCTTCACATCCATTTGGAACAATTTGAACTTCAGAATGCAGGAAACACCTAACAACAATCTTATTTACTCAAGCCTTGCAACTAGTGCAAAAGTCTCATCAAAATCAACCCCTTCAACTTGAGTATATCCTTGTGCCACTAGTCTTGCTTTATTTCTAGTGATTACTCCTTTCTCATCAGACTTGTTCTTGTAGATCCACTTGGTACCAATGATGTTAGTCCCTTCAGGTCGTGGAACTAACTCCCATACTTCATTCCTTTTGAACTGCTCCAATTCATCTTGCATGGCATTGATCCAATATTCATCAGTCAGGGCTTCTTTCACATTTTTTGGTTCAACCTTGGATACAAAACAGGAATTTGAGCTATTCTCCCTTGATCTGGTAGTCACACCACTATTGGGATCCCCTATGATAAGATCCTTAGGTTGGTCTTTCTGAATTCTGATAGAAGGCACCTTGTTAGATGCATCTACCTCACATTCAGGAGGAGTTTCCTGTACCTCTTCTGTCTTGACTAGTATGTCTGTTGAAGTCTCAAGGAATGTTCCAACATCCTCTATGGCATTTTCTCCTTCCTCTTTATCATCCACAATCACATTTATGAATTCCATCAAGACATTGGTTCTAGAGTTGAACACTCTGTAGGCTCTGTTGTTAGTTGAGTATCCTAGGAATATACCCTCATCACTTTTGGGGTCCATTTTCCTTCTCTGTTCACGATCTGTAAGAATGTAACATTTGCTTCCAAAGATATGAAAATACTTCACATTGGGTTTTCTGCCTTTCCATATTTCATACAGAGTGGAAGATGTTCCTTTTCTCAAGGTAACTCTATTGTGAACATAGCAAGTTGTATTCATAGCTTCACCCCAAAAATGCATAGGAAGCTTCTTTGCATGGATCATAGCTCTGGAAGATTCTTGAATAGTTCTGTTTTTCCTTTCAACTATCCCATTTTGCTGAGGAGTAATAGGTGAGGAAAACTCATGACTTATTCCTTCAGATGAGAAGAACTCATCAAACTTGGAATTTTTAAACTCCATCCCATGGTCACTCCTAATTCGGACAACACAACTATCCTTTTCTCTTTGAAGTCTGATGCATAAGTCTTTGAAAACATCAAATGCATCTGATTTTTCTCTGATGAAGCTTATCCATGTGTATCTGGAATGGTCATCAACAACCACATAGGCATATCTCTTTCCACCCAAACTTTCAACCTGCATAGGTCCCATTAAGTCCATGTGCAAAAGTTCCAGAGTTTTGGATGTTGTAGGATGTCTCAGCTTAGGATGTGAAATCTTGGTTTGCTTGCCAACTTGGCATTCTCCACAGACTCTGCCTTCATCAATAAGCAACTTTGGAATTCCTCTAACTGCTTCCTTAGATATGATCTTTTTCATTCCCCTTAAATGAAGATGACCAAGACGTCTATGCCACAGCTTCACCTCCTGTTCTTCCTTGGCTGAGGAGAAAATTGAGGAGTAGTTTGAGACTTTAGGTTCCCATAGATAGCAGTTATCTTTGGATCTGGATCCTCTCATAACTTCCTGATTATCTCCATTCTTCACCACACATAGCTCCTTAATGAACTGAACATAGAACCCTTGATCACACAGCTGGCTTATGCTGATGAGATTAGCAGTTAGTCCTTTTACTAACAGCACATTATTCAGTTCTGGAACTCCAGAACTGTCCAGCTTACCCACACCTTTGATTCTTCCTTTAGCACCATCACCAAAGGTCACATAACTGGTAGTGTGAGGTTGTATATCCACCAGTAAATTCTCAATACCAGTCATATGTCTTGAGCAACCACTATCAAAGTACCAGTCTTCTCTGGTAGATGCCCTTAGAGCTGTATGAGCTAACCTAGCAACCCATTGTCGTTTCTTGATGGGGGCATTATGCTTATATGCCTTATGCTTAGGTCTGACATGAGGGGTTTGGTTAGGATAACCATGCAACCTGTAGCAGAAGGCTTTTATATGACCAAATCTACCACAGTAGTGACATCTCCATCTCTGAAATTTCTTCTTCAGATGGTTACTCATCCTGGTTCCCTGATGTTGAGACATTGGTTGTGACTTCTGCTTGAATTTTTGAACTTCAGCCTTTAAGCGTTTGAGTTCAGCAGAGGATTTCTTCACAAAGCCTAAACCAGACATGGTTCCCGACTTCTGTCCCACCTTTAGGATCTCTTCCAACGTGTCAGTTCCTTTATTTAGCATTCTGATGGATTTTGTCATTTGATCTAGCTTGGAGATCAGCAAGGTTATCTCACCATTTAGACCATCTATGACTGTCAGAAGCCTCCTTTTCTTATCCTCCAGCTCCTTGATGAGTTTCTTCTGTTTTTCTCCTTGTACACATACTTCTGCACTTTTGACACATAGCTCTTTATATGAAGCAGCAAGTTCATCAAAAGTTAGTTCATCTCCACTTGAGTCATCATCAGAGGCACAAACATTGGTTAGTGCAGTGACATGTTTAGCAGTTCTCCTTCAGATTCACTCTCAGAATCTCCTTCAGACCAGGTGACAGATAGCCCCTTCTTTTGCATCTTGAGGTAAGTAGGACATTCAGCTCTAACGTGTCCAAAACCTTCACATCCATGACACTGGATTCCCTTGCCTTGGTTGAACTTTTCTTCAGATGTTGATCTTTTCCTGATGTCAGACGAAATGTTCTTGACATTAGGTCTACCTTTTTGATCAATCTTCTTTATGAACTAGTTGAACTGTCTCCCAAGCATGGCTATGGCTTCTGATATGCTTTCATCACCTCCAGTACTCCCTTCTTCTGAATCCTCTTCAGTATTTGATACAAAAGCTATGCTTTTGTTCTTCTTTTCAACATTCTCACACAAGCCCATTTCAAAAGTTTGGAGGGAACCAATAAGCTCATCAACCTTCATGTTGCAAATGTCTTGAGCCTCTTCTATGGCAGTGACCTTCATGGCAAATCTCTTTGGCAATGATCTGAGAATCTTTCTTACAAGTTTTTCTTCAGCCATTTTCTCTCCTAAGCCACCAGAAGTGTTGGCAATTTCAAGAATATTCATGTGGAAGTCATGAATAGTCTCTTCCTCTTTCATCCTCAGATTTTCAAACTTGGTGGTCAGCATCTGAAGTTTAGACATCCTCACCTTGGAGGTACCTTCATGAGTTGTTTTGAGAGTATCCCAAACTTCTTTAGCCCGTTCACAGTGATGCACCAATCTGAAAATGTTCTTATTTATTCCATGGAACAGTGCATTCAAGGCCTTAGAGTTTCCAAGGGCTAGTGCCTCTTGCTCCTTGTCCCACTCTTCTTCAGGAATTTGCATAATGCTTCCATCTTTACCTGTCTTCGTTGGATGTTCCCATCCTTTGTTGACAACTCTCCAGACCTTGCTATCTAGAGACCTCAAGAAGGCTGTCATACGAGGTTTCCAGTCATCATAGTTAGAACCATCCAACATGGGTGGTCTATTTGAGTATCCTACATCCTTGTCCATGGTACTAGAAAGTAACGTCCCTAGATCTCACCCAGAAATTAACAGGCAGGGTGCCTGCTCTGATGCCAATTGAAATTCTAGTTAACAGACTACCGATGTCACACAGGATGTTATGACATCCGATTCTGCGCAGACAGGAATGTAAACAGCAGGTAAATATAAGTGCAGTAAATAACACAAGGAATTGTTTACCCAGTTCGGTGTCACACACACCTACGTCTGGGGGCTACCAAGCCAGGGAGGAAATCCACTATTAGCAGTATTAATTCAGGCCTTAAACCACCTGTTTAATCCTATCACTTAATACCTAC
This sequence comes from Lathyrus oleraceus, assembly GCF_024323335.1. NCBI lineage: Eukaryota > Viridiplantae > Streptophyta > Magnoliopsida > Fabales > Fabaceae > Lathyrus > Lathyrus oleraceus. The sequence continues at coordinate 507,129,380 of NC_066581.1, forward strand.
CCAATGCAATTTCAATCTTAAACTAAGACCAGAGTTCCTACTCACTCCCCCTCAATCACCTCAGTGATTACAACCTTTAATTGAATTAAAGTTAATGGTGAAGTTACACTTCAAACAACTCTTCATTGTGCTTAACAACTTTAATCAAGATACACAACACTCACGCTTAAAAGCTTAGAGTGACACAACACTTACAACTCAATGAACTCCCTAGTCTAATGCAATCATCTAGGTGATAATTGCTTGGCTCACAAGATACACCTAATACAAGACACACATAAAATACAGCAGTGAAGTATGATGGAACAATAAAATCTTCACGCCTAAAACCCCCGAGTCCTGAAAGAAGGATTGCCATCCTTTTATATTGCAGCACTTGGGCCTTGTACTTGTATTTCCTAAAATTAAGGTTAAGCAAGTTAACCTAATTTCCACATATTAGGGTGCTAACAAATAGGCTATTTGTTAGGTTCATTAATTGTAGCTCAGTTGTTAGTTTCCTGGATTTTAGCTCAGGTGTTGGATTCCTGAAGAATAGCCTGAGAAAAATACTGAAACAGAAAAATTAACCATCCTACAATTTAGCATATGCTGTCAGGAATGAATGTCACAACATTCAGTTTGACGTCCAGATCATAGACCATATGCTAGGTCTGTTATTCTCCTGAAAACAGACTGTACTTAATGTTGTACTATAAAAGACCAACCAGTCTATACTTCAGTATCAGCTGACAGAAATAAATGTCATAACATCCAGTTTGACATTTAGACAATGAGCCTTATGCCAGGTCTGTTATCCTCCTGATAAACAGACTAAAATACATACTGAACTGGAGCAGAAAAACCAACCTGCCTATTATTCAGTATATGTTGTCACTGATGAATGTCATAACATCTAGTTTGACATTCAGACAGTAGGCCTTATGCCAGGTCTGTTATTCCCTTGATAAACAGACTGAATTAAATACTGAGTTATAACAGACAACCAACTATTCTATACCTCAGTATCTGCTGTCAGGGATGAATGTCATAACATCTAGTTTGACATTCAGTAAATCCTGTATTAGCTAAACCTGCAGCATACTACTCAAGTATGTCATGACATAAGTCAAGACATCAGAGTACAGTTAGATGTTTTAACACAAAATGAGCCAATCAAACATCTACAAAGCATGTCATAACATCAGTCAAGACGTCAGAGTATAGCTAGTGTTTTACCATAAAATTCAGCCAATCAAACATCTACACTTTGTAAATGGCTCATAACATTTTCCCCTCAAGCCCTTGTTTCTGCTTTACATGACGAGGGTTTGTAATACATGTTACTACGTGACCACTAGTTTTAGATACATGAATGTCTTTGATGGATTGTCACTGCCATTGGGAACATTCTCCTTTAATAATTCCCTTGTAATAGGTAAGGTTTTTCTGGAAACGACTGACATGTGTACATATGCTAGTTGGTGATGATTTTTCCTCTTCCTTAGAGCATTTGAGTACTTTTAACCATTTCTTAAGAAAACCCCAACTATTGGTGGTGCATAGTTGATCGTCCAATCCTCAGTGAGTGAGTAGCTTATTGATGCATTTGAAGCATCATTTTGACCCTTTCTTCCATTAGCGAACTGCAAAAGAGTTTATTTCTTATTTTTCTTATCATATTTTCATGTGAATTACTCCATTCCAGCTTCATTCAATTTCATATAATTTTATTCATTGGCACTTGGCATGCATGATCGATCGATCCATCTTCTTTAAGATAAAGCTAACATTTTCTCTTACTCTTGTCCCTTTTTTGAGGGTTTCCTAAATAGTGGTTATTTAATATCTCTATTTCTTTTTTAGGACATTTCTTTTTTTGTTGGTATTCTCTGCAAGGAGTGTTTGTGTCTAAACTTTCTCATTTATCATATCTTGTTTGAATTCGACTCTTCTTCGTAGAGCTTCTTATTATGTAGTTTGCATCACTTAGGACAAAGAATATGAATAAAGATCTTTCAGGTGATTGTATGGATTGGGATTTATTGGGGATCATCTCGGCTTTCATGAGTGTGGTTTAGAACATACTTTGATTGATGTGAGTTCTTTGTCTGATTAGGGAGAGTTTCCCTTATATGGAGATATAAAGATATGTAACTGACATGTGTGAACCGTAAGTACACAGTTGTGTCAAGTATTACAAAAATATTGAACACACAGAGAGATGTATGATTATCGAATTTCTATTCTTAGTTTTTTTATCTAAAGTGATCGTAAATTTTTTTGTTTGAAGCAGATTGAAATTGAAATTAGTAAATAATAAAGATATGACACAAGGTTTGTGGTTGTCTATCTAGACTCACCCCCAATGATCATCCAATGTTTGATTACGAGATTATTTAAGATTTTTTTATAGAAAAGTAGATAAAAGTGTGTGTTACCCACTTTTGTGGCATGTGTAATTTAGACATGGTTCTCGGTATGCTAAACGGATTTCTCAGTAGAAAGCGAGTCACCTTATCACGGAGGATGTAACATCATAAAACCCCAACTCTTTATTTATACAAGATAAACAGATAATTTCTTGAATATAGGTGTTACACATGCTTAACATACATCTTCGACAACATCATAATAAGAAATAGCAACATAATTCATCAGAGTTACTAATTTTGTCCACTCACTGATGGTTCCCCTTTGAACCCCGACACGCCATTGGTCTCCTCTTCTAAACCAGAGCCTCGTCACTGGACTGAGATATGTACATCTATCATTGACACATATAATGCATGATACGCAACAACAACATGCAAGTGCAACAATCATCACTAGTTTCTCTTCGAACTGTAAACATCGTCCATTATGGGCACTACACTAGTTTTTATCTAACTACACTTTTCAACATATGCATATAATTATAACTCAACAATATATATGTAATTACACCTCAACAACATATAATTATATATTTATTCAACATTACTCACCAACAGGGAAATTATTAACATATTTGCTCAACAATACTCATCAATAGAGTAAACTCATAACCCTCACCTTTAACATGGTTAACTCATAACCCTCCAGATAACTCAATTTCAATATTATTGATTCACATAACACTCCAATCACATCAATGTAACTCATTTTCAACTCATTTGATTATCAAACATAACTCTAATATATTAAATAACTAAAAGCTCAACTCTTTTAACTATGTAGAACTCAATTCCAACTATAAAATCACAAATACCTTCAACTCCAACTCTAAGCATATCAATATACTCAAACTCAACTCATTAACACATTAGTCACTGCCTTTTTTGGCTAAACATTGGTTTGTATCACATCTGAACCTTAACTCATCAACATCCAACCCTCTTAATTCAAATCAACTCTAAAACATATCAAACTCAACTCTATTAATTTAAATCAACTATAAAATATATCAACTAACTTAAATTAAAGTTATTTATAAATATATTTAATTCCTAAATTTGCTAAAGGATTTTCCAAATTTTGGGACTTAACTCTGAAATTGTCTCACTTCAAAATAGTACCAAATATTATAAATTTGCAATAAAATTATGAAATTCTCCAGTTAAAAATATCTTTAAACCATATTTTAAATGAAATTTATTGCATCTCGATCAGAATATTCTAACTCGAGTTCTATTCGTTTCAGTTCAACCATATCACAACATTTCATGCATAAACTCTTAAATAGAATGTCTGACTTCAAAATAGCATAAAATACTATACACTTACGATAAAATTATGAAGATTTAAATTTTAAAATATCGTTAAATCTTCTTTCTAATGCAACTGACCTCACCTTAAATGGAATTATGAAACTCAAGTTACACGTAAAATAAGATGACCAACGCATGACTGAAATTGACTATGCATCTGGCATAAAAACCAGAGAACTACTACTGTTGTGGCTCCTCTAAAATCAATTTCCCACTCTAACATAAACATTAACGTGTTATATTTCTAACTCAACTGACGCCACCTACAACGAATTTATTAAACTCAAGTTACATGTTAAACAAGACAGTCAATCCCGTTAAATGTCTATATGCGATTTCCTGCATTTTTCTCCCTATTGAATAGATTCAAAACTCGCCTATTTCACCTATTTGAGTTTTAACCGACCAAAAACACACAGATAAGAAGCACCATTGAAAGGGCATAACTATTTCAATTTCATATTTTTTCCTTATGGTGCCACCACAGTTCATCAATCAACATCAAGGCGTCAACAAGGCAAGCCAGTTTATAAATTATATAATTTCATTTATTCTCACCTTATGACGTAACTATTGTTCATTCAATCAATCATCCTTATCAAAAGGCATCACCAAGGATATCAAAACAACATCAACGAATCAATTGAGAATACATATCATATACTCAAGAGTAAAAGAAAACAGTATCAATCACTCGATCAGAGGTTTTGCCCAAACCTCTATAGCCATAAGCAATACATACAAAGAAAGAAAAGGGAGAATGCGAGAGGATAAGGAACCCTCATTATCCCTCTGTTTAGTAACCCATATATAAATGATTCCCCTTTTACCTTGAAAATTGTAGAGTAACGAAACTTTTCCCTTTGGGATTTTCCTCTGTTCTTCCAACGATATCCTTATGTTTCTCTCTTTCTGCCTCTTTCCAAAAAATATGTACTAACCAATTTTCTTTCTAACTTCTCTATTTAATCAAAAATAACCCTAATCCTTATTATTTTAATAAATCTCACAAACACCCTCGCCTCCTACTAACTCATCCATTTTCCCTTAATTATAAATAAATACTAGTTTCCTCCTCAAACTAATTATTCTTATATTTTCTATTATTTCTAATATTAAATAAATCAATTAAAATTAATAATAATTCTAATTAAATTCTAACTTATTAATAATCTACAACTTCTCATTTCTACACAAAATTTAATATCATAAAACTCTACTCAAAATTCCTCAACTTAATTAATTAAACTAAAACTCTCCAAAACTCTATTAAAAATAAAATATTAAAATTGAGGTGTTACAGCGGGTGCATCGCTACTCTAGTGTTTAGTAATCCATTATCAGACATCGATGTTGGGGTTGATTGAAAATATATGTGTTGAAAAAATCACACATGGCTTAGTTTTATGAATGAATAGAGAGTCCAAGGCTATATATAGGATTCAAGTTATTTGAAGTCCCGCATCGCTTAGTTTTGTGAAGGAAGAGGGAGTCTAATGCTATATATAGGATTCAAGTTCTTCATTCCAAGATGCACCAGTCAAAAGCACTTTAAGCTTGTATTTGACATTCTTTGTTCTCTTATACTCTTGTATTAGAATGTTATGAGATGTAGTTAAATATTTGTTTTGGAGGGTATGGGTGTACTTGGGGCCAGAGTTAGTTGAGGGTATATTTTTTGTTGTAATAATTTTCACGTAGTTTTATTTTCTGGTTGTGTATTGACAACGGTTGTGGTTTTTTCTCCGATTTTGGAGTTTCCAAGTTATGTTCTTGTGTTGTGATTGTGTTCCTCTTCTCCATGTTTTGTTTTATTTTTCCCAACAACTGGTATTAGAGGTTTTGGTTCGATTTGGGAACAAGTGTTCTTAGTATTCTATGTGGTTGTAGTTTTGTATGATCTTCCATATTATAAAAGAAGGTTAGTTTTGTGAAAGAGTTGTTGAGTCGCAGTCACAAATTCAGCTGTGCAGTTTGGGCTAGAGAAAATTGATGGAAGATTTTTTTGACTTGTGGAAAGTTCAAGTCAAAGATGTGTTGATACAATCAAGATTACACAAGGTGCAAAATTATGTCGGTGGTTGAAGATATTTTTGACAACATGGAAGTTGCACCATGATGTTTCAACCTGATTTTCGACATGTGAAAATTCTTGAAGTGGTTTACCTTCAAGTTAAGTATACTCTTCTTTAGGTGGAGTGTGATAGTTCTTTAACACTATGATTGTCGGTGAGGACACTGTGAAATTCTTGGAGTGGTTTAGCTTCAAGTGAAATTTATTTTTCATGATAAATATATGATTGTCGATGATGACAATGTGAAATTCTTGAAGTGGATTATCTTCAAGTGAAAGATATTCTTCATGAGAGAGTATGATAGTTTTTAAAACTATGATTGTCGATGAACACAATGTGAAAATTCTTGAAATGGTGTATCTTTAAGTGACTATACTATTTATGATGGAGTATGATTGTCGGTGAAGACAATGAAAGTTCATTTATTATTCTCAATCAAGGTGGAGATTGTTGGGGTTAGTTTAATATATATATATATATATATATATATATATATATATATATATATATATATATATATATATATATATATATATATATATATATATATATATATATATATATATATATATATATATATATATATATATATATATTGATACTCATTATGGTGGAGTATGATTATCGGTGAAGATGATGAAAACTTATGTATTATTTTCAATCAAGTTGGATATTTTTGGGGTTAATTGAAAATATACATGTTGAAGAAGTCCCACATGGCTTAGTTTTGTGAATGAAGAGAGTCCAAGGCTATATATAGGATATAAGTTATTCGAAGTCCCGCATCTCTTAGTTTTGTGAAGGAATATGGAGTCCAAGGCTATATATAGGATTCAAGTTCTTCATTCCAAGTTGCACCCGTCAAAAGCACTTTAAGCTTGTATTTGAATTTCTTTGTTCTCTTATACTCTTGTATTAAAGTGTTTTGAGATGTAGTTAAATATTTTTTTTGGAGGGTGTGGGTGTATTGGAGGTCTGGGTTAATTGAGGGTATATTATATATTGTAACAATTTTCACATAGTGTTATTCTTCAGTTGTCTATTGACAACGATCGTGGTTTTTTCTCTGATTTTGGAGTTTCCACGTTATGTTCTTGTGTCGTAATTGTGTTCTTATTTTTCTCTATGCTTTGTTTATTTTTTCCCAATAATGAATACATATCGTTTCGTACTATGATCGTATCTATGTTGCCTTTACTTTTGCAACCGACATAGACGTTTGAATTGGAACTCAAATTCTAAAATAAAAAGAGAATCAAGTTTCTCGTAATATAATATGGATGAATCAATTGGGGGTTTTCATGAAATTGGATCTCACAACCCTTTGTCCTTATGAAACTACTAACCCATGCTGAGACAAACAACAATCAAGAAAGTATAAGACATTGCAAGTAAATTGAAATAAAGTAAAGTAATATAAAGTAAATTAAATCACAACTTACAAATAAAGAAGGCATGATTAATATAACAAAATGTAGAATGATTATAAGAGAAAACATAGAACTAAAGTTCAAAGTGGAAGCAAACAACTTAAAGAAAAGTAGAATATGTAATGGATAATAGATGATAAATGATCTTTATTTTGCTTCATGTTCAAGTCCTATTTATACTAAAAATTAAAATAAAAATCACCAAAACTTGGCAATTATCACGAGCAAAGTCTTAATTACCCACTAGCATAAAGCTTAGGGCGTTATGGATGCCAAGAAGTCACAAAAGCATCCAAAAATCAAGAATTTTGTAACTATTAGGAAGTTGACATGGTCCGTGTCAGCTCCAACTTCTTTGTATGGGAGAAATTCTGAAGGCCAACATGCCCCGTGTCAGGTGACATGGCCAGGTCATGTTGGCTACAAGAATTTTATATGACATAGGCTCTTTTTTGTGCGATCTTTGGTCTTTTCGCTCGGATCTGATCTATTACCTTCTTAGTACCTGAAAACATAAAAAAGAGACAAAACTCATAAAATCCAACTAAAATGGCGAAAACACTTACGAAAACGGGAATAAAACAAGCAAGAAACACAATGCATTTATCGCTTATCAAATACCCCCAAACTTGAACCATTGTGTCATACCCAAAAATTTGACCAATTTTCTTTGTATGAACAAGATAGAACATTTGAATGAACAAGATTCAACATTTGTTAGTGAAATCAAGACTTAAGGAGTTTGAATAAACGATCACGGGTTCGAACACCTCCATTTTCCCTTTTGCCATTTGGTTACTTTGCATATATATTTTTCTCTACTCTTTCCTCTTTTATTTTCCTTTTTATTATTATTATTACCAAAAAAGTTTATTTTTATTTTTAATATCAATTTTCGTTTTTTATTTTATTTAATTTTTAACTCTTACTTTTTTATGTGTTATTCTATTTTGGTAATTTTTTTCTCAATTAAAAAACAGTAAAGACAAATTATCCTATATTCTTACATAAAATCATTGTCATACCCCAAAATTTACCCTTCTTTTTTCTCCTTTTCACATCTCTCATTTTCATACATCAAATCATATAATGCATGACCATTGAATTTGATCAAGGAATCACAAGCATGACCATATTGTGTATTGTATTATATCTTAGGATTTTACTTTCTTTTACTTATCAATAACCCTAACTTCATGAAGAGATGATACTTGTTTACTCTTGTTACTCAAGTAGGTTATCATGCTTCAAAGCAAGCCAAAGTCAAGGTCTTTGATCAAGGGAAATGCAAGTTGGTTCAAGTTGATTCAAAAGGTGTTTCATGTGGTGATCTCCATACCACAACCCTAAATCTTCAAGCCAAATCACATATCACTCAAGACCTAATCAAGCTTTCATCAGATGGTGTTTGTTCCATCATCGTCATGGTCTAAAAATGCAAGAAAATATCAAGTTTCCACAAAGGGGTGCAAGATGGTTTGACCTAATTTGCAAGTGTGTCATGCCTTTGGTCCAAATGCCAAAACTCCTTCAATTTTTATTCATATGCCAAGCTTCTTTGATCCAAATATGTATGTTGCAATCCTCTAAAACTTTTATTCAAGGGTGAAACATAAATTCATCCATCAGAGATCTCATTTGAGTCAATGGCCAAGTTGCCAGAATGGGCCAAAACCTTGTCATGACCCTTACTTTCCACTCTTGCCATTTTTAGCTCAATCATCCTTTTGACCCTATTCCTTTTGCATTATGTTAAGCTTATGTCAAAGATTATTTGGCCCAATTTTGGCTCAAAATTCATGAGGAAATCAAAAGTTATGGCATCATGAACATAAGACCTCAAAATGACCAAGCATGGTGCAAGGTGCTTGACCAATTGCCTAGCCCATAAAACCAGGTCACGACCTCAACTTCATAGAACCAGAACTTTAAACTTAAAGATCCTCTTGAATTGATTCTTTTTTCATCTTATTCTACCATGAAGTGATCATTTGGCTCAAAGAAAATCACAAAACGCACGAGTGGATTGGATTTGGACCAAGCTTGAACATGGTGGCCTAACTCTATTTTGGCATGTGACTTATAATGTTGAAACTTGCACAAATCAACTTGGGACCAGTCCTGACGCATGAAAACCAATTACCCATGATCAAACACATCTTAGTACAACTTGAAATGACCTAAAACATCCAAACTCACGAGTTTAGCACCTAAGTTCCACACGCTCGGGATCTGAAAATTTCCCACTCAATTCACATGAATCCAAACCAATTTCACACGTATTTGAATCCCAAATCATTCCTTATAAATAATGTAAGCTATTGTATTCATTTATAAGCTTTGAAAGCCAAAGAAACCCTGCCACCATTGAAGCCCGATACCTCTCAAAACCAGTCAAGCTCTTTTTTATTTCGAACTCTTTTCCTTCCATTTCTTTGCCCAGAATCCTTTATCGTCGTCCTCTGAAGGTATTCATGGCTTTACCTTGGTCTGAATCCTTCTGCAACCTAGCTACCGGATCCACCATTGCTGACTTCTGAAGCTTCATTCAAACAGGTAGATACGAGTTACAACCTTGAGCAAACAAGTTACCATACTACTCTCCTTGTTCTACTGATCAAAAGCCCTAACCTAGTATTTACATTGAAAAATATATGGGTTACTTGTAGGATCAACCAGTGAATCCTAGGACATAGTGTCTAAGAACCTAGTTATTGTTGATTTCTTTGTATCTTAAGGTTATTGGTTACGACTAGGTCGAAGGGAATGCGTGAAAAATGATAATATAATGAGTATCTCGACTTCTTGCAAAAAGTATAAATAAAAAATGACAATGTTGAATGTACTAGAATGAAAATAAATGTTGGAAAAGAGATGAAGATGAAGAAAGCAATGTAAATTGAATAATTTAGAAAACTTTGCATTGAAGAATGTAGCGGTCAAAATTTGGAAATTAAGCTATTGATTAACTTAACTCACAAAGCAAGAGTCGCCACCGCGCTTTTATTATTTCCAAAGGAAAGGGGAAAAGAACAAACAAAACCCAAAGAAGTTTTAAAATAAAACTAATAAAAACATAGATAAGGGTTCGGGGGTTGGTTATGCAAAGGAAAGATACTAGCGTCCTAAACATCTACAGTACTCTATAGGAACCTCTTTGAAAATTTGTGCATTTTGGCTTTAAAATGGGTTTTTTTGCAAAAGATTTGGGAGATGAGAGGAGAATTTTTTTTTAATTTGTGTTTACCAAGACTTCTTGAATTTCATACCTACGTACCAACAAAGTGCAATGGATGATCAAAACCTCGTAGTTCATGGTGAAAATAACAAAGATTTTTGTTTGGATTCATTTTTAATGACAAGACAATTTGTCATTTTAAGGAGAACACTCAACTGGTCACCCATAAGTATGAGAACTTTGCATCACCACGGAGAAGGGCTCCAACTTCGATAAAGATCAACAAGTATGCCACTAGCTCTCTTAGATAAAAAATAATTATCATCAATGATATAGGGATAGGAGAATTACATCTCAACTATAGAAATGACTCATGTCTAAACTTTGAGAAATTTTTTTAAAAGGAAAAGAGTGCACAAAGGGCACAAAATAGTTTGAATGGGTTATGTATTTTTTAAGTCTTTTGAAATTATTTTTTAGTATGCTTAAGATGTATTAACATTTATTAAGAAAATATTTTGAAAATCGCTTAACAATAGCCAAGGTTTATTGAGAAAGTGGTTCAAGTTTGAAAACAAGAAGATTTTTGAAAAGAGAGAGAAGATTTTGAAAATTAAAGAAAGGGGGAGATGGAGAGACTATCCTAGAACATAAAGTAAAATCTAGAGAGGAAAGATCTAACCAAAAAATAACAATCTTTACGACATGAGTCAAGCAATAATTCCCTCATTTGGATTAAGCCTCAAGCAAGCCAAATAAGCAAATAATAATCCATGTGCCAGATGAAACCAAAATAACCAAGCCAAGTCTTCAAAAGAAACCCAAAGTCAAAGGTACCATATTAATTCCAAGGTCTCAAATCACAAACTCCCAAAGCAAGGGTCAAGATCCTAGTTCTAAGTCCATAACTCCACAGCAGTGCCAAGGATAGTAACCTCAAGCCCATGAATTAAGAGAATTAGTTTTTTTTAGGGGGGGGTGTCTTTATTTATGTCTTTAAAAGGAAGAAAAAAGTCCAAATGGACATAGGAAAAAGATCATAAATATAAACAGAGGTCCAAGTAGACAAAGAGAAAATAAAATAAGCACAAACAATGTGATATGAGATGCTAAAGTAAAAGCATAAAGTAAATAGAAAAAAGATTATAAAAGCATGAGGTAAATGACATTAAAGTAGAGTTAGTGCAATAAAATGTTAGTAATCAAGAATAGAAAGGCAATTTGTCATTTTTTGGAGAACACGCAACAATTCACCCACAAGTATCAAAATATGGACCTCTACATCACCATGAGAAGGGCTCCAACTTGGATAAAACCAACAAGTATGCCACTAGCTCTCTTAGGTTAAAAGGAAACAATCTTTTTCACACCATACCATGGGGAGTATGAGACTTACAATCTTACTTATGAAAATGTCTTACTTTCAGATTCAGGACAAATTTAGCGCTATGTTAAGCAATCGTAATTGGACTTATGTAGAAGTCACAACTATCTGAGGTTGGCCAATAATAATATTTGTGTTAGTACATGCTAGATAGATGATATGTAAATCATTCTCCTAAAATTATTCCACAACAAAAAAAAGAGAATGGATCAAACACAAAGGCTAGGAGAGTGGTCCATTACATCTATCAATACTTCATGATACTTAGGACAAACTTATGCATCAATCCAAAGTACCTTAAATGATCCATGATCAATTAAGAGATATATTTGAAATGATGAAAGTTCATCAAGCACCAATCTACACAGCATGAACAAGATGGGCACAAACCATCCAATTGATAAAAAAAAAGGAAGAGAAAGGGATGAAGAAGAAGAGGACAAGAGAAACCAAATTCAAATTGGATCAAAGGCTTGATCAAGTCCAAATTTCAAAAGGATTGAAAAGTGAAATATCTGAGAGGTAAAGAGATTGCTTAGGTAAATATGGCGTGTGGAGGATCTGTTGGTGGAAGCATGACGTGGGAGTTGGAGAGTCGGAAGCAGGAACCTTATTTGGAGTTGTTTCCTCCAAGTAATTCTCGAGGACAAAAATTCTTTTAAGTGAGGGCGAGTTGTAACACCACAATTTTAATTTTAATATGATTAGTATTATTTTAATATTTTTTTAAAAAAATTATAATTGTTTGAGTTTTGATATGCTTTTATTTAATTAATGAGGTGTTACTTAATTATTTTGTGGTTGAGTTTTTATTAAGAATTAGTTAATTTTTAAATTAATTGAGAATAATAGAAGAATTAGAGAATTTGTGGCTTCCGGAAGAAAACTAGAAATTAATTAAAAATAGAGTAATAAGGTGGAATTAGTAAGAGCTATGGGTGAGAGGCATTGTAAGATTTATTAAAATGAGGATTATGGTTATTTTATTTAAAATAGAGAAGTTAGAAGGAAAATTTGGCAATGTGTGCTTTTGTTGGGAAAAAGGCAAAAAGAAACCTAAGAGAGCGTTGAAAGAGTAGAGGAAATCTCAAAAGGCGAAGTTCATCGCTCTGCAATTTTTAAGGCAATGGGGGATTATTCACATATGGATGGTTAAACAGGGGGATGGTGAGGGTTCCTTACCCTCTTGTCTTCTCCTTTTTCCTTTAATATGTAATTGATGTTTGTGGTCAAAGAGCTTTTGGACAAAACCCTTTGAGACGACCGATTGATAAATGTTTCTTTTTATTCTTTAGTAACATGATATGAATTCTGATTTGATTTGTACTCCGATTTGATAACCTTGTTGATGTCATATTGATGCCTTGTTGATCGTAATATCATGTTTGCGTATGGCTGTTGCTTTTGAATCATAGATTTGTTCAATAGAGTGAATATCATAAAATTCAAAAAGTAAAAAAGTAGGAAAATGTCAAAATCAAAGAAAAAATCGAGAATCGGGGTGTTTCGTCGAAAACACTGGCTACAGTACGTGAGAGCCGCAGAAGCGCAGTGCACGGTTGCGCATAGATGGAGTCGTGACACAACAGCACAATATGTGTTGGGCGCGTAGGTGGATGGAGTGGCACGACAGACGTTGATCGTTCGACCCGGGTTAACGGGTCGACGATAGCGTGTTTTGCGATCTATTTCGACAAATTTTGAATAGTTTTGTGTTTTTGGTGATTGTATGTTGACAATATTATAATTAAAGATAATTAATAATTTATTATATAAAAAAGCTATGAGTTGACATCGTTGAATGTGAGGTTATATAATATGAGGTTGTAGAATATTAATATTATTGAAGAATATTATTCTTTTTATTATTTTTGGAATAGCTTTTGTTGTGTGCTCTCCTTTTACTTATGTTGTGACAATTTTTTTATTTGCTTTATTAGTTTGGAACTCCATATGCATGTTTTTTTTTTTTTACTTTACCATACTATTTTGTCTATATTATTAATAATATTTTGTCACCAAAAAACAAATTGTAATTTTATTATTAATTATAAATTTTAATAGTGCTTTTAAATATTGTACAAAGATAAATTAATAAAATACATTAATAAGTCATTAAGGATATAGTAAGAAAAAAATGATGATATTAAAATTAACATACTTTATTACATTTCTCCATTTTATATTTTCTTTAAAATATTTATTTTGTGCTTCTTAAATCACTTATGAGTTTGTCATTATTCAATCCAAGTCCGGTCCTGTGCAAGTCGGCAAATGCTGCAGCACATAGCCCCAAACTTTAGAAGACCTCAAATTTTGAAATTTTTAATTTTTTTTCATAAATATTAATTAAAAAAATAAAATATTATTTAAAAAATTCAATAACTAAAATAATATTACGATAAAAACTTAATACATACAAAAATCAAGATTGTTCAAAATTTAAAATAATTATAATTAAATTTATTTTTAACTAATATATTTTTGATATATTTTTTAAATTATTATAATTATATATTTTTTAAAATTTGAACCTATCTTTGAAATTAGAACGGGGCCTCTGAAATGATCGGGCCGACCCTGATTCAATCAAACATCAAACTTTAATATATACTAAAAAAAGAAAATGTAAGTCCGAGACCCAAAATACAAAACCTCATACAATAAGATATGAGGTAATTATTTATTAAATTTCCATAATTATAAGCAATCATCTTGACTTATAAAAAGGTCATTATTCTGATGCTCATTTAATCCACAAACTATACAACATGAGCATGTGTGTGTATTAACAGTAGTGTCACATCTACAACGACGAGCCTGAGCACCTTTAAACCTTGCATTAAATTCAGCATTGCAGTCACGTTGTGCATGCAGACAGTCACCACTCAATCCTGTAAGAACCTTAGGGCAATATTTGATATTGGGTTCTATACCTACATGAACAACATTATAGAAAAAATATCAACAAAAAAAAATATATCAAAATAATAATAATAATAATAATAATATACCAGATCCATGGCTATGGTTGAAGAGAGCAATCAAAGCAGCAACAAGTAGGAGAATGCTTCCTAGCTTCATGATGTTATTAACACCCTCAGTAAGTATTATCAAATAGAACTTTGAAAATATTGGAACAATGTAAGAGAAATGGAATATATATATATATATATATATATATATATATATATATATATATATATATATATATATATATATATATATATATATATATATATATATATATATATATATATATATATATATATATATATATACTAGAGTTCACTTTATATTAATAATTAATACCTTTTGACTTTATTTATAAAGTTATATCTATGAATTTAAAACTACTATAAAGATTGGTAATTTCTGTGGATTTATAAAGAGACACATGTATTTAGATAGTGATAGCAACAACAAAAAAACTCCTTTTTAAATTATGAAAAAAAAAATGTTTAAAAATAAAACTAGTTTTAAAATATTTTTATTTAACTTATTCATTAAATATGCCAAATTATCAAAGTTTAGTAATTATTATATAGGACAAACTATATTATTATTTATGTGAAAGCTTAAATGTATTAATAAAATATTGATTGTACAATTTGTTGGGTATTTAAATAATATATTTAAAATATTGAGTTTTTCTTTTAACATAAATACAAAATATTTACCACAGTTTATATTTTTAAATGTCAAGTATCATATAATATAAAATAGCATTAAATATATATTTTGGTTCTCCTAAATCTTCAAAAAAAATATTTTTAATTTTTTAAAATATTTTTTTAAATAATAGGCCTTCTAAATTTTTCATCCATACTTTTGATCTCTTTATAAAATAGGTCTTCTAAAATTTTTATATTTAATTTTTAAATTCATTTTTAATAAATCGAAAGACTAATTGACATCATATAACATAAATACACATTTTTGAAGATTAAAACATAGTTAAAATTGCAATCTATCTATATAAAGATAATGTATTATGATAAATATCTTCTTATCTTATCTTCTAACTCTGCCACATCACCAATTTGAGGGTATTTATTTTCCAAAACTTGATTTTCACAACCAAACCATGCTACCTGTTACTTTGCAATTACAAATTACATAACCAAACCATACTACCTATTACTTTGCAATTACAAATTACATATTTTTGTTGAGAATGTATCAAGTGTGAGTAGTGTGGGTAATAGTCTCATATTGGTTGGAAATGTGGAGACTTGAGCATTTATAAGTGAGAAAACTCACTCACCTATTACCTTAAGGTTTTGGGTGAATATGTGGTTTGTCTCTCACAAAGGTGTTGCTCAATAAAGAAGAAGTCTAACAATGTTCAATGCTACCTAGTGAAAAATTGCCCCCAACAAATGGTATTATGAGTCTTTGTTTCGAGAAAGGGACCGACTTACTTGTATCGAAAGTCAACGGCATCAATGTGGTGAATAAGAAACGTTCCGTTGAAGAGTGTCAACGACGCCAGTATGGTGAATAAGAAACGTTCAGTGCGGTACAAGAGTTTGTGGAAGTAAGAAGAGCTTTCACTTAAGAGAGAGCATTGTGGACTCACACTTGAGGGGGGTGTTGAGAATGTATAAAATGTAAGTAGTGTGGGTAATAGTCCCACATTGGTTGGAAATATGGAGACTTGAGCATTTATAAGTGAGAGAATCCACCCACCTATCACCTTAAGGTTTTGGGTGAATATGTGGTGTGCCTCTCACAAAGATGTTGCTCCAAAAAGAAGAAGTTCAATAATGTTCAATGCTCCATAGTGAAAAAAGCCCCCAACAGATTTCTCTTTAAACCTCCAAACTTATGTTTTCTTCTAATCATTTCAATTAATTCTAAATTCCCAGTTATAACTTTTCCTCGTCTTTTCTTTATATATGAACCAATTAAACTCGAATTTAAACCAAAATGATTGTCAAATCAATCAAATTTGTTGTCATTATTTCACACCACCTTTCAACTTTCTCATCCGTCTCTCTTTGACACATCTTCCATTTTCAACTTTCTTTCCAACCTTCTATGTTTCTATCTCACCAAACAAGTCTTTAGATTTCTCATTTGAGTTTACTATCAACTACATTTTCAACATTATCTTCTAGTGCCAAGCTTTCCTAACTCAAGTAATTTAGGGTTTATATATTCTGTTGCCAATTTCTTCTTCTCTCTTCTTCAATTTTTTTGCAAGCGTCACGTACCTCTCGGTTTTATTAAATAACTGAGGGAAATATGTCCTTATTTATGTCGTATTGTGTTAATAACAGAGGGTTTTAACCAATTTTTATTTATTTTAAATTCAATTTTGACTCACTTGAATAATTTTTTTACACCTAACCCCACAAATTATGTGACGGAATCATATCATTGTATTTTATACATAACATAACACAAAATAGAAAATTTACATTATTTATAAAATCAAATATACAATGTTTACAATAGTTATAATGACATTTTGGATACACAAAAACTCTACCAAGAGAACCTATACATATTTGAGCATATACATATTTACACCTATAATGTCAAAACCTCTATGCAATGCTAATATATAGATGTAAATCAAGAAAAACTAGTGTTTACTATATTCATGATAAGATAGGAAGACACTTGCACAACATGATCAGATGTTATCTATGTTTTCTCGTGATAATGATGTTTCATTGCTAAACACTTATAATTTAAACAAAATTTAAATTATGATAAGATAACAACAACAATATTAACTTAACAAATATACATAAATTACATGTATATGGATAGTTAATACCTTAGTCCATGAATGGATAATTCCTCTGGAGACAATATTAAACATATGTCTCATCACATAGTATCCACATTCATAGTTGTTGGATTGTTTATGCGACTACAAATAATTTTCATATAATTAATAATTAATACACACAATGCACAAGTAATACGTTCGGAAAAATAAAATAAAAAATGTAAAAAAATACAAGTAGTACTTACATGGGGTTCTATGAAATTTAGCTTTTTACTAGGTATATTACGTTTCATAAAACGGTATCCCTCCATAGCTTACATGTAGGTAAACATTATACATGAATAAAAGTTATTCAAATCAATAAAAATTATTCAATATGAAAGGTTTAATTTGAGTACTACCTTGACTCGGTTGACCTGGAAAAGACAAGCTTATGTGTGGGATGTTCAGTGCGAAGAAAGTTTCCAAGAGCTGAAGAAGAGGCTGACGACATCACCAATTTTGATCTTACCAAATGCGAGTGAATATTTTGTTGTATATTGTGATACTTCTAAGATGGGCTTAGGTAGTGTGCTTATGAAAAATGCTCAGGTTATAGAGTATTCTTCGAGACAACTAAAGATTCATGAGAAGAATTATCCTACCCATGATTCAGAGTTTGTAGCAATGGTTTTTATGCTTAAAGTTTGGAGGCACTATCTGTACTGTTCAAGCTTTGAAGTTTTCAACAATCATAAAAGTTTGAAGTATTTATTTGATCAAAAGGATCTAAACATGAAGCAGAGGAGGTGACTAGAATTTTTAAAGGACTATGATTTTGAGTTGAGTTACCATCCTTGTAAAGCTAATGTAGTAGTAGTCGCTTTAAGTCAAAAGTCCTTGCATATGTCACCACTGATGGTTAGAGAGATTGATTTGATTGAGAAGTTTAGAGATCTTAACTTGGTGTGTGAGGTGACACCAAGAAGTGTTATGTTTGGTATGCTGAAGTTGACTAGTAGTGTTCTAGAAGAGATCAGGGAAGGTCAGAAGTTTGTTAGGATTGATTGATCGGTTGGTGTTAATCAGTCAAGGTAAGAAGGTAGACTTTATAGTAGATAATAATATAGTTATGAGATTTTGGAACAGAGTTTTTATGCCATATTTTCCAAAGCATAAGAAGAGAATTCTTAAAGGAAGCCAAAGTAGTAGTTTGAGTATTCATCCCAAAGCTACTAAAAAGCACCAAGATCTTAAGAAGATGATTTGGTGGACAAGTATGAAGAAGGATGTCTCTGAGTCTGTGTATTCTTGCTTGACTTGTCAAAAATCGAAGATCGAGCATCAGAAGTCGTCAGGATTGATGCAGCCTTTGAGTATTCTTGAGTGGGAGCGAGACGACATCTCTATGGATTTTGTGGTGGGTATTCCAAAGACCATGAAAGGAAGTGGTCTAATTTGGGTTGTAGTGGATAGACTGACTAAGTCGGCGCATTTTATTCTGATAAACATTAATTACCCATTACAGAAGTTGGTCGAGATCTACATCAGTGTGATTGTGAAGCTGCATGGTATTCCTTCGAGTATTGTTTCAGATATAGATCTGAGGTTCACATCAAGGTTTTAGGGGAGTTTGCAGGAAGCCTTGGGAATCAAGATAAGGTTGAGTTCTGATTACCATCCGTAGATGGGCGCTCAGACAGAAAGGATCATCTAATATTTGGACGACTTGTTGAAGGCTTATGTCTTAGAGCAGGGAGGCAGTTGGGATACTTACATGTCTTTGATTAGCTTTACCTATAACAACAGTTTCCATTCTAGTATTGGAATGACACCTTTTGAAGCTCTGTATGGTAGAAGGTGTATGACACCTTTATGTTGGTATGAATTAGGAGAGAGTATTATGTTTGGACCACAGATTATTCAGTATACTACTCAAAAGATTAAGATTATTCATGAGAAGATGAAGGCATCATGGAGCAAACAAAAGATTAATCATGAAGTCACTCAAGTTACTAGTATTGGTCATGCGTTGAAGTCTTGAAAGCTCACGCCTCATTTTATTGGTCTTTATCAGATTCTTCAGAGGGTGGGAGAAGTGGATGCAGCGGCGCGACAGGTGTCGGTCGTTCGACTCGGGTCAACGGGTCGACGATGGCGTGTTTTGCTGTTTATTTTAACAAATTTTAAATAATTTTGTGTTTTTGGTGACTGTGTGTTGACAATATTAGAATTAAAGATAATTAATAATTTATTATATTTAAAGAGCCCTTTGTTGATTGTGAGGTTATAGAATATTAATGTTATTGAAGAATATTATTCTTTTTATTGTTTTTGGAATAGCTTTTGTTATATGCTCTCCTTTTACTTATGTTGTGACAATTTCTTTTATTTGCTTAATTACTTTGGACCTCCATATACATGTTGTTTTTGTTCGTACTTTACCATACTATTTTGTCTATCAGTTAATTACAACCATTGATTTGTTAGAGAAATTTGACTTTTATTATAATCACATATAAAGTAACACAAACGGAAGATTGTGATGAATTGACAGTATAAATATTTTTACACTGACAGTGTATAACAATTAATCTCATTATTAATAATATTTTGTCACTAAAAAAACAAATTGCAATTTAATATTAATTATAAATTTTAATAATGCTTTTAAATATTGTACAGATAAATTAATAAAATACATTAGTAAGTGATTAAGGATATAATAAGAAAAAAAAAACGATGATATTAAAATTGACACACTTTATTACATTTCCCCATTTTAAATTATTTTTAAAGATTTATTTTGTGCTTGTTAAATCACTCGTGAGTTTGTCATTATTCAATCAAACATCAAACTTTAATATATACTAAAAAAAATAATGTAAGTCCGAGACCCAAAATATGAAACCTCATACAATAAGATGTGAGGTTATTATTTATTAAATTTCCTTAATTATAAGCAATCATCTTGACTTATAAAAATGTCATTATTCAGATGCTCATTTAATCCACAAACTATACAACATGAGCAGGTGTGTGTATTAACAGTAGTGTCACATCTACAACGACGAGCCTGAGCACCTTTAAACCTTGCATTAAATTCAGCATTGCAGTCACGTTGTGCATGCAGACAGTCACCACTCAATCCTGTAAGAACTTTAGAACAATATTTGATATTGGGTTCTATACCTACATGAACAACATTATAGAACAAAATATCAAACAAAATAATAATAATACTAATAATAATAATAACAATAATAATAATAATAAGAATAAGAATAATAATAATAATAATATACCAGATCCATAGCTAAGGTTGAAGAGAACAATCAAAGCAGCAACAAATAGGAGAATGCTTCCTAGCTTCATGATATTATTAACACACTCAGTATTATCAAATAGAACTTTGGAAATGTTGGAACAATGTAAGAGAAATGAAATACATACATATATATTACTGGAGTTCACTTTATATTAATAATTAATACCTTTTGACTTTATTTATAAAGATATATCTATAAATTTAAAACTACTATAAAGATTGTTCATTTCTGTGATTTTATAAAGAGACACCTGTATTTAGATAGTGATAGAAACAAAAAAAAACCTTTTTAAATTATGAAAGAAAAAAGTTTAAAATTAAAACTAGTTTTAAAATATTTTATTTAACTTATTCATTAAATATGTCAAATTATCAAAGTTTAGTAATTATTATATAGGACAAAATATATTATTATTTATGTGAAAGCTTAAATGTATTATTAAAAAATTGATTGTACAATTTATTGGGTATTTAAATAATATATTTAAATTATTGATTTTTTCTTTTCAATATTAACATAAATACAAAATATAACATGATAAGTACCATACTTTATATTTTTAAATGTCAACTATCATATAATATAAAATAGCGTTAAATATGTTTATGGTCCTCTTAAATATTTTAAATTTTATTTTAAGTTTTTTAAAATATTTTTTTAAAGAATAAGTCATCTAAAACTTTTCATCCACATTTTTAATCTCTTTTACAATTTAAAGACGTTTTTTACAACATAACAACAGAGTTAGCGATGGTTTTAGCAACGATTTATTATTTAGTGACAATTTTAACGATAATTTCGTATTAGGGATCAAAAGTGTGATTTTTTTCCAAAATAACCAACATTTTCAAATTAAATACGAAAATAACCATTTTTTCAAAAAAAAAAAACCAAAATAACCAACTTTGGTGAGGATGCGTCGGGGCAATTGGCGAACCCCCAAAAAAATAAACGAAGAGGCGCCAGTATGTGTGGCGCCTGCATGGCTCTCCAAAAGGAGGCGCCAGAGGCAATGGCGCCTGTGTGTGTGTGTGTGCAAGGCGCCAATTTTTGTGGCGCCTGTGTGTGTGTGTGGCGCCTGTGTGTGATGTGGGTGCCAATTCACCTTCCGTCTCTAGTTCAACCATCAATTTTAATTTTCTTTGTTTCAACAATGTCTGCATACATTCAAAAACGAAATGTTGATGTAATATTTTCTGCCGTTGCGGCTCCGATACAGGTTCGACTTTGGAACACAAATACGTTTGAACATCTTAATCGGACGTTGTACAGTTGGTTAGAGGGAGAAATTGGAGAGGATGAACGGATTAGAAGAATACAATGGCTTGTGTCCACGTTCAACCAAAACGGAGAAGTGCGCGAATGGGTGGATATTAAGACCGACCAAGATGCTCGTAGGATGATGCATTACATGTTCAAAATTGTTTTGATGGTTATAATCGCATAGTTTTTTTATTCTAGTTGTTTTAATTGTTTGTGTTATTTTTTATGAACAACTGTCTTTTCGTCACAGACGTCTTCTATGAAGTAAAATTAATTTTCCATATATTGCAACAGAGGTACTTTGAAATAAATTTAAGTTTCCATATATAGCGACAGAGGTACATCTGAATTTATCTGGTTGTGCTCGTTCCAACACTAGGACAGTTATTACGATTGTGACCTAGTTGACGGCATGAACTACATAGTCTAACCATTTTGTTCCCCGTATCCATTTCAGTTCGAATCCGGGTGCTGGTAGGGCGACCCTTTTTCTTCCTTCTCATAATTTCGTTGTGCCAGACGATGTCCCCTTCATATTCTGGCCAATAATCATCTTTTACCACTACCGAAAAACTAAATTTATAAACATTTGAAAGGCTGGCGACTTTGTAAACTTCAGATAGCAAGCAAGATGAATCCCTTCGAATCTTTGAGCACGCCGCAATGACATGGGAGCAGGGGGTACGAAAGGCTTGGAACCTTCCGCAGTCGCACCAACCTCTATCTAGTTCGACTCTGTACTGTCCCATCGGCATGCCCTCATTGTGATCCTTGGACTCGGCAACATTAAACCAACCTTTAGTTCTGTCAAATACCGTAACCACGTGTGTGTTTGCTTTGGCAGCTTCATGCCTGATGAATTTCATTGAAGCATCACTGAACAACTGTCCAGATTGCAACATTGAACTCCAAAGCGGTTATTGGTAGGTTATGGATGCCTTTGAAGACAAAGTTCATTGATTCCACAAGATTTGTTATCATGTGGCCCCAACGCTGACCGTTGTCGTATTCCCTAGTCCACTTCTCCAACGGAATACTATCGATCCACCGAACCGCATCTTCGTTCGACAATCTTATTTCCTCGCGGTAGTGTTTGAAAGAAGGTTCTAATAATGTGTAACCTGCATTGACAACCTTCTTACGCAATGTCTTATCTTTGATTTCTCGCATGAAATTATGAGCAATATGTCTAATACAAAACACATGCGTCGAAGGAGGAGTTTGCCAGCCATTGTCAATGTTATTATATGCATTGATGATTGAGGGGTGTCTATCAGAGATCAAACACAAGTTAGGTTGAGGTGCAACGTGCAATCGGAGATTTCTTAGGAAAAAACTCCATCCCTCAGCAGTCTCCCCTTCAACTAGGGCAAAGGCGATCGGAAAAATATTGATGTTCCCATCTTGTGCCACTGCCATCAGTAACGTTCCTTTGTATTTTCCATACAACCATGTACCATCAATTTGTATAATTGGTTTACAGAAAGAAAAACCTATGATACACGGTTGATACGCCCAAAATAGACGATGAAATATTCTATTTCCAACAGCACACGTTCCATCTGGTGTATATGCGGGCAATGTTTCCATGTTGATAATTGTCCCGGGAGCATAGTGTTTTAGAGACAACAAGTATTTTGGAAGTTTTTTGTAAGATTCCTCCCAATTGCCAAACACTTTTTCAACAACTTTTGTTCTAGCTATCCATGCCTTCCTATATGATGGTGTGTACTCGTACTCTGCCCTAATATGCGAGATTATTGTACTCACCTTTAACGACGGATTATCGCCAATGACAGACAATAATTCATCGCATATTAGCTGAGAGCTTAATTTACGATGATCCTGCATTGGGTTTGTTAGCATGCATGTGTGATCTGGACCCATTGATCCAATCTCCCAAGACTCGCTCCTCTTCTGATACGAAGCTGACAACCTAAAAAGGCAGTGCTCATTCGGACAATAAACTTTATACCTCGATGCATCAGTTCTGTCTACTCTGAAATCTGCTGATAGTTGCATGTGGAATTTCTTAATGGCTTTTACACATTCCTCTTTTGTGCGAAATGTGTCTCCTTGTTTCAGAGATCCTTGCGTTTACACGTAAGGATTGTACCATACATCTGCCAAAGGTTCATCTGAACCCAAATTTAACTTTGTCATGTGTTTGGGTGGGCAATATACATGACTTTCTGGAATTGGCTCCTCTTCCTCTTCAGCGTTCACCATCGAATCAACCATGATCTCAGGTTCCTCTTCTTCATCGTCTGGAACATTCACCTCAGCTTGTTCGCCATCAGTCTCACAAAACACTTGTGACTGATCAATGTACTGAGACTCCTGTTGTTGATGTGGTAATATATACAACTCTATATCATTGAAACCGGAAGGTTCGTGACTGCCAAACATATGATGAACATCATCATTATCTCGAATCTTCTTCTGATAAAATTTTACCTGGTTTTCTGCAAACCAAACTGGATTTTTATAGATGATCTGACCCACATTATTGCACTGCAATTTCTTTTCTATTCTTTGTTTCAGATGTGAAAAATTTGATCGCCGATTTATTGTAAACCGAGTCACCTATGTGTTTCGAAAACAAAAACCGAACAACTGATGATCAAATATTTCACCTTCGACATGTGCAGTGATCATATAATGTTGTGTGGAAGACATTGTGTTGAAATATTAAATATGTAGATAGTTTGAATGAGATTGAAATTGAATGCATTCCTGAGTTGTTCAACTGCACAACATAAATAGTTGGTCATTGGTAAGTTGGTCAATGCTTTAATAAGTTGGTAATTGTCTGTACAAACTTGACTATGCATGCAGTTGAAGGAATCCAACACGCAGAGAAAAGATTGAAAAGAATACATAAGCGTCAGGGAATCAAAGAATCTCTGAGTCCTGTGTCTTAAGATTCCACCTAGGTGCCCATTCCCTAGGCACCATTTAGTTAATTATATTTATTATTTAAATTAACAGTAAATAATATTTTTCACTTCTTTTTATTATCTTAGGTGGTCAGTAAGGGGAATGAACTACAATAGGTGCCCGAAACACGCTATTGTAGTCTATCGAAATCTATTGGATCACATTGGACATGATGATGTAATACTCCTACCAAACTATATTTTAATTTAAAAATACTTCTCAAATTATTTTCCATCTAACGATTTGGTATTTTTTCCATTTTGTTTAGAGGCCATATCTGGGTCTGAATCATGATGTGAACCATAACGATGTTGCAGTTTGGACAGCGAAGACCCCGATTATCCGATTCACTATACTTGAAATGCACCAAAGTGACTGGGTCAAACTGCAGTTCGGAATGCTACAACATATTCCAGAATCTCCCACGTGTTTGGGGAATTGGCATCAAAAAAGGGTCGATGCATAGTGGAATTATTCTGACTGGAGAGACTTTGCAAAAGACATGTGTCGTCAATGGAGGAATCGACGACAACACATCCTGAACGAACCAGACATCCAAGGTGCAAGACCGACTCAACAATATATGGCATGGTTTAGGTCTGTAATAACTCAGCAATTTGTATCTGAGCCGCGGTATTTGATGGATCCGCGCCAACTTGCTTTGTCATCGTATGTCCCACATCAATTCACCACCCAACACCAATGTGAACCCACCCAAACCCAACAACCAACCACACAACATCACCCGACCACATACACAAAACAACCACACACCCAACATCGCAACTCGTTCATGCCAACCACCCAACAATGAACCATCCAACGTCGCAATCCATTCATACCACCCACCTAAACACAAAACCAAGAACCAAACCCCGCAACCACAACCGTTTATAGCCCAGATGATTCATATGGGTCACGTCATCGTAGCCCCCCACCATTTAACACCCAACCACTGTTTAACTATAGTACGCCTCAAGAACCATTGCTTCGTTTTCAAAACGACTCAATGGGCCAATTTGGGCAACTATACCGTCCCCAATTCACCCAACCCCAACGCCCTAACTACGATGACATGGGAACCAAACTCCATTACGGAAGCGCCGTTGGCCAGAGCCCCTCCGGATATTGGGAGCAAATGATGACACATCTATCAAATACCGCCGGAACTTCTGTCGGACCTTCCAACCAGCCATCGCTCGATCAGGTTAGCACCCAAAGACCACAAACACCTCAAGAAAACCGTGGGAGACCTCGGAGACAATCTAACGCACCGGGATATGAAACCGGAGGACGTTATAATCGGGCGGGTCATTAGGTTTTTGGTATTTCCAATGTAACCAATTATTACATCTTTAATGAATCATGTTTATTTTCATTTTTATTTCTTATGTATTAAATAATAAATATTAAATATTAAAAACCAAAAATATTTTAAAAAAATAAATAACTAAAATAAATTTAAAAAAAAATAAAAAATAAAAAATACTAGAAGAGGGTGTATGCGCCAGATGTGGTGGCGCATACACCCACCACAACAAGAGAACATAGGCGCCATTGCCTTTGGCGCCTCCTTTAGGAGGGCCATGTAGGCACCAGGTGCATGGGCGCCTCCTCTTGGAGGGCCATGCAGGCGCCACAAGCATTGGCGCCTCTTCAAGAGGCCCAATGCATGTGCGCCAATTCATTTGGCGCCTCCTCTCACAAAGTTGGTTATTTTGGTATTTATTTTGAAAAATTGGTTATTTTCGTATTTAATTTGAAAATGTTGGTTATTTTGGAAAAAAAATCTCAAAAGTGTGGATGAAAAATTTTAGGAGGACCATTATTTGAAGGAAATATTTTGAGGGACTAAAAAATGAGATATTTAGGATGACCACTAACATATTTAACCCTATAAAATATATAAAAAAAATTGGCATAAATATAAAAGTCTAGATATCATTTTGATTTTAGTTTTTCTTTTTAAAAAATCATTTTAGTTTATAATTTGCGATTTCAAAATATTTTTAATTTAGGACAGATTGTTTTAACTTTAAAAAATATATTTTTTATATTTTTAAAAATGATTTATATAAAAAAATTAAAAAATTAAATGTTTTTTAAATTCGTTTTTAATAAGCCGAAAGGCTAATTGAGATTCTATAACATAAATATATATTATTAATAAATAAAACATAATCAAAATTGCAATCTATCTATATAAAAATACTAATGTAGTGTGATTAATATCTTTTTATCTTATCTTCTAATTTTGCCACATCACCAATCTGAGGGTATTTTTTGTCCAAAACTTATTTTTCACAACCCAACCGTATTACCGATTATTTTGCAATTATAAATTACATGTTTTTTTCACTAAACCTGCAAACTTATATTCTCTTCTGATCATTTCAATTAGTTTCCCAGTTACAACTTTTCCTCACCTTTTCTTTATATATGAATCAATTAAACTCAATTTTGAACCAAAAAAATGGTCAAATCATTCAAATTTGTTGTCATCATTTCACACCACCTTTCAATTTTCTCATCCTTCTCTCTTCTACACATCTTTCTTTTCCAGTTTTCTTTCCAACCTTTTATGCTTTTATCTCACCAAACAAGTCTTTAGACTTTTCATTTGAGTTTACTATCAACTACATTTTCAACTTTATCTTCTAGTGTTAAGCTTTCCTAACTCAGGCAATTTATTCTTCTCATTTCTTCAAAAAATTTTAGGGTTTATACGCTTTGTTACCAATTTCTTCTTCTCTTTTCTTTGAATTTTGCGCGCGTCACATACGTCGCGGTTTTATTAAATAACCGAGAGAAATATGCCCTTATTTACGTTGGATTATGTTAATAACCGAGGGGTTTAACCAATTTTTGTTTGTTTTAAATTCAACTTTGACTGGCCTGGATCATTTTTTTACACATAACCTACAAACTATGTAACGGAATCAGATCATTGTATTTTATACAGAACATAACACAAAAATAGCAATTTTACGTTGTTTACAAAGTCAAATATACAATGCTTACAATACCTATAATGATATTTAGGATACACAAAAACTCTATCAAGAGAACCTATACATACTTGAACCTATACATATTTATACCTATAATGTCAAAATCTTTATACAATGATAATGTACAGATGTAAATCAAGAAAAACTAGTGTTTACTAGATTCATGATAAGATAGGAAGGTATCGGTCCAATGTGATCAAATGTCATCTATGTCTTCTTGTGATAATGGTGTTTCGTTGCTAAACCCCTATAATTTAAACCTCTGCGTACTTGTTAATATTAACTTAACAAATAAACATAAATTACATGTATATGGATAGTTAATACCTTAGTCCATGAATTGATAATGCCTCTAGAGACAATATTAAACATATGTCTCATCACATAGTATCGATATTCATAGTCGTTGGGTTGTTTATGCAACTACAAATAATTTTCATATATTTACTAATTAATACACACAAAGCACAAGTAGTACATTAGAAAAAAAAAAGACAAGTAGTAATTACATGAGATTCTATGAAATTTGTTTTTTACTAGATATATTAAGTTTCACAAAATCGTATCCCTCCATAGCTCTACATGTATGTAAAAATTATGCATGAAAAAAAATTAGGCTTAAATAGTCATTTGGTCCCTGCAAGTTGGCGTATTTTTCAATTTGGTCCCTGAATCTTTTTTTTTGAAGTAGTCCATGAATGTTAAAATCATTTTGGTTTTAGTCCCTCAAGTGAAAATCACATAAAAAAATCGAAGGAAAATCCGCAGGAAACCTGCAGATTTTAAATCTGCGGGAAATTTCAAAGGAAAATCCACAGGAAACCTGCAGATTTTCCTACGGATTTTGATTTTAAGGACTAAAACCAAAAAGATTTAACATTCAGGGATTATTAAACTTATGAAAGTACCATGAATCATCTTTCAAACCCAATTGGGTTTGAAAGTGATAACCTCGATATTGGTCGGTACTCTGTAATTCTGAGATAATGGGATTAAGGGAGTGAAAGTTAGGATCTTCTAACTTAGTCAATACGTAGTTCGAAACATATAAGAGTAAGTCCCACTAAACAGAAGGTAGGAAAACTCTGGATATCGCCTTACTAGTCTTAGCCTTGAGAGAAGGCGGCTGATAAATTATGAAAAACACCTTATTGGACCTGGTCATATAGAAGGAGGCAGAGACTTTTGTAAAACCTTACCTTATTGGACAATGGATTATCGATCGACAATAACGTTTGAAACACTAGTCGGGCTAGAGGTTCGTCAATAGCTTCGACGTGATAGATTCGTAGCTCCTATTGTTCTATGTGGCTCGAACATTTAAGATATTAGCTTACATGTTATTGTATAGTGCTTTATGCTTCATTTCTTGAGTCATATGGGGTAGTATATGTGAATGCTAGCAGGATGAAATTAAGGATACTCACTTGGATACTCACTCGGATGATCGATATGGTGGAATCGTGATGCCATGTAGGCAATGTCACTTCGTTACTCATCATGAATGGGGGACGTGTAGCCACTTAGGCGTAAACCCACTACATTTCGGAACTCGTATCAATGTGCACTCATTTGACTCATCATGATGTGTGCTTATGCAAGCCTCTTGACGATAGGCACTTGGTTACTCATCAAGGGTGTGCTTGTGTGGCCTAGGTCAGAAGGCATGAGCTACTTCTGGTTTCCCTGTACATGGGTATGGGTTTGCATATTGGGTTGTATTGTTCTATTGGATGCTTGTTGATTCTCAATTGGATGGTCAAGGGGATCCCAATTATGATGATATGTGATGATGTTTGTATTCCTATACTTGATAGTGAGGAAACCCCTAATCAATGGTGGATCTATATTGATGCATGTACTCTGTAGAGCCGAGAGGACCCATAGGATAGGAGGACTCGCTAAGATTTAGTAATCTCACCCCAATTCTATTATTATTATTATTATTATTCGGGTGTCTCTTAGAAAGTGAAGAATTGCTAGAAGGTTTGGATTAAAGACTTGGGTGAGCAGATGGTATGAAGATCTTATCAAATCTTATCTTTCTGTTGTGCATTCCTTGAAGACATGTGTTATATACACTCTTAGTTTGGATTTTTGAGATGTATACAATTTTTATTATGTCATCTTTAGCTTTTGTATGTTTTTATGTACCATATTTTAACATCACTACACATTATTCTAGACATATATGTATGGAGTGTTACATTTGGTCATTTCCAAACAAAAAAAGATTCATGAACCATATTGAAAGCATGCTAACTTACAGAGACCAAATGACTATTTAAGCCTAAAAACTATTAAAAATTAAAGGTAAAATTTGAGTACTACAAATAATACCACTTACCTGCTCTAAACCTTTTCCATATCTTCATCAAGATGATAGTGTAACGAGCATAACAAAACTACAATACTTTGTTTTTGACATAAAATAATTAGTTATCAAAGATTCTGACATAAACACTCAGAATAATTAATAATGTCTTAAAATTGATTTATAAATGAAAACCAAAATTAAAGCATATACTTACTTATGGATAAACAATGCAATATAATAATCTTTATTCTCCTTAGCCAACTTATCTTGTATGTGCATCTTGATAGCCTTTGTTGAATTATCTCGAAATTGAATTTTCAAATGGATCTATGAAACTATACATTTTCAATTTCCTTTCAACACACATCTCATACAGAACCCTAATTAAAAGTTAATGCAAATGTCAAAACTTTATGTTAAAGTATGAGAACACTGAGTATAAATTGAAATCACTGTAATAATTATACTTATGAGGACCACGATAGTATTACGGGTACGTCTAACCAATTATCTCCCTTCAAAAATTCCAAAAGATAACTCTTATGAAGTACACTAGGTATTTCTGGTTCATGTTTTGATTCAAACGTGGAAAATTATAGAATCTCATATATCATACTAGATAGTCTTTGAGTGTTGTCTAGTTGAGGTGATGTGGTATAAATATTATGAACCGAGGTGGAACAACTATATCTCGTGCTTGCACCACCCATAATAACTTCCCAACTACTTTCTCAAGCATGTCCAACTGATCTAGATTTGGCTGGTTGAATACGCCCATTGATTTCAATTTATGCATCATAAAAAACAACTTAGTACAATGCAAAAATAATATCCACAAACAAAAATCAACATATAACACATAAATTTTAAATTATATGTATACCTCAGTCACATCACTGAGATACTTCTCTCGGTCAACCTCGGCCAACCTCTCTCGTTCGTTATGCACCTCCTGCAACATCTTCTCTCGCTCCTCCTGCAACTTCCTGTCCCGTTCCTTCCCCCTTTTTTCTGCACATCGTGCAACATATTCTCTCGCTCCTCCTGCAATTCCATATCTCACTCCTCGTGCAATATCCTCTCTTACGCCTCCTGATTCCACTTCCCCCGCTCGTGTTCTAATACCTCCCCTATCTTTTCAAAAACTATCTCTTTAATTTATCTCCCATGATTTATTTGGTTAATTGGTTGTGATGGTCTAAAATGTAGCTTCAAGTTGACGTCTCTTCCAAGACCACAGACACACCCAATATGCTTCTCGGTTCCAATTGATTCTACCAAGATGCATGACAGGCTTGTGGAATGAAGATAAAAACTTTGGCTTTTCCAACCACTTCATCCTACAACACATTGAATTAACTAAAATATGTTTGACTTAGGATTGATTGATCGGTTGGTGTTAATCAATCAAGGTAAGGAGGTAGACTTTAGAGTAGACAAGAATGGAGTTATGAGATTTTGGAACAGCGTTTTTGTGCCATATTTTCCAACGCGTAAGAAGAGAATTCTTGAAGAAAGCCAAAGTAGCAGTTTGATTATTCATCCCAAAGCTACTAAAAAGTACTAAGATCTTCAGAAGATGATTTGGTGGACAAGTATGAAGAAATATGTCTCTGAGTCTGTGTATTCTTGCTTGACTTGTTAGAAGTCGAAGATCGAGCATCAGAAGTCGTCAAGATTGATGCAACCTTTAAGTATTATTGAGTGGAAGTAGGACAACATCTCTATGGTTTCATGGTGGGTTTTCCGAAGACCACGAGAGGAAGTGATCCAATTTGGGTTGTAGTGGATAGAATGACTAAGTCGGAGCATTTTATTCTAATAAATATCAGTTACCCATTGTAGAAGTTGGTAGAGATCTACATCGGTGTGATTGTGAAGTTGCATGGTATTCCTTCGAGTATTGTTTCAAATAGAGATCTGAGGTTCACATCAAGGTTTTAGGGGAGTTTGCAGGAATCCTTGGGAACCAAGATGAGGTTGAGTTCTGCTTACCATCCGTAGACTTACGCTCAGACATAAAGGATCATCTAATCTTTGGAAGACTTGTTGAGGGCTTGTGTCTTGGAGCAGGGAGGAAGTTGGGATACTTACATTTCTTTGATTGGCTTTACCTATAAAAACAGTTTACATTCTAGTATTGGAATGACACCTTTTGAAGCTCTATATGGTAGAAGGTGTATGACACCTTTATGTTGGTATGAATTAGGAGAGAGTGTTATGCTTGGACCACAGATTGTTCAGTATACTATTCAGAAGATTAAGATGATTCATAAGAAGATGAAGGCATTGTGGAGCAAAAAAAATAGTAATCATGACAAGCAAAGGAAGGAAATTGAGTTCCAAGAGGGAGATCATGTTTTCTTGAGAGTCACTCAGGTTACTGGTGTTGGTCATGCGTTTAAGTCTCAAAAGCTCATGCCTCGTTTTATTGGTCTTTATCAAATTCTTCAGAGGGTGGGAGAAGTGGATTACAGAGTTGCCTTACCATCATCTCTTTCGAACCTTGATGATGTTTTTCATATGTCTCAACTTCTGAAGTATATTCCTGATATGTCTCATTTTATCCAATTGGATGATGTGCAAGTGAGAGAGAACTTGATTGTTGAGGCATTACCCTTGCAGATCGAGGATCGATAAGTGAAATATCAGAAAGGTAAAGAGATTTCTTATGTGAAGGTGATATGTGAAGGATTTGCTGGTGGAAGCATGACGTGGAAGTTGGAGAACCGGAAGCGAGAATCTTATCTGGAGTTGTTTCCTCCAAGTAATTTTCGAGGGCGAACATTATTTTAAGCGAGAGAGAGTTGTAACACCACAGTTTTAATTTTAATATGATTAGTATTGTTTTAATATTTTTTATAATTATTTGAGTTTTGATATGCTTTTATTTAATTAAAGAGGTGTTATTTAATTATTTGATGGTTGAGTTTTTATTAAGAATTAGTTAATATTTAAATTAATTAAGAATAATATAAGAAGTAGAGAATTTGTGGTTTCCGGGAGAAAACTAGAAATTAATTTAAAATAGAGTAATAAGGTGGAATTAGTAATAGGTGGAGGTGAGGGGAGTTGTGAGATGTATTAAAATGAGGATTAGGGTTATTTTATTTAAAACAGAGAAGTTAGAAGGAAAAATTGGCAATGCGTGCTTTTGTTGGGAAAAAGGCAAAAAGAAACCTAGGAGATCGTTGAAAGAGCAGAGAGAATCTCAAAAGGCGAAGTTCATCGCTCTGCAATTTTTTATACAAGGGGGGATTATTCATATATGGAAGGCTAAACAGAGGGATAGTGAGGGGTCTTTACCCACTTGTCTTCTCCCTTTTCCTTTAATATGTAATTGATGTTTGTGGTCAAAAAGTGTTTGGGCAAAACCCTTTGAGACGGTCGATTGATAGATGTTTCTTTTTATTCTTTAGTAATATGATATGAATTCCCATTTGATTTGTACTCTGATTTGATAACCATGTTGATGTCATATTGATACCTTGTTGATCGTAATATCTTGTTGGTGTATGGAGGTTGCTTGTGAGTCGTAGATATGTTCAATAGGGTAAATATCATAAAATTCAAAAAGTAAAAAAGTAAGAAAATGTCAAAATCGACGAAAAGAATCGAGAATCAAGGGTGTTGCGTCGAAAACATCGACCACGGTACATAAGAGCCACAGCGGCGCGGTGAACGGTCGCGAATAGACGGAGTCGTGACACCGCAACGCAATATGTGCGGGGCGCGTATGTGGATGCAACTGTGCGGCAAGCATAGGTCTTTCGACCCGGGTCAACGGGTCGATGATGGCGTGTTTTGCGGTCTATATCAATAAATTTTGAATAATTCTATATTTTTGGTAACTATGTGTTGACAATATTAGAATTAAAAATAACTAATAATTTATTATATTGAAAGAGCTCTGAGTTGACTTCGTTGAATGTGAGGTTGTAGAATATTAATATTATCGAAGAATGTTATTCTTTTTATTATTTTTGGAATAGTTTTTGTTCTATGCTCTCCTTTTACTTATGTTGTGACAATTTTTTGTATTTGCTTTATTAGATTGAAACTCCATATGCACGTTGTTTTTGTTCGTACTTTACCATACTATTTTGTCTATATTATTAATAATATTTTGTCACTAAAAAACAAATTGCAATTTAATATTAATTATAAATTTTAATAGTGCTTTTAAATATTGTACAAAGATAAATTAATAAAATACATTAATAAGTGATTAAGATATAATAAGAAAAAAAACGATGATATTAAAATTAACACACTTTATTACATTACTCCATTTTATATTTTCTTTAAAATATTTATTTTATGCTTCTTAAATCACTTATGAGTTTGTCATTATTCAATCAAACATCAAACTTTAATATATATTAAAAAAAATGTAAGTCTGAGACCCAAAATATAAAACTTCATACAATAAGATTTGAGGTTAATATTTATTAAATTTCCTTAATTATAAGCAATCATCTTGACTTACAAAAAGGTCATTATTCTGATGCACATTTAATCCACAAACTATACAACATGAGCATGTGTGTATTAACCGGAGTGTCACATCTACAACGACGAGCCTGAACACCTTTAAACCTTGCATTAAATTCAGCGTTGCAGTCACGTTGAGCATGCAGACAATCACCACTCAATCCTGTAAGAACCTTAGGACATTATTTGATATTGGGTTCTGTACCTACATGAACAACATTATAGAAAAAAATGATCAAATATAATAATAATAATAATAATAATAATAATAATAATAATAATAATAATAATAATATCCCAGATCCATAGCTAAGATTGAAGAGAGCAATCAAAGCAGCAACAATAGGAGAATGCTTCCTAGCGTCATGATGTTATTAACACACTCAGTATTATCAAATAGAGCTTTCAAAATGTTGGGACAATGTAAGAGAAATGAATATATATATATATATATATATATATATATATATATATATATATATATATATATATATATATATATATATATATATATATATATATATATTATATATATATATATATATATATATATATATATATATATTACTAGAGTCCACTTTATATTAATAATTAATACCTTTTGACTTTATTTATAAATTTATATCTATGAATTTAAAACTACTATTAAGATTGTTAAGAGATACATGTATTTAGAAAGTGATAGCAACAACAAAAATTCCTTTTTAAATTATGAAAAAAAATGTTTAAAAATAAAACTAGTTTTAAAATATTTTTATTTAACTTATTCATTAAATATGCCAAATTATCAAAGTTTAGTAATTATTATATAGGACAAATTATATTATTATTTATGTGAAAGCTTAAATGTATTAATAAAATATTGATTGTACAATTTGTTGGGTATTTAAATCATATATTTAAAATATTGAGTTTTCTTTAAACATAAATACAAAATATTTACCACAGTTTATATTTTTAAATGTCAACTATCATATAATATAAAATAGCATTCAATATATAATTATGGTTCTTCTAAACGTTCTAAATTTTGATTTTTAATTTCTTAATATATTTTTTTTTAAGGAATAGACCTTCTAAAATTTGCATCCACACTTTTGATCTCTTTACAGAATAGGCCTTCTAAAATTTTTATATTTAATTTTTAAATTCGTTTTTAATAAATCGAAAGACTAATTAACATCATATAACATAAATACACATTATTGAAGATTAAAACATAGTTAAAATTGCAATTTATCTATATAAAGATAATGTATTGTGATAAATATCTTCTTATCTTATCTTCTAATTCTGCCACATCACCAATTTGAGGGTATTTTTTTTCCAAAACTTACTTTTCACAACAAAACCATGCTACATGTTACTTTGCAATTACAAATTACACAACCAAACCATAAGACCTGTTACTTTGCAATTACAAATTACATGTTTTTGTTGAGAATGTATCAAGTGTGAGTAGTGTGGATAATAGTCCCATATTGGTTGGAAATATGGAGACTTGGGCATTTATAAGTGAGAGAATTCACTCACCTATCACTTTAAGATTTTGGGTGAATATATGGTGTGTCTCTCATAAGGGTGGTGCTCAATAAAGAAGAAGTCTAACAATGTTCAATCCTCCGTAGTGAAAAATTCCCCCAACAAATTATATTATGAGACTTTGGTTCGAGAAAGGGACTGACTTACTTGTATCGAAAGTCAACGACACTAGTGTGGTGAATAAGAAGCTTTCCGTTGAAGAGTGTCAACGACGGCAGTGTGGTGAATAAGAAACATTCAGTACGGTACAAGAGTTTGTGGAAGTAAGAAGAGCTTTCACTTGAAGGGGAGCATTGAGAATGTATCAAATGTGAGTAGTGTGGGTAATAGTCCCACTTTGGTTGGAAATGTAAAGACTTCAGCATTTATAAGTGAGAGAATCCACCAATCCATCACCTTAAGGTTTTTGGTGAATATGTGGTGTGCCTCTCACAAAGGTGTTGCTCCAAAAAGAAGAAGTCCAATAATGTTCAATGCTCCCTAGTGAAAAAATCCCCCAACAGTTTTCTCTTTAAACCTCCAAACTTATGTTCTCTTCTAATCATTTCAATTAGTTTTGAATTCCCAGTTACATTTTTCCTTTATATATGAACCAATTAAACTCGAATTTTAACCAAAATGATTGTCAAATCAATCAAATTTATTGTAATTATTTCACACCACCTTTCAACTTTCTCATCCTTCTCTCTTTGACACATCTTCCATTTTCAACTTTATTTCCAACCTTCTATGTTTCTATCTCACCAAATAAGTCTTTAGATTTCTCATTTGAGTTTATTATCAACTATATTTTCAACATTATCTTCTAGTGCCAAGCTTTCCTAACTCAATTAATTTAGGGTTTATACATTTTGTTACCAATTTCTTCTTCTCTCTTATTCAATTTTTTTGCACGCGTCACGTACCTCTCGGTTTTATTAAATAACTAAGGGAAATATGTCCTTATTTACGTCAAATTGTGTTAATAACCAAGGGTTTTGACCAGTTTTTTTTTTGTTTTAAATTCAATTTTGATTGACCTAGATAATTTTTTTACACATAACCTACAAATTATGTGACAGAATCAGATCATTGTATTTTATACATAACATAAGACAAAATAGAAATTTTACATTATTTACAAAACCAAATGTACAATGCTTACAATAGTTATAATGACATTTGGGATACATAAAAACTCTACCAAGAGAACCTATACATATTTGAACATATGCATATTTACACATATAATATCAAAACCATATCCAATGCTAATATATAGATGTAAATCAAGAAAAACTAGTGTTTACTATAGTCATGATAAGATAGGAAGACACCGGTCTGAAGCTAGCGGAAATATATCCGAAAGTATCGCACGCTCGAACATACAACAGAGTTGCCATCGAACTTTATTTATCCCCAAAGGGAAGGGAAAACATCGATAAAACCCGGGGAAAAGAGATATACTGGGTAAGGAAGTCGGTTATGCAAGGGGAAGGTATTAGCACCCCAAACATCCATGGTACTCCATGGAAACCGTTTTGATTGTTCTCGCTTGAATATGTGTTAACTAAAGATTACTCGCAAAGAATGGGAAAAGGAAAAGAAATAGATAAAGTGCTCGGTGAGGATTGGGGCCCTCATGCCTACGTATCCTCATAGTGCAATGAGGAATTCAAAGCTTCGTAGTTCAAGGAACTAAAGGCGGGAGATGAAAAGAAGAGTGATCAAAAGTGTGGTATGAACCAAAGGAATACTATGATTTGAACTCCAACAAGGGGTGAAAACATGAACCCAAGAGTAAAACTAGTATGAACCAACACGTTAGGGCCTACAACATCGTATTGGAATAACCGGAAAAAAAAGAATGAATCAAGTGTTTGATTACATAGTACAAACAACTCTTAGTTCATAAAGATGTACAAGATGGAGCACAAAGGTATACTGTACTTGGCTCAGAGATAATTGGTATATCACATGAAGTGAATGAAGGTAGAGTATGAAGGTATCATGGAAATGAAAGGAGTGAAGTGACCGAAGTCCCAGAATAGAGTATTTGGTGATAAGTGACTAAGAAGGTATAGTTTGAAATCGAAAGGTGAAAGTGTATTGGAATCCATAGGAGAAATGGAATTTGTACCATAGAGGGAAAGGTGGCATGAACCACAAGTGAGGGGTCTAAGACATGGTATCACTATATGGTTGGCCGAAAAAGAAGGAATTAAATGTCTGGCAATAAGCCAAGCAACTCTAGGTGCAAAAGTGGACTATTCATTAGGAGTCCTAAAAGGGTATATATGGAATTCCAAAGAGAGTGTATCTCGATGTCAAAGGTATAATATGTCACTAGGTGGACGGTTTATGATCGAAGGTAGGTAATGAATTATGAAAGATGTGGATGGTGCCCTAAGGCGAAGGGGGGATAATTAGAAGTATGCTCGCCAAGGATTCACATTCTCGTGCCTACGTATTCTAATTATGGAATGAGAAAATCAGAGTAATCGTAGTTCGGAACTACAAAAAGAGAGAAAGGGAGATATACAGTGATGAAGATTATAACTTGCACCAACAGAATGGTATCGAGGGAGCTCACAAAGATAACTGGCTTCGAACTCAAGAGTAAAACTGGTATGAACCAACAAGTGAGGGCCTACAACACTGGTGGAACGACCGAAAAAGATTGAATTAAGTGTTCGATTGCATAGCACGAAAAACTCTTGGTTCACAAGGCGGACTATTCATTAAGCGTCCTAAAAAGATGAGTATGAGACCCACAAGAAAGTATTATTGGTTTCAAGGGAGAATGTATCACTTGCTGGGGTTCAAACAATTCGGAATCAAAGAAGAAGAATGTCTTGGATCCATGAAGGAATAAACTTTGAACCAAAGAAAGGAAGAGGTATTGACTAGGATATGGAGGAAACTAGGCAAACCCACTCATGTCACAACAAATTAAATGTTTGGGGACAATCCAAATAGCTCTTGGTTCACAAGGCGGACTATTCATTAGGCGTCCTAAAAGGATGAACATGGAAACCAAGGAAAAGTGATATTTGATATCAAAAAGATGGTATTGGTTGAATGAATGAAGAATGATTGATTAATAAATAGGGTAACTCGCGAAAAAACTGGGTTCTCTTGCCTACGTACCCTCATTGTATAATGAGGAAATCAGAGCTTTCGTAGTTCATCCCACTAGGGCTGAAAACAAGATGATGTAGGCAAAAGAAAAGAGGATAGAATTGAAATAATAGACTTGATGGTCATTGGATAAGAATCACACTAAAGTCTATGGGTAAAGGTGGATACGATAAGCAACGAGTCAAACGTCTCGCACCCAAAGATATCTAGAATGAGTGTAGGAAAGCTCCAGTCTCATTCCTTCTTTACCACTTAAGGCTCGTGGCATGTAATCCTTGTCTTAAACTTCAAGTGGAAAGAGAAGAGTATTTGTAGTTATTTCTTGTACGGAAGATGAAGACCTTATCAATCGTTAGATTCGAATTGCACTAAAGTCTATGAATGGAGGTGAATACTATGAGCGCTGGGTCATACGTCCCATACCCAAAGATACTCAGAATGGGGGTAGGAATACTCCAGTCCTACTCCTTCTCCATTACTTAAGGTTCATATCGTACAACTTGATTCATGATTGATAAGTTGTTGATTGTTGTCCTTTCTTTTGTTGTTTTTGCTTTGTGAAGATAGACTTGTCAATTGTATGATTAGAATCATGCTAAAGTCTAGGAATAGAGGTGAATATGATGAGCGCTGGGTCATATGTCCCGTACCTAAAGATACTCAGAATGGGGGTAGGGATACTCCAGTCCCACTCCTTCTCTACTGCTTAAGGCTCGTATCACACTCTTCTAACTTTGAATTAACCAGTGCTGAAGGTGCTACCTTTGATGTGCTTGAATAGTCCACTTCTTGGTATGACTGAGGATGCCTTGATTGAAGATCTTGTCTTGAGGCCTTGAGCTCCACAGCGTGAAAGAAAAGTCCTACTAAGTGACCAAGGGTCTTTTGGTCACTCAATTAGACTGGGGGATTATACAAGTTCAAAGGATTTAATTTATCAAAATTGCTTTTGATCAATTTAATCGGGGGTTCGGTTTTAGTTTTGAAGGGGACTAATTTTAGATCTAATTGAAGTTAGTACTTGTTAGAAACTATCCTAAGAGATCATGCATTAGATATTGGTTGAATATTCTAAGTTATATTAGAAATTCTAAGGGAGCATGTCAAAGTTGATCAAAATCATGATTAAAATTCTATGTTACTCCTAGGAGTTGATTGACTTCTAATCCTAAGGGGAGCATGCAATTTTAATAC
The DNA here is from genome assembly GCF_024323335.1 of Lathyrus oleraceus. Classification (NCBI taxonomy): domain Eukaryota; kingdom Viridiplantae; phylum Streptophyta; class Magnoliopsida; order Fabales; family Fabaceae; genus Lathyrus; species Lathyrus oleraceus. The sequence goes on from NC_066581.1 coordinate 507,170,110, forward strand.
AAAAATAACAAAATGAGCCTAAAAGGGTAAAATAGTCATTTCCTAATTAAAGTCCTAATTAAATTCTAACGAAAATCCTAATCAAAATTCTAATTAAAATTCTAATTAAAATTCTAAAATCTAGATTAATCCTAAAACTCTAAAAATGTGAATTAATCCTAAAATCAAGATTCATCAATCTAATTAGTATTCTAAAACTTGTCATGTTAATCAAGAATTAAGAAACCTAATTAAGTCCTAATTTCTAACTAGAACAATTATCAAAAAAACCAAAAAAAAATCTGGAAATGGGCTTCTGGAGTAAAATGGGGTGCAAGATTCGCTTGGGGGTTCGTAGGCCCGCGTAAGGAGTAACATTTTTTGGTGGTCCACTTGCACTGCCTGACTGTATCCTACAGGTAAACTTGGAGCCCCTATCATCTTGGTGTTATTAGACTGGAAAGTAATCAGATTCAACATCACATGTTCCCTTTATGTATCCCTGAGTGTTCATGAAACCAGTTACAAGTTCCAAGAACTACCTAAGGTATGATCACCGAACTCCCTATTTTCAATGCAAGTTCAGGTTAGTTGATACCTTGTCAATAATCACAATGCTAAAAAAAACATGATAACCGAGCTTGTAGCTTGAGAAAACAATGTTTGGCCTTAGACACCAGACCTTTAATAATGCTGAATTATGGATAAATGTTGTAAAATATTTTATGCTCCAACTAGAATCGGTTAGTGAATGGTTAATGTTAGTTTTATTAGTGTGAAGTGAAAGGTTCAATTTGTACTGTTTTGCGTATTGGAATGCACTGCTGTTGGTTCTAGTATTCCATGATGAATTGTTAGTACACTACCTGTTATTGCTGATTACTTTCTTCTATGTTATTTTTTATGTGATGGTTATGTGGCTGTTATTGTGGATTGCAGGTAATGGTGATTTTGGCGAGGCGTATGGGTCATGGAGCATAGCATGAAAAGGCTTGAATGTGAAGAAAACATAGCATGCTAACACATCAAGGTCCAAGATGCTTAAAGGCCTTGGAGTCAAAGGTGGGATGAAGAGAATGGACTTTAGAACATAGGGATTGACCTTTTAACTTCTTTCTTGCAATTGGTTTGAAATTTGAATACTGTAATGGGATTGGATTGTAAAAACAAATTGGAAGCAATGGTTGGTTTGAACTATGTAGTTTTTTTTGTTGGATAAAATCATGTTAGAAATGTAAATATGGAAAGTCAATGAGTTTGTATTGAATGTGATATTGAAATAGTTAAATGTAATGAATGAAAGCATTCACAATTGTTATGGAAGGTTTGTTTATGGATTGTATATGCATTGAATAAAAGGTTTAAGGAAACATTGGAATTGATGGTTTAAGTACAAAATGGTTTGTAGTTTGAATGAAATTATATGGTATTTGGTATGAGAATGGCTTGTAGAGTTTTTCTTAAAAGATTCCAATGTGTGGGTTTTGTAATGGGAATTCAAATGGAAATGGCTTCACTTTGAATTAAATGGTTTATGGGTTATTGTAATTTGTGGTTTGGTATGGAATTTGAATATTTGGAAGTAATGGAATTCAATTTGAAGTGGTGTATGAACATGATTTTTAGGAATGATTCTAAAATGATTAAGATCTATGAATGGTTAAGGAATGTAATTCCTTTGGAAATTGAATGAATTTGAAAGAGGAATTTAATTACCGTGGTTCAAAATGCACATGAACAAGTTTGACAAAATGAATGTGCGGTCATGAACAAAGATGGATTCAAATGAACTTAGGCAAATGGTGGACATTAAGAACAAGGTCATGATCATTGAGGGATGGTAGTATCGTACATTGACTTTGGTCAACTAGTTGACCAAAAAGTCAACAGTCCATCATAAGTTAAGTGATGTAAAAAGATGATGGAATAACTTTCTTTGATTAAAAGTGCATGTTCAAATTGGAACCATGAACCAATTGGGGTCAGTGTGATGAAAATATTGAAGATCCATGGAATCAAGGGATCAAATGAAACCAATGACTATGTATAATGAAGTGTGACTTTAGGCCTGTTTGTAACCAGTCAGACTAAGACATGTGTCAGGGTTTAGTAGCCAAGATTCCAATCCAAGTACTCGGTCAAAGGCTTCAACCTAAGAAGTAACCAACGCAAGCGATGCACTAGGGTCATGAAACCCATATAGGGTTCCTAAACCCCCCTCAAAGCAAGCCATAAGGTTTACCAACCTCAGGGTCAATGATCCAAATACAAAGCTCCACAAGCAAGATTTCAGCCCAAGGATCCACCATCAGGGCTTAGAAGCCTAGTTCATGCACGGAGGCCAAGCAACAAAGTCCCTCAAGACCAAGAATTAGGGTTGCAATCCATACGATGCACGATACCAAAATCTTCAATCCAAACCTGTTGTTTCCATTAGCCATACATCAAATCTATGATGTTTGTTAGTCAATGTTAATCATGAATGAATGATTAGTATGCATGAGACATGAATGAGGTTAGATGGATCTCAGGTTATGGGTTAGATGAAAAAGCAAAAAATGGGGGTAAAATTTGGGGTACTACACGGCCCAACATGATCAGATGTTATCTATGTTTTCTCGTGATAATAATGTTTCGTAGCTAAACACTTATAATTTAAACAAAATTTAAATTATGATAAGCTAACAACAACAATATTAACTTAACAAATATACATAAATTACATGTATATGGATAGTTAATACCTTAGTCCATGAATGGATAATTCCTCTGGAGACAATATTAAACATATGTCTCATCATATAGTATCCACATTCATATTCGTTGGACTGTTTATGCGACTACAAATAATTTTCATATAATTACTAATTAATACATACAACGCACAAGTAATACGTTCGGAAAAATAAAATAAAAAATGTCAAAAAATACAAGTAGTGTTACATGGGGTTCTATGAAATTTAGCTTTTTACTAGGTATATTACGTTTCACAAAACGATATCCCTCCATAGCTTACATGTAGGTAAATATTATACATGAATAAAAATTATTCAAATGAATAAAAACTATTCAAAATTTAAAGGTAAAATTTGAGTACTATAAATAATACCATTTACCCGTTCAAAACCTTTTTCATATATTCATCAAGATGATAGTGTAACGAGCATAACAAAACTACAATACTTTGCTTCAGACATAAAATAATTAGTTGCCAATGATTCCGACATAAACACTCAGAATAATTAATAATGTGTTAGAAATTTATAAATGAAAACACTAATTAAATCATATATTTACTTTTGGATAAACGATGCAATGTAAAAATTTGTATTCTCCTTAACCAACTAATCTTATATATGCATCTTGATAGCGTTTGTTCAATTACCTCGAAATTTAATTTTCTAAGGGTCTATGAAATAATATTTTTTCAATTTTCTTTCAACACGTATCTCATGCAGGACCCTAATTAAAAGTTAATGAAAATATCAAAACTTTATGTCAAAGTATGAGAACAATGAATATAAATTAAAATCACTGTAAAAATTATACTTAGAAGGACCACAATTGTATTACGGGTACGTCTAGCCAGTCATCTTCCTTCCAAAATCCCACAAGACAACTCTTATGAATTACACAAGGTATTTTTGGTTCATGTTTTGATTCAGACGTGGAAAATTCTAGAATCTCATCTATCATACTAGATAGTCTTTGAATGTTATCTAGTTGAGGTGGTGTGGTCTAAATATTATGATCCGAGACAGAATAACTATCTCTCGTGCTTGCTCCACCCATAACAACTTTCTCAACTACTTTCTCAAGCATGTCCAACTGATTTGGATTTGGGTGGTTGAGTACGCCCGTTGATTTCAATTTCTACATCATAAAAACAACTGAATACAATACAAAAATAATATCCACAAACAATAACAACAACATATCACACATAAATTTTAGATTATACATATATCTCAATCACATCCCTGGCACACTTCTCTCGGTTAACCTCAACCAACCTCTCTCACTCATTCCGCACCTCCTACAACATATTCTCCCACAGCTTCCTCTCTCGTTCATCACCCTTCTTATGAACCTCCTACAACATATTCTCTCGCTCCTCCTACAACGTCCTATTCCACTCCTCCTGCAACATCCTTTTTCGCTCCTCCCGCTCCCTCTGATTCCACTTCTCCTGCTCATGTTATAATACCTCCCATGTCTTTTCAAGAACTATCACTTCAATTTATCTCCCACGGTTTACTTGGCTAATTTGTTGTGATGGTCTAAAATGTAGCTTCAAGTCGATACCTCTTCCAAGATCATAGACACGCACAATATTCTCCTCGATTCGAATCGCTTCTACCAAGATGTCATAATGGGAATGAAGCTACCAACTTTGGTTTTTTCAACCAGTTCATCCAACAACACATTGAATTAACTAAAACTGAATTAACTAAAATAAGTAATGTTGAAAAAATCAGCTCCTTACAATCTTTTCAACCACTTCGTGTGTATCCTCTGATGTAAACGAGTCATTTAGTCTTTGATGTGCCCTCTTCCAATTTTCACGGCGTGTTGGTGGAGATGGACTGCGATCAAGGCTTCGACAAGGATCTCCCAAATCTAGTTCCCTTTGTTTTCTTTTTTGATTAATCATTTTCTGTTTAATTTTATCATATCCTCCACGAGACAATCTATGTGGATAGATATTTCTAGCTCGATTCTCCTTTCCTTTTTGGCTCTTAGCCAAGAATTCATGAGTGGTGCGAGACTTTACAAAATTCTCTCAAACTTTATTATCAATATATGAATACTTCGCGTATGGAGGCACTTCATTATCGTTAAATTTTTTAATATATTAATTTATGAGTTGTGTCTTAAAGCCCCTCCAACACTCACCAGCATATCCAAGTCATTTCTTTTTCAGCATTTTATCGTATGGAACAATAAATAATGCATATATTTACATAATATAGTTGATATTAATATTAAACCAAAAGAATAAATTGTCATATATACTTGTAAAACAAATCAAAAATTCATAATAAATACTATAATATCGGTTCATGTCTTATCTTTCAATTCTCCGACAACGTCATGTCAACTATTTATCAAAATATTCACTTTGCTTCTACTTTATAATGTCACGTAACCCTTAAAATCATCAGCATTTCCACCATAAGTTTTTCAGTTCTCATATCAAAATTAACTAGGGAACGAACACCGTTTTCGTGCGCTTTTTTAACTTTGGTACACATCGTGGCACCACTAGATTTTCTTTTACTTTTTGCATTAATAGAGGTTACAACATAAGTTGTATGAGAAAGGTACTCGCCGAATCACCCATGTCTGTGTAAATTAGGAAAACTAGCAACATATATATCAACTTCAATTCACATTATGGTATTAAAAATATCTTGAAAATGATTCATTGTGAAACATTTTGTCTTTTGAGTTGTGAAAAGAATTCACATTTTCAAACAACAACCAAACTAAATATTTCACATTTGTCTTTTGTGTTTAACTAGAACATATAAATAATAAAAATATAAAAATACACTTAAGTTCTTGACAAGTGTGTTATCTAAAAGATGAATAGAAAGTTGAACTTTATAAATTTTGTATATAAAACACTTGTTTTTACTAAGGTTTACATTGGTTTTCATATGACTACAACAACACCACGATCGAACTACAACAACTAAAACATATATGATAATCACAATCGGAATACAAATTATGATGAAACATATATGGTAATCATTTGAGTTCTATGAACATTTCAGTGATAACTACATTTCTAACAACATTTCAGTGGTAACTACATTTCTACTAACATTTTAAACAACATTTCAATGATGAGAGATGGACATTTTTATGAGAGGTGAACATTTCAGTTTGAATTCTATGAACATTTCAGTGGTATTACATTTCAAATAACATTTCAATGGTAACTACATTTCTAACAATATTTCAGTGGTGAGAGATGAACATTACGTACTTGAAACGTGATGACGAAGCTTCGAAGAATTTTGAAAGAGATGATATTGAAAAGAAATGATGTTCGAGTTCATGTTGGAAGAGTTTTGATGAAAATCGCCTAGATTTTTTTAAAAGAATGATGATGAAACGTGAAGTATTGATATGTAAATGAAAAGTTAGAGTCTAATTTTCTGAAGTATTCATGCAAAAGATCAAACACGTTGAAATACCCAAGGAATATATATATATATATATATATATATATATATATATATATATATATATATATATATATATATATATATATATATATATATATATATATATATATATATATATATATATATATATATATATATATATATATATATATATATATATATATAATATATATATATATATATATATATATATATATATATATATATATATATATATATATATATATATATATATATATATATATATATATATATATATATATATATATATATATCATCTCGCAATCAATTTTAATGTAGGACTCTTAATAATAAAGTGCAAAGATATTTTTTAAACAAGTTTTGTAATTTGTGTTTATTGTTAATCATTTTGAGCAAGAAATTGCAATCATTATACTTTATATTAAATGGAAAATGATAATATTTATGTATATAAGGCTTCACACTATTACTTATGGTGCGTTGTGTGTAAGAGAGAGAAGAGAAGAAAGATATCAAAACTAGTTCTACATATCTAACTTTTTTTTCTTCCACGCCTGGTTTGTTTCAGGTGAAAGTAAGAGGAAAGATACGTGAAGTTGTTGTAGCTTAAGTCAAGAGATTTGAGACGTGAAAGACCACTTAGAGATTAAATTAATATAGCAATTTTAATCAAAAATCACCCATTGGCTATCTTAATAAAATGGAAGAGTGTTACCTTGTATATGAAGATCTGAGTCAATTCCAATTCCACTCAAATACAATTTCTTCAAAGATGGAAATCCCCTTAGTTAAGGCAGGATTTCATTTGTTTAACTATTTGCACTTATGTCAAGGAACTCTAGATGCAGCAACTTTGATGAAATTGTCTACAAAACTGATTGAAAAACTGGACTACAAATAGTATGTATTATTGTTAGAAAATTAATTGCTTAAACAAATAAAAATCATTGATTGTCCATCAAGAAACAGCTGAATGCATACCGCCCATTTCACATCAAGAAACAGTCGTCGTCTAATTTTCTAACAAAAACTCTGCAGCTTCCTTTCTCATAAATATAACAAAGGCTTGACCTATATCATAATAAATAAAATTATTGAAACACAACAAGTTGTGTATGAGGCACTTCAGAAAATAATTAGCCAAAAAATATATCCAAGATTATGATCCTAGTAGAGAGAGTGCTTGCAATCTTAGTTAGATTGTAGAAAAAGATGGTCAAAGACTGCAGTTTCTAACCAGAATTAGGACTAAAATATGCCGGTTTTTGGATCGTCTCTGTTGGACAGCTTTCTTCAAAGTCGGGCCAAATAATATCCTGTGATTTTTTTCGGAATACAACCAAATCAATCAAATCAAGATGGCTTCAGATGATATGGAGAAGACCACATTCATCATCCTTTAGGGAATATTTTGCTATAAGATGATGTCTTTCGGTCTAATGACGGGACAACTTACCAAAGAGCTATGGTCACTCTTTTCCATGACATGATGCACAAGGAGATATAGGTCTATGTCGACGACATGATCGCTAAATCTCATAATGAAGAAGATCATATCGACCATCTGAAGAAGCTGTTTGAGCGCCTTAGAAAATTTCGACTACAGTTGAACCCTGCTAAATGCACATTTGGTGTCCGATCAGGGAAGTTGCTTGGTTTCGTCATTAGTCAACGAGGAATTGAGGTAGATCCTGACAAGGTCAGAGTTATACAAGAAATGCCTGCTGTCGCATTACGCGAAAAACCGGCGGGAAACAAGAACAACAGAGCCGCCACCGTGCGTTATTTATCCCAAAAGAGGGAAAGGAAACGCTCAGAGTAAACCTGGAAAAAGCATGGTCTCGCGACCAAAGAGAATGGGATCGGGAGTCGGTTATGCGAAGGGAAGGTATTAGCACCCCTACGCATCCGTCGTACTCGACGGGATCCACGCACAAAAGGAAGGAATATGGTTGCTAAAACACTGCTCAAAACAAACAAATACTGGCTAAAAGAGACACAAGAAAACAAACGAAACTGACTCGGCAGGATATCGCATCCTGGGCCTACTTAGTCTATCAAGCATAGACATCAGAGTCTAAGTAGTTCGGACTGGGGACAACACATGCTCGCTAGGATATCGCACCCTATGCATACGTATCTTCTTGGACTAAGAAGAATCAGAGCATCCGTTGCTCGGCTCACGCACGCCAAACAAAATAACACAAACACGGGCAAACATGGAACCCGAATGCCAATTGCTGGACTTATATCAGCTTCCGAACCAAACACACCCACACTGGAACCCGAATGCCAATCGCTGGACTTATATCAGCTTCCAAGCACACAACAAGAGGATACGGAATGCCAATCGCTGGGCTTATATCCATCTCCTGACACACACAAAGACAAAATAAAAAGGGCGCCCGGAGAGATCTGCTCATCTCCTGCCTACGTACCTCATCTGGTATGAGGATCAGGGCGACGTAGTTCCCCTACGAAGGGACACAAGGCTAGCCTAACCAGATAACAGAGGGAGACACAACTAGGGAGACTACGACTCGAGCCTAGATGTTATCATGCATATCATCCCTAAGTTAAGGTTGCTACCTATCTCTCACATGGAGCGAGCTATCTTAATCATGACTTGCACAGGAAGCAAGCCACACTAACCTGAACCAGAAAGCACGAGCAATCAGTCAAAAACACAAAGCAAGCACACACTATATACACAAGGTGGGGCTCAAACAAGGGCTAAGTCTTAGTTGAGGGGTCATATCAACCTCAACAAACAGACAATGTAATCAGGTGAAGGTTGCTCTTAACCTTGACATTGAGGGTCAAGGTGAAGCAGATGAAAGGATATGAGGGGTGTGCCTCATTGCTTCTATCTCTGGTCAGAGAGAGCATACAATATAAGAAAGTGGGGGAGTTCAGAAAGATGGAACTCTCTCCCCAAAGAATAGACTCTATGATCTTGGGCTTTACTCAACATGCATCAAACACAAGTAGTGTGAGCAATGTGAGTGACTCACATACTAGCAGGAGATAGGTTGCTTATCTCTTGGGTTCTTCCAATTGCCTTGTTAAAAGGACTTCACCTGCTTGGGGACAAAAATAAACAAGCACAAACATCGCCTCTTAAGGAGGACTTCAGACAGGTGCCTGGCCAAGTAACAGGCCAGGTCTTCCAGACTACATGGAGACAAGAGAGTCTACCTCAGTACAAATGCTAGCAAGCAAAGCAATGCAAGTTCTCAAAGAACTATAAGCAACTATGGTACCTGAAATCAATCAAATAGAATCAGTACACCAATCACAACAGTCAAAACAGACAAATAAGAGCCAGCAGTCAACACAATCAACACATGTGCAAAGCACAAGCTCAAAGCAAGTGAGCTAAGCAACCTACAAAATAGAACAAAGTTAGTTCACAACAAGCAATCAAACTCAATCAACTTGCATTAATTCCCTCAAAGCATTTGCTTCTTAACCTGAAAAGCAAACTCAAACATGAGAAACAAGACCACTAGGACAAGCCTAGGGTCAAAAGGAGATGAAAAATTTAAAACAGCAAGTGAAAATTGATCAACATCAAGATTTATCAAGCAAGAGTAGCATCCAATTGGTCTCACATCAAAACTATGCACCAAATCCATTTCATACACAAAACATGTCAAACTATGCATTTTGGAATCACATTAGAGCAAACAGAATGATCACAATCAAACCAATACCAAAATAGCTCAATAAATTCCCATAAAATTCAAGCTTAAACAGGACACATCCAATGAGAAACATACCAAATTTCATGCTATTTGGACTAGAGGAAGTATGGAAATTAAATTCATGAAGTCAACACAAATTCAAACAAGCTCATTCATGGCATCGAAACAAACATCAACTTCCACCAATCATAAAACAGGAATGAAACATGATAAATGAATGGGACTAAAACCATGATGCACATCAAAATGTCTACAATACACCTGTTAAGTTTCACATCCATCCAATTAATAACCAGAATTTCCCAAATCAAATGGGAACATGTATCACAAAAAGTCAACAAATGACTAAACAGCAAATAAAATCCCAATCAAATAAGAAATGGATTCAAAAAAATCCAGAAAAATCCACATGTGTTCTCAACATCTATATGCAATCTCATGCAAAAATCCAGCTCAATTCAAAGTCCACAAGCATGGTAAGTAAAATCAAGAAGTTGCACTAAGCATGGCATGGCACAAAATGTAACACCTACAAAGATTATGTCATAACTCTCAATCCAGGAACTCAAAAATTACAAACCACATATCAAAATCACCAGGAGTGAGTCTAGAACACACATGTAAAAGTTCATGAATTTCTAATGAAGCATCAAGATTTTATGATCAAAATGGTGAGCATGGTACATAAAAGACATGTTCAAACAAACCCTAGCCAATTATTTTTTCCAGCCGTGCACAAAATGATTAAAAATAACCAAAACATAGTACACATCACAAGGAGCATGGCACAAAAAATTGCATCAAATTTGGATCAAAATTGAAGGAATTATGATTTTTTGAAGATTGGTAATCAAAATGAAATAAAAATTTGAAAAGGAAAAGAAATGAAATGATTTAAATGCTGAAATGGCAAAAATGTAATTATGCAATGGCCAGAGTGAAACGCCGCGTTTCACTTAACGCGGTGTCAACATGCTATTGGCTCAATACCGCGGGAAACATGAATTCAAAACCAAAAGCCAGGCAAATGGATCAAAACGCTCATCTGAACGTGTTCTTGAGCGTTCATCATGTTCATCCTCTCCAGAAATCACCAAGAACAAATTCTCACTAAAATCATCGTGCCTTATATCAAAATGACCGGCGTTCAACATACATCATGAATCTAACAAGCATTTAACCTAAATCTACTCACTCTTCACAGATCGAGCAAAAATAGTTTAACATGTCAAGATTCAAATCGCAATAACTCGCTCAATTCATCATGGAAATTCTCAATCTAAAGTTCTGCGTGATCTACAAAGTAAAATCTACAAGATCCACAGCCTAATTTCAAGAATTGTATCGATCGAATTCTGACCTTAGTGATGATGCAGTGTCGGATTCGGTGGATTCAAGGTGTCAATTGCCAAAACAGATGATGATTGATGATGTAGAGGATCAATGGAAGAGTTCTTGCAGCTCAATTATGCACCAACTTCAAGAATCATCAATTTGCCATGGATGAGCTTGATGATAACAGTCACGATTCCTCAATGCTTTGGCCAAGGTTTTGTGAAACAGCTCCTCAAGAATACCTGTAGAGAAGGATCAACACAAGAACCAGCACAATAGATGATGAATTCAATGGAAATGATGAAAAAAGTGTGAAAAAGTTTGAAGAAAATTGAGAGGTTTTTGGTGAATTTTCTGTTAGATATGAGAAAATGAAATGTCATTAGGAGTTTCTGTTATGATTATGAACTTATACCATGTGTTAATCCAAATGCTAATCAAGATTAGGCAAAATTCAAGTGAATTAGCAAAATGAAGTTTATGCACAATTGGCCAAAATGCCCTTTTGATGATGCAGCCAATGGAACAGTGAAATATTTGTTGAAGCAAGTCACAAATCATGTTTAGAAGCTATTCAAATTGGTTTGGCATGAAAATTCCATGTACTTTTGAAAATCACTATTTTTCCCACCAAAAATTAAATGATTCACTTGAAAAATGACCTTTTTATGTGATGATTTTTGATGAAATGCAATGATGCAATGTGATAGTACATGTCAAATGTGACTTGCTCAAAAAAGAATCACCCAATTTGGCCAAATGGTTCATGAGTTATGGCCTTTTGAATTTCAACATTTTCTGAAAATGAATTGATCATAACTTGCCAACCACACATGAGAAATGAGTGCTCTTGGACTTTTTGGAAAGGTGAGATCAAGATCTTAAACTTTCATGTTGGACAAAATTCCATTTGAAGCTTGTATGATGAAGTAAATTTGAGGAGAAGAACTTTCCATTTTTGGCAGTTTCCAATTACAGGTCACCTGCTATTTTTGGAAACTTTTGATCTGACCTCCAATTCTTCAATCTTGATCTTTGATATGTCAAATGAGACTTGTATGGACATGAATGAAGCCTTTCAAACCATCTCCCACCTTCAAATCCATAAAATCAGGCACAGTTGACCACAGTTGACCACAGTTGACTTTCTAGGGTTTCAGGGGACATTCAGCTTGACTGATGACTTCTGAGCATCCAATCCTTGGTCAAACCACTTCAAAATGATCACATAATCATATGAACTTGATGAACCAATCTTAGGGCCTTGTTTCCTTGAGAAATGCACTTGCTTGCTTGATTGACTGATTCTCCTGATCAATTGACCTAATCTTGTCTGATGGCTTGCACTTGGGCAAAGGACAATGCAATGCTATGCAGTGGACTATATTATGCTAATGACCTAATCATGAAAATGAATGTACAAACGGAGGTGCAAATTTGAGGTGCTACACCTGCTCCACGCACCGAGCGAGAAGTTAGAGGTTTCCTTGGACGTTTGAATTACATCTCAAGATTTATCTCACATATGACGGCCACGTGTGAGCCTATTTTCAAGTTGCTTTGAAAAGATCAAACGATTGAATGGAACTCTGATTGTCAAAGAGCTTTTAGAAGATCAAACAATACTTGCAATAGCCTCCTATTCTGATTCCACATGTCCCAAGAAAGTCATTGATCATGTATCTGACTGTGCTTGAAGAATCAATGGGATGTGTGATAGGGCAACATGATGAAACTGGCCGAAAAGAGCATGCTATTTACTATCTGAGTAAAAAGTTTATCGATTGTGAAAGAAGATATTCAGTCTTGGAGAAAACTTGTTGCGCTTTAGCATGACCTGCTCGTCACTTGAGGCAATATATGATTTGACATACTACTTTATTGATCTCAAAAATGGATCCAATAAAGTGCATCTTTGAGAAACCTGCCTTGACAGAAATACTTGCCCGTTGGGAAATGCTTTTTTCTGAGTACAACATCTAGTACGTAACCTAAAAGGCAATCAAGGGAAGTGTGTTGGCATAGTACCTAGCTCACTAACCATTTGAAGACTGTCGGCCATTGAAGTTTGATTTCCCCGGTGAGGATATAATGGTGATAAAGGATTATGAGATCGCAGACCCAAATGAAGGACCAGAACCAGGACCTCGACGGAAGCCCGTGTTCGATGGTTCCTCCAAATAAAATGGTCATGGTGTGGGAGTTGTTATGATGAATCCCAAAGGTGGCTACACACCTTTCACAACAAGGTTGTGCTTTGATTGTACAAACAATGTTGCTGATTATAAAGTTTGTATCTTTGGTGTTGAAGTTGCAATTGATCTCCGAATTAATTTCCTTGAGGTATATGAAGACTCAACCTTGGTGATCTATCAAGTCAAAGGTGAATGGGAGACACGTGATACGAAGCTGATCCCGTATCATGCTCATGTTGTAAAGTTGATGGAATACTTTGATGATATCACTTTCCATCACATCCTAAGAGCAGAAAATCAAGTGGTTGGCGCTCTGGGAACATTAGCATCAATGTACCAATGCAAATTCCGCAATGAAGCTTCGATTATTCAAATAGATCGAAGAGATAAGCCTGCCTAGTGTCAACAAGTTGAAGAAGAAACTAATGGTAAACCATGGTTTCATGACATCAAGCGCTATCTACAAAGTCAAGAGTATCCAACATATGCTACTTTGTTGGATAAGAAAACTCTGAGGAGATTATCATCCAAATTCTTTTTGAGCAATGATGTGTTTTACAAGAGAAACCGCGACATGGTTCTGTTCAGATGCGAGGATACATACAAAGCAGATCTGTTAATCAAGGAGATTCATGAAGGATCCTTTGGAATCCATGCCAATGGGCATGCCATGGCCAAGAAGATCTTGAGAGCTGATTATTACTGGTTGACCATGGAATCCGACTGTTTCAGCTATGCTAGAAAATGCCATAAATGTCAAATTTATGCTAACAAAATGCATGTACCGCCAACGCTACTAAATGTTTTGACATCGCCTTGGAGCCATAAAACCTAAAGCTTCCAATAGTCATCACTTCATCCTGGTTGCCATTGATTACTTTACTAAATGGGTAGAAGCTTTACATCAACGTGACGAGACAAGTGGTGGCCCACTTTATCAAGAAGGAGATTATCTGCCGCTTGTAGCACCTCAAATTTGCACCCTACCATTGTGAATATTCATTGCATATTAGGTCATAGCATTAACAATGTCCACTGCATAACATTGCATTGTCCATGTGCCCGAGTGCAAGCTCAGTTGATGAATCAGGACCAACTGATCAGGAGCATCAATCAATCAAGCAAGCAAGTGCCATTTGCATTAAGACAAAGCCCCAGGGTTGATTTTTCAAGCTCATATGGTCCAAGGATCATTTTGAAGTGGTTTGGCCAAAGATTGGATGCTCAGAAGTCACCAGTCCTTGTTCATTCAGCCAGAAACCCTAGAAAGTCAACTGTGGTCAACTGTGCCCGATTTTATGGATTGAAAGGTGGGAAATGGCTTGAAAGGCCTCATTCATGTCCATATAAGTCTCATTTGGCATATCAAAGACCAAGGTTGAAGGAATTGAAGTCAGGACAAAAAACTGCCAAAAATAGCAGGTGACCTGTAACTGAAGTTTCCAAAAATGGAAAGTTTTTGACCTCAAAAAACAGAAGTCCAAGGAAGCTTCAAATGAAAAATTGTTCAACATGACAGTTGTAGATCTTGCTCTCACCTTTCCAAAAAGTCCAAGAACTTGAAAATCCAATGTACGGTTTGCAAGATATGGCTCAGTGAATTTCAGAAAAGACCCGTAATCAGGAGGCCATAACTACCACATACTTTGTCCAAATTGCAAGTTCTTTATATGCACAAACTCCATTTGACATGTACTTCAAGGGTGCATCATTGGATTTTTCCAAAAATGGCCAAGGCAAAAAGTCACTTTTCAACTGGACAGCTGAATTGGACCAGGGGCAAAATCGTCCAAACGTCAAAATATTTGGAATTTTTGAGTGGGACCTTTTGTAACACCTCAGGAATGACATTTAGAATGTGTTTGAATCCTCATTTCATGGCTAGGCCTCATAATTTGAGTTTTGGCTCGAAAAATGAAAGTGCACAAATTGGACTTTTTCCATCAAATGGTGAAATTGCACAATAGGCATCCAATTGAGGTGGGAATTGTTTCTACACATTACAAGTGGTATTTTGGACATGTTGAAACCATATTTGAGCTGCAATTTGGACTGTTATAAGGAAAGGGCATTTTTGGCCAAATTGAGGAAAATTGCATATTAGCTTAACAATGCCAATTTGGATTAAGGGATTGTTAATCATGATTAAAGGCATGGTATAAAAGCTTAATGATCTCCTAAACATAACAGAATTCTCATTCACAAAATTTTCAGATCAAAATCACAAATCTTCTCCAAGAATCACCAAGAACTCATCATTGCAAAATTGACCAAATCTCCTTCATTCCTTCACCAATTCGCACGATTTTAGTTGCATTGGATTCATAGCATCATCAACAACAACTGTTTGTGGCATTTGGATTGCAAAGATCACAAAATCGTGACTGTCCAACCTCACCTCATCCATGGCAAATTGGAATTATGGACAATAGGAGTGGAAGCAATTGAAACTGAGCATCACATCATCGTTCCTATAGCTGGTACTGTTACTGTTTATGCAAATCGCGCGCCATTTCCATCGATTACACCGCTGCCATAGCAGGTTCGTCCCGAATTCGATTCGTCCGTTTCATTGAATTGTTGTGTGCGTGGTGTAGGCCTTGTTGCGTAGAGCATCGTGCTGGTTTCGGAATTAAAAATGATTGAGCGTAGGCTTAGATATCTTAACTCGAAGGTTCGACGTAAAACCCTAACTCATATGATTCTTGAGATTTAGGAAGTTTTAGTTTGATTAGAGTTAGGATTTGTGTTCTACGCGTTCATACGATTCCAACGGTTATAATTTTGTTAATTTTGGTGAAGATTTGGTTGGAACGTGTTCTTGAGCTTCATAATATTTTCTGGAAAATTTCTTGTTAGGAAGATGATAATTTCATGCGTTTGATCCATAAACTGATTTGAAAATTTAAATTACGCGTTTCCCTCCCCCGCCCTAATAATTACGAGAATGCCACTCTTCATTTAATTAATTAATTTCAAGATTAATTCTAAAAATCATAAAAAATACCTAACACCTTCAAAAAATCATAGAAAATTATAGAAAAATCACAAAAATATAAAAATAATTTTGTTGACTTGGTGTTTGGCTGTAGATGATTTTTGACCTATTGGTCAAAGTTATGCTTGGATTATTTTGCATTTTTGCCTAGGGTTTCTTCCACATGTGCATTTGTGATACCTTACACCATTTTGATCATGAAATTCTCATATTGTATGATAAATGGCTGAAAATTTTTGTGTTGAATCTTGATTGGCTGAGGATTTTTTCCATGTAAATTTCATGAATTTATGTTACCTGGCCTTTGAGTTACAATTTTTCAAACTAAGGTGTGACAATTGGTGTCACACCTCTTGATGCCAATTTGTTGGATTTTTTAGCATGACCTATCCTTGTTAGAATTGATTGAAATTTGGTATGAATGCTCATTAACATGTTAGGATCCTTTGGTAATTTTTGTGGAATTGTTCATTGTATTTTCTAATTGATCATGATTTTTCATTTCTGGTGGTTGAATTGGCAAATCCATGTGACCTAGGTTGATAGAATCATTGTGAAATGCTCATAGTGTTTTGGATATTCATGAAATTTGATATGCTAGTAGAAGACACATGTTAGGACCTCCCTGTTTTGGTCTCATCCATTTCTTTTTTGTTTTCATTGAATTATGAATTTTTAAAGTGGAAGCATGTGTTGAGGTTGTGATTTGGAGCCTATAATTGTGCCTGTTTTTGTTGATTTTCATTGACATGGTTCCATTTGCCCAATTAAGCTGAAATTTGGTGTGTCATACCTAGATTAGGTCCTGTTTAGGTGTAATTTATTTGAGAATTTTTGGGATTGTGTTGATGTGGATTTGAATGCAATAATTCTGTTTGTAGGCTTAATGCTTCCTTTGAACTAGTTTGCCTTATTTTATGCATAGAATGAGCATGATGAATGATATGACCATGAAATTTGGTAGAATAGTTCCTGACATGTGTAGCTTTCATTTGGCTTTGGTCCCATCCATTTCCCATTAAATGTCACTGTTTGCCATTGGATTGAAGTTGATGTATATTTTGTAACCTCATTTGATTGTGTTTTTGCATGCTTAGACATGTTGAATTAATTCCCATAGTTCCACTAATCCAAATTGATTGAAATTTGACATGTAGCTTGTTGAATGTCCTCTGTTTAGGATATAATTTTTGTGGAATTTACTGTGTTGTTTTGATATTTTTTTGGATGTAATCATTCTGGTTGTCTATATGTGATTTAACATTGCTCACTTTGCCTTACATGTTGCATAGAATAAAACGTGTACATAGTTTGAATATGGGACCAATTGGGATCCCTTTGTATTTGAAATAGCTTGACTTTGATCATGAATTGGTTGCTGTTTTAGGATTTTTCCTTCTTTTGGACCCTAGGCTAGTCCTAGTGGTCATGTTACTTACATTTGAATGTGATTGTGGCTTTTCAGGTTAAGGAGTTAAGGATTAAGGCATTTGTTTCACATTTGGGGATTGTGTTGCTTGACCTATAAACTAATGTGTTTGTTTTGTAGGATGGTTGAGCCTTGAGCTTTGTGCTATGCACACCATTGTTTGATTATGATTGTACACTGTTGATCATTATATTGTTGTCTGATTATGAATGGGATGCTGATTCTGTTTGACTTTTGTACAGGTACACTTAGTTGCTCAGTTCTCTTAAGAACTTGCATTGCTTTGCTTATAAGCAATTGGCATTGAGGTATAGAATTTTCTTCTTCATGTAGTCTGGAGACCCGGCTGTTACCGGGCCGGGCACATTGTCTGAAGTCCTCCTTAAGAGGCAATGCTTGTGTATGTTTATATTTGTCCCAAGCAGGAAAAGTCCTCATTTGAGGCAATTGGTGGAAGGTAGGGATAAGCAATCTATCCCCCACTATTCAGTGAGTCTTCTCCTTGCTCCCATTACATGGTTGTAGCATTGAGATCCAAGCCCAAGATCTTGTACATTGTACAGTCGAGTCTATGTCCTGAGCGTAGAAGGGTCCCCCCATTCTGGACCCACGCCCCCTTGTCTGATGCTCTCTCTGACTTGAGATAGAAGCAATGAGGCACACCCCTCATCACCTTTCATCTAGCTTCACCTTAGCCCCTCAATGGCGAGGTTAAGAGCTATCCTGACCCCGATACAGAGGCTTGTTTGTTGAGGTTGATATGACCCCTCGACTAAAGCCTAGCCTTGATGTTTGAGCCCCCTTGTTGGTGTGTTTATTTCATGCTGTATATGTTTGTGTGGTGTGATTGTATCCCCTAGGTTTGCTAGACTCCGCGTAGTCTCGTTTGCATGACAATTAAGGTAGCACGGTTCCTTCGTATAGGACTTCCTTTCTTGCTTGAGCTTTCCTAAAACACAAACAAACATTACCCCCCTCTTAAGGATACGTCCACTCCTTCTACTACAGGTGAGTAAGTCTCCAAAGGTCGAGCATCCGGTAGATTGCGTAGTGACGTTGTCCACTTAAAAAACACAAACCAACAGGAATAGTTTAGCCGAACTACGGCAACTCTGATTCTCATGTCCAGATGAGATACGTAGGCACGAGATGCGATGTCTTGTCGAGTTTGACTAACCACTAACACTAATTCTTTTCTCTCGCCCTCTTCGCGATTGAGACCTTCCCTTTCTCTTGCCCTAGTTGCAATCGAGACCCTTCTTCTTCTTGTGTTGGTGTTAGGAGATGGATGTAAGCCCAGCGATTGGCATTCCACATCCTGTGTCTCGTTGTGTGCTTGGAAGCTGATGTAAGTCCATCGAGTGGCATTCGGGTTCCTGTGTGCGTGTGTCTGGTTCGGATGCCGACGTAAGTCCAGTGATTGGCAGTCGGGCTCCATGTTTGCCCTCTTGTGTGTGTTTCGGTTCGGATGCTGATGTAAGTCCAGTGGTTGGCCTTCAGGCTCCACGTTTGCCTTTGCCTGTGTTTGTTTGTGTGCGTGTTAGCCGAGCTACGAATGCTCTGATTCTCCTTCGTCCAAAGGAGATACGTATGCATAGGATGCGACATCCTAGCGAGCATGTGTCGTTTCCCCAGTCCGAACTACTTAGACTCTGAGGTCTATGCTTGATAGACTAAGTAGGCCCAGGATGCGATATCCTGCCGAGTCAGTTTCAGTCTGTTTTCTTGTGTCTCCTTCAGCCAGTGTGTGTGTGTGAGCAGTGTTTTTAACAACCATTTTTCCTTCCTATTGTGCGTGGATCCCGTCGAGTACGACGGATGCGTAGGGGTGCTAATACCTTCCCTTCGCATAACCGACTCCCAATCCCATTCTCTTTGGTCGCGAGACCACGTCTTTTCCAGGTTTACTCTGAGCGTTTCCTGTCCCTCTTTTGGGATAAATAACGCACGGTGGCGGCTCTGTTGTTCTGTTTTCCCGCCGGTTTTTCGCGTAATGCGACAGCTGGCGACTCTGCTGGGGACCATAGAGAAGTTGACCTGTGCTGGTCCTTCTTCCCTAAGCGAGTCTCTCCTAGCGCTCTCTAGGTTAGGGCCTTGGTTGTTATATGCTGCTTTATTTATTGCATTCATTTGTATATATATGCATTTATTGTTTGCATTTATTGTTTGCATTAATGTTTGCATTCATTCATATTCATCTGCTGTGCTGGCTGTGTTTTTGTTTGGGGGTGGGTGATACTTGAGGTAAAAGGCCCAATACCCAGGCTATGAGTGCAATCTAGGAAACCTAGGAATAGAGTGATTCATGGGAAGCGGGTGGTATGGCGCCACTTAGCGGAACATTGATATCACGAGCAGTTCAGACCCTGGTGGGGTATCATCGTTACATACTTCGGGTGTGTATATGATGGTATTCTGCGAAAGGTTATTTATGCTGCGTTTCTCTTGACCTTACCCTGGCCTAGATGACACCCGTGAGTGGGGAGGGAATGATCATTCTAACAGGTACAGATGGTGACTGTTGGTGACTGGTTGATGACTGTTGGTGACTCAGTGTATTCCGGTTGGTGACTCAGTTTCTCAGATTGGGTTCAGACAACAGTTGACCAGTTGACTTTGGGTTCAGATGATTTGTGATCAGAATTCAGGCCGAAGTTTTGATCCTGTGTTCAGAGATGCACAGCTTGCCAGTCGTGTCTGCATCATGTGCATCATAGCATGTTTATTTCTCGAAAGAAATGCAAAAAAAAAAATGAAAATGAAAAAAAAATGAAAAAAAAGAAAAAGAGAAAAAACTAATCCTTGCATGCATATCATTTCTCAGGTACATTCCAGAGCTTGGTCCATTGATAGAGATGGCAACAGTTCCCGAGCCAAAGCGGAAGACTTGTTCCTATAGCTTTCACCGCGAGCCTTTGACATCTCTGATTGAGTTGAGTAGTCTTGTGACCAGTGATCATCTGAAGGGGTTCATTGACCAGTATGGGGATATTCTGACTCTGTTGAAGATGGTAGTTGACCCAGTGCCGTTACAGACGCTTCTCCAGTTTTACGACCCAGAGCTTCGGTGTTTCACTTTCCAGGACTATCAGTTGGCGCCTACTCTCGAGGAGTACTCCATTCTGTTGGGTGTCCCTATTCAGCATCAGGTTCCTTTCCTGGACGTCCCGAAGGAAGTTGACTTCAGGGTTGTTGCTAGGGCTTTACATCTGAGTATCCGAGAGATCGGTGATAGTTGGAAGACCAGTGGGGATGCTGTTGGATTGCCTTTGAAGTTTCTACTGAGAGTTGCTAAAGGAGAAGCAGAGAAGGGGAATTGGGGAGCTTTTCATGCCCAGCTTGCTGTTATGATCTATGGGATTGTCCTGTTTCCTAGTATGCCCAACTTTGTTGACTACGCTGCAGTCAGTATCTTCATCCGAAGGAATCCAGTCCCAACCCTCTTAGCAGATACTTACTATGCCATCCACAGTAGGCATGGTAAGGGTGGAGCCATTAGGTGTTGTCTACCTCTCCTGTTCAAATGGTACATGTCTCTTCTGCCAGCCAGTGGACCATTTGTGGATACCCAGAGCACTCTTAAGTGGACTCAGAGGGTCATGTCACTTACTTCCTACGACATCAGGTGGCAGTCGTACCGGATGGATGTGAAGGACGTCATCGTAAGTTGTGGTGAATTCCGGAGCGTGCCACTCATAGGGACCAGAGGTTGCATCAACTACAACCCAGTTCTTTCTCTTCGCCAACTAGGGTTTGTTATGAGTGAAAGACCGCTCGAAGCTGAGATAGCTGAGAGTTTTTGTTTTGAGAAGAAGGATGACCCTGTTAGGTTGGAGCGAATAGGGAGAGCCTGGAGAGACGTTGGATTAAAGGATGGGTCCGTCCTAGGGAGGAAGTTTGCCATCGCTATGCCTGATTACACAGATTGGGTGAAGAAGAGAGTGGAAACTTTATTGCTGCCCTATGACAGGATGAGTCCGTTGCAAGTGCAACCACCCTTGATTCTTGCTGACACTGTGCCTGCTGAGCAGTACAAGCAAGCTTTGATGGAGAGCCGTCGCCTGAAGGAGAAAGAGCAAGATGCCCAGATGGAGTTGTACCAAGCCAAAACTGAAAAGTTGAACCTGTCTCATCAACTCAGAGACATCCAGAGTGCAGATGTTGGGGGAGTCAGGAGCAAAAAGAGGTCTTATTCAGAGATGGAGACTTTGTTAGATGCAGAGCACCGAGAGAGTTTGAGATTGCAGAGAGCTGAAGCCGGTTATCTGAAGAAGATCAGAGACTTGGAGAAGCAACTCAAAGCCAAAGATATCCAGATGAAGAAGGAAGTCGACCAGAGACTTGCATCAGAGACCCAGCTTGGGGCAGAGGTTATTGAGCTTAGAAGACAGTTGAAGGAGAAGATCACTCCCTTACCAGAATGTTCGGAGTGTGAACTGTTGATAGACCAGTGTCACTACTTGAAGACGCTCATTCCTGGAAGTAGCTTGTCTTAGCTTGTATTTTCCTGATGTTATGTTGTGAATCACCCCCAGGCTTGTTGGGTGGGATTCATTTGTTGTACTTTGTTGGATATTTGGATCTTTGTTGTATGATCCAGTTGCTCATTTATAGATGAGATTTTGGTTTCACTCTGTATTCATTACTCTGTTGTATGATGTCTCTGTGTTCTCCTTGTTGCTTTGTGTTGTTGCAGGTTGTCATTTCTTGAGATGAATCAGGCTCTTTGAATGCCTGAGAGATGATCATTATCATGTGCATCATATGCATTAGCATCATATTCATAACATTTGCATAACAGGTGTTCTTGTGCCGACTTCTCACTCTGGTTCCTGTGTCAGGCAGGATAGCTGATCAGCGACCACACCGGTACTCTACAAGACTCAACCAGCAAAGAAGTATGGAACAGGTCCAAGCTGAGATGGCAGAGATGAGGGCGAACATGGCCCAATTTTTGACGATGATGCAAGGGGTTGCTCAGGGTCAGGAGGAGCTCCGTGCTTTGGTTCAGAGACAGGAAACGGTTATTCAGGCGTCTAACCATGGTTCACCCGTTGCCCCACCTGGTTATGAGAATGTCAACGTTGCTGCTGCTCCCGGCTATGGTTACGCCACTGGAGAAGAACTCAGGGGTATAAGGGTTGATGGTCAGCCTCTTGCTGCAGAGGTTAATGCCAGAGCTACCAGGGCCCCGGCGCGTCATCCAGCTCCTTTTGTTGATAGACAAGAGGACATGTTCACAATGATGGGTGAGGACGATGGTGATGTTGCTAGAAATGAAGATAGGGATCGTAAGGTCGATGCCCTGGCTGAGAAAATTAGGGCGATGGAATGCCAGAACTCTCTTGGGTTCGATGTCACGAATATGGGGTTGGTTGAAGGTCTGAGGATTCCCCACAAATTCAAAGCGCCCACCTTTGACAAGTACAATGGTACTTCTTGCCCTCGCACCCACGTGCAGGCTTATTATCGGAAGATCTCGGCATATACAGATGACGAGAAGATGTGGATGTACTTCTTTCAAGATAGCCTATCTGGGGCATCTCTAGATTGGTACATGGAACTCAAGCGAGATTCTATCCGATGTTGGAGGGATCTGGGAGAAGCTTTTCTCAGACAATATAAACACAATATGGATATGGCACCGAGCCGGACTCAGCTGCAGAGTCTGTGCCAGAAAAATAATGAGAGCTTCAAGGAATATGCCCAGAGGTGGCGTGAGCTTGCTGCCAGAGTTCAACCCCCTATGCTGGAAAGGGAGTTGACTGATATGTTCATTGGCACACTGCAGGGTGTCTTTATGGACCGAATGGGGAGTTGCCCATTCGGAAGCTTCTCTGATGTGGTAATTTGTGGTGAAAGGACCGAGAGCTTGATCAAGGCCGGGAAGATCAATGATGCGGGTTCCTCTTCATCAAAGAAACCTTTCTCTGGGGCACCTCGCTGTAGAGAAGGTGAAACCAGCGCTGTTCAGCATCGCCGAGGGCCGAACAGAAATCAGCATCAATACAGACAGGTTGCTGCAGTGACCATCCCTGCACCGCAACAACGTCCACCTCCTCAACAACCAAGACAACAACAACAACAACAACAACGTCCCTATCAGCCGAGGCAGAGGCTGCAGCCTGATAGAAGGTTTGACCCGTTGCCCATGTCGTATGCCGAGCTCCTGCCTGAGTTGCTCAGATTGGGTTTCGTAGAATTGAGAACGATGGCTCCACCAACCGTCTTGCCACCTGGGTACGATGCAAATGTCCGGTGCGATTTCCATTCAGGGGCACCAGGACATCATATTGAGAAATGTCGGGCTTTTCAGCATAAAGTCCAAGATCTGATCGATTCTAAGGCGATCAATTTCTCCCCTGTGCCGAATGTTGTAAACAACCCTATGCCCGCGCATGGTGCTCATAGGGTAAATTATATTGAAGGGGCTGAATCCGAGGATTTGGTGATCAGTGTGGATGAGATTCAGACTTCTCTATTGGTTGTAAAAGACCGTCTGCTGAATAGTGGTGTTCATCCGGGCTGCGGTGAAATTTGTGTGGGTTGTGCAGAGGCCGAGGATGGGTGTGAACTACTGCGGGCTGGTATCCAGGGTTTGATGGATCAGGGCCATGTTCAATTTGGTAGGGCTGATAACAGAGGTCATGGGGCAGTGTCTACCGTCACTATCTTCTTCAAGCCAGCTGAAAGGCGTGCGCCTACAACCAGTGGTAATCCAGTTACCATCTCCACACCAGTTTCCACCAATATTCCTACAACCATCGTCGCTCCGGTCAGAAGGGCCGAGAATAATAACGCTGTGCCTTGGAGGTATGATAATGCCTACCGAAGCAACAGGAGGGCTGAGAACAGGGTCAAGCCTTCAAATCAAGCGCCTGTGATTATTTTTGCACCTGCTAGTAAAGCTCCGGTCGTTGCGAGTCCTGCTGTGGACAACGTGGGTGGACCCGGAGGCTTTACCCGTAGTGGTAGGCTGTTTGCGCCCCAACAGTTGAGAGATGCCAATGCTGAGGCATCTGTTAAAGCTAAGGGCAAACAGGCTGTTGTTGATGAAGTTCCTGCTCAAGCGAATGTGCCTGGTGGCTCGTTTGAACAGGATGTGGAGGAATTTATGAGGATAATTAAGAAAAGTGACTACAAAATTGTAGATCAACTCAATCAAACTCCCTCCAAAATCTCTATACTTTCTCTGCTGTTGTGCTCTGAGGCACATAGAGACGCCTTGCTGAAGATGTTAAACATGGCGTATGTACCTCATGAGATTTCCGTCAATCAACTTGAAGGTGTAATTGCTAACGTGACTACCCGACACGGTGTGGGGTTCACAGATCTTGATTTGACACCTGAGGGGCGGAATCACAACAAGGCCTTGCACATCACCATGGAGTGTAAGGGGGCTGTGCTGTCTCATGTCCTGGTGGACACCGGTTCTTCGTTAAACGTGCTGCCGAAGCAAATCCTGAAGAAGATACCGATTGAAGGGGTTGTGCTGACGCCGAGTGACCTAGTTGTTCGTGCATTTGATGGATCCAAGCGTTCTGTCTTTGGTGAAATCACTCTGCCTATAAGGATAGGTCCGGAGGAGTTTGACATTGTCTTCTATGTCATGGACATCCAGCCTGCTTACAGTTGCCTTCTGGGACGTCCATGGATCCATGCAGCAGGAGCAGTCTCATCGACTCTCCACCAGAAGCTCAAATACGTCTGGAACGGTCAGATTGTGACCGTGTGTAGCGAAGAGGACATCCTGGTGAGTCATCTGTCCTCATTCAAATATGTTGAGGTGGATGGCGAGATCCACGAAACATTGTGCCAGGCGTTCGAGACGGTGGCTATTGAGAAGGTGGCCTACGCTGAGCAGAAGAAGCCAGGTGCTTCGATCACTTCTTACAAGCAAGCTAAGGAGGTTGTGGACTCTGGTAGAGCTGAGGGATGGGGCAAGATGGTGGACTTGCCAGTCAAAGAGGACAAATTTGGCATCGGTTATGAGCCTCTCCGAGCAGAGCAGGGGGCAGCAGGTCCAAGTACCTTCACCAGCGCTGGGCTGATGAATCATGGTGATGTCTTTGCTACTGAGGATGAAGATGTCGACAGCGACTGTGATCTCGACTGCTGGGTCCGCCCGAGTGCACCAGGGGAGGTGATCAACAACTGGACTGCCGAGGATATAGTCCAAGTTACTCTTCAGACAGAGTAATTTTCTTTTGTTTTTTCTCATTCTGCACAAAACCCTACGTTCTGCCCAAGACGTAGTGGTTCATTGTAGGGCCACATGTTTTCATTGTTTATCATTAATAAAGGACGTTTTGCAAACAATTTTGTGATCCCTGTCTTTCTATTTTGTCTTTCATTTTTCAAAAAAATAAAAATGGCAATGTTTTTGTTTTTGTGACTTTCTTGAACTCTTTTTCTAAAATAAAGCATTAAACATGCAGAAATGATATTATGGCATCCACTATGAACAAATCTGTTATGGCTCAGTATGATTTCGACAATCCCATCTACCAAGCTGAAGAGGAGAGTGATGAAGACAGTGAACTCCCGAAAGAATTGGCTAGATTGTTGAAGCAGGAGGAAAGGGTCATCCAACCTCATCAGGAGGAATTGGAGATTGTGAATCTGGGTACTGAGGACGCCAGAAGGGAGATCAAAATTGGGGCTGCTTTGAAACCTGAGGTCAAGAGCAGGTTGATTGAGATGCTGAGAGAGTACATGGAGATATTCGCCTGGTCTTATCAAGATATGCCTGGGCTGAATACTGATATTGTGGTTCATAGACTACCTCTCAAAGATGATTGTCCTTCGGTCAAGCAGAAGCTTCGTAGAACGAGTCCTGATATGGCAGTGAAGATCAAGGAAGAGGTTCAGAAGCAGTTCGATGCTGGTTTCTTGTCAGTAACAACTTACCCGCCGTGGGTAGCCAACATCGTTCCTGTGCCGAAGAAGGATGGCAAAGTCAGGATGTGTGTCGATTACCGAGATTTGAACAGAGCGAGTCCGAAAGATGATTTCCCATTACCTCACATTGACGTATTGGTGGATAACACGGCTCAATCCTCGGTATTCTCTTTCATGGATGGTTTCTCGGGCTATAATCAGATCAAGATGGCGCCGGAGGACATGGAAAAGACGACATTCATTACACCTTGGGGCACGTTCTGCTATAAGGTGATGCCATTTGGGTTGAAGAATGCCGGTGCTACCTATCAGAGGGCAATGACGACTCTCTTTCATGACATGATGCACAAAGAGATTGAAGTGTACGTGGATGATATGATTGCGAAGTCGCAGACAGAAGAGGAGCACCTGGTTAATTTGCAGAAGTTGTTTGACAGGTTGGTCAAGTTCAAACTGAGGCTGAACCCAAACAAGTGTACGTTTGGAGTGAGATCAGGGAAGCTGTTAGGCTTCATTGTCAGTGAGAAAGGGATTGAGGTTGATCCAGCGAAAGTCAAAGCTATTCAGGAGATGCCTGAACCGAAAACCGAAAAGCAGGTTCGTGGGTTTTTAGGGAGATTGAATTATATTGCAAGGTTCGTATCTCACCTAACGGCCACGTGTGAACCGATTTTCAAATTGCTTAGAAAGAATCAGGCGATCAAGTGGAATGATGATTGCCAGAAAGCTTTTGACAAGATTAAAGAGTATTTACAGCAACCTCCAATCCTGATCCCTCCAGTTCCAGGGAGACCACTGATCATGTACCTTTCAGTCACAGAGACTTCGATGGGGTGCGTATTGGGGCAGCATGACGAGTCTGGTCGAAAAGAGCATGCCATATACTACCTTAGCAAAAATTTTACCGACTATGAAATCAAATATTCACAGCTCGAGAAAACTTGCTGTGCTTTGGCCTGGGCTGCTCGCCGACTGAGGCAGTATATGCTGAACCATACTACCTTGTTGATTTCTAAGATGGATCCAGTGAAGTACATCTTTGAGAAGCCGGCTCTCACCGGACGTGTTGCCCGTTGGCAAATGATTTTAACTGAGTATGATATCCAGTACACGTCTCAGAAGGCTATCAAAGGTAGTGTTTTGTCAGACTATCTCGCCGAACAACCGATCGACGATTATCAGCCTATGATGTTTGAATTCCCTGATGAAGACATCATGTATCTAAGGATGAAAGATTGTGACGAGCCTCTTGTCGAGGAAGGACCGGATCCGGATGACAAGTGGACACTGATGTTTGATGGGGCTGTCAATGTGAATGGTAATGGTGTTGGTGCAGTGTTGATCAATCCTAAAGGTGCTCATATACCTTTTTCTGCCAGATTGACGTTTGATGTCACCAACAACGAAGCTGAGTATGAGGCTTGTATCATGGGGATAGAAGAAGCCATCGATCTGAGGATCAAAACTCTTGACATATTTGGAGATTCCGCTCTAGTGATTAATCAGGTCAATGGAGATTGGAATACGAACCAGCCGCATTTGATTCCGTATAGAGATTACACCAGAAGAATACTGACGTTCTTCAAGAAGGTGAAATTGTATCACGTCCCTCGGGATGAGAATCAAATGGCTGATGCCTTGGCTACTTTATCCTCTATGATAAAAGTTCATTGGTGGAATCATGTGCCACATATTGCTGTGAATCGACTCGAGAGGCCTGCGTATGTGTTTGCAGCCGAGTCTGTTGTTGCGATTGACGAGAAACCGTGGTACTATGATATCAAGAACTTCCTCAAGACTCAGGAGTATCCTGAAGGTGCATCGAAGAATGATAAGAAAACCCTGAGAAGGCTAGCTGGAAGCTTTTATTTGAATCAGGATGACGTGTTGTACAAGAGGAACTTTGACATGGTCTTGCTCAGATGCGTGGATAGACACGAAGCAGACATGTTGATGCAAGAAGTGCACGAGGGTTCGTTTGGCACCCATGCTGGTGGTCATGCAATGTCCAAGAAATTGCTGAGAGCCGGATATTACTGGATGACTATGGAATCCGATTGCTTCAAATATGCTCGGAAATGCCATAAGTGTCAAATATATGCTGATAAGGTGCATGTACCACCAAGCCCGTTGAATGTCATGAACTCGCCTTGGCCGTTTGCCATGTGGGGCATTGACATGATTGGGAAGATTGAGCCTACTGCTTCGAATGGACATCGCTTCATTTTGGTTGCGATTGATTACTTCACCAAATGGGTAGAAGCAGCTTCATATGCTAATGTTACCAAACAAGTGGTTGCCCGGTTCATCAAGAAGGAGATCATCTGTCGTTACGGGGTTCCCGAGAGAATCATCACTGACAATGGTTCGAATCTCAATAACAAGATGACGAAAGAGCTTTGCAGAGATTTCAAGATCGAACATCACAATTCTTCTCCTTACAGACCAAAGATGAATGGTGCTGTAGAGGCGGCAAACAAGAATATCAAGAAGATTGTGCAAAAGATGGTCGTGACGTACAAGGATTGGCATGAGATGTTGCCTTTCGCTTTGCATGGGTACCGTACCTCAGTACGTACGTCGACCGGGGCAACCCCGTACTCCCTTGTGTATGGTATGGAAGCAGTCCTGCCTGTTGAAGTGGAGATCCCCTCTCTGAGGGTGTTATTGGACGTCAAGTTGGACGAAGCCGAGTGGATTCGTACGAGGTTTAATGAGTTAAGCCTTATCGAAGAGAGACGGCTAGCAGCTGTGTGCCATGGGCAGTTATACCAGAGAAGGATGAAGCGAGCATTTGATCAGAAAGTGCGTCCTCGGACATTTCAAACTGGTGATCTAGTTTTGAAGAGGATCCTTCCTCCCGGTACAGATAACAGGGGCAAGTGGACTCCTAATTATGAAGGTCCATATGTTGTGAAGAAGGTTTTCTCCGGTGGAGCCTTGATGCTTACAACAATGGATGGTGAAGATTTTCCGTCCCCTGTTAACTCAGATGTAGTCAAAAAATACTTCGCATGAATTGACCCGCTGGACAAAAAGAATAAAAGAGTCCAGGCAAAAATGGGCATCCCGGCGAACCAAAAAACAGAAAGAAAAGGTTCGGGCAAAAAGTAGGGATATAAATGAAAAGAATTTGTACACCCGGTAAGTCGAAAACCCGCAAGGGCGGCTTATGCAAGAATGGGTATCCCGGTGGATTGAAAACCCGAAAGGGCGATCCAGCCAAAAGAGGGATTAAAGCGAAGACTACAGTCTGAGTTATCTGTACCTCATAGCGCTTCGTCAGCTGCCATCTTGAAAGATGTGATCGGTCCAGTCATTCTTCTCAGAAAGCAAGGAGTTGGGAGGAAAACTGATGATCTGTGGGTTATAACAGAATTGGGAAATAGTGGATGCCGTATTCACATTGCCATTAGGATAGTTTATTTTTCTTTTTGTGCGCAATTACCTCTTTCTAGGAATTGCTTCCCAATGTATTTGCCTTTTCAGGCGCATTTCCAATCAATAAAAGTCGTTATTCAGATAAAAAGCTCTCTTGTTTTTATTTTTACTGTTTTGTTTGCAAAAAACGTCCGAATTTTTGATAAACATTGCATATAATAAAACATGGAGGCTTAACAATAACTTGCAGAAGGATAAAACAGTTGAAAATCATTTTGAATGTTGAGGACACTTGAGTGTATCTTGTCCATATACCCCTGGGGCATTGTGTTGTGTCGTCTTGCAGGCCGTCATTTGTGGAGCATTTTCCCAGCAAGTATTTCTCCGAGCAAGTTTGAGAGCTGTAAGAGCTGTGTTCCCTTGCAGAGGTGCCTGTGGATAGTATCTTCTTTCCTCAGCAGATCTAAGGATTGCCTACAGCCAACAGGCTTGTGTTGGCAGTTTCCCCAGCTGAGATCCCCGCTGAGTGCCTGGCGGACGTTTCCCCAGGAGTTCCCCCGGCGGAGTTTGTCATGAGAATGTTGTTCCCCAGCAGTTGGGTTTGTGATACGTTATCCCCAGCACGGCCGTGAGTGCTTCTCCCCAGCAGGGTTGTGAAGGTCTATCTCCAGTATGATATGATGTGTTATCATCCCCACCAGAGTTGTTCTCCTCAACAGAGTGGTGTGGGTTTTCCTCAGCAAGTTCCCCGAGTGGAGCGGGTTTCACAGGAATATTTCTCCAGCAGAGTTCATCCCACCAGTGGAGTGGACAAGTTTCCGTGACAGATCGGTATTGGCGTCCCCAGCTGAGTTTAGTCTTCCTGTGGTTTGTGTGGGTCGTCCCCAGTGGAGTAGAAGTTATTCCCCGAAGCAGAGTTGTCCTACCTGAGGTTTGGTTAAGTCTTCCCCAGTGAAGTGCTATATCATTCTCCAGTAAGGTGATCTTATTACTCCAGAGAGTACTTTCCCCGAAGAGTTGCTTGGTGTTATCTTCCCCAGCAGAGTATGGAGTGCTTCCCCAAGTGGAGTCCCATAGCGGATTGAGTCCTGTGAAGGATATCTCCAGCGAAGTCTATCCTGTTCCCGGCAACAGTTTTGTTTCTCCAACATGAGTGAGAAGTCGGCGCTTTCCCCGCAAGGCATTCCTAGATGAAGGCTCTCCCCGTAGAGTATTCCTCAGTCAAAGTCTCCCCGCAGAGTTGGAGTACCTGATCCTTTGGCTCCGTAGCCAGGGTTCATTTGCATTTTGCATGTCGTAATCATTGCATCCTCAAAAGCGTAGCATTTCCATTCAAGGTGGAGCATTACGCCATAGAAAAATTCAAACATATGCATTCATGTGTTCGAAACCAATCAGACAGTATCCCCGGCAGAGGCGGATGTTTGTTCAACCTGTACAGCACATTTGCTACAGTTGCTCCTGATGGCGTTCAGGGTTAACCCCCACCGAGGTTTATTTCCTCATCCGTTGGTGAAAGGAAAAATTGTTTCTCCCCAGTGAGACCCCCCCTGCAAGTGTCAAGCCTTGCCCTGTCATCTTGTAGATGTCAGTATCTCGTCAGCACCCGCGAGGGTTGTTTCTTTGGTGTCGGCAAACACCATCGTTCGGTGATTTCCGGTCATGCGTAAGTGTCTGGTCTTCCTTGGTGTCGGTAAACACCATCGTTCGGTGATTTCCGGTCATGCGTAAGTGTCTGGTCTTCCTTGGTGTCGGTAAACACCATCTCTTCGGTGATTTCCAGTCATGCGTAAGTGTCTGGTCTTCTTTGACGTCGGTAAACATCATCTTTCGATGTTCGTAACGTCGTCCCTTCCCTAGTGAATTTGATCTTCCTCTCCGTTGGTGTCGATAAACGTCGAGTTTTTCCCAGTTATCCGCTGATAATTTGATTGTGTTCACTCTCCCTAGAAGAAGTTCCTCCTCTCCGTTGGTGTCGATAAACGTCGAGTTTTTCCCTATCATCCGTTGATGATTTGGTTGTGTTCGCTCTCCCTAGAAGAGTCCTCCTCTCCGTTGGTGTCGATAAACGTCGAGTTTTTCCTATGCGTCCGTTGGCGTATAGTTGATGTCTTTCCCCACAGGGTCGTCCCCAGAAGATTCCTCCTCTCCGTTGGTGTCGATAAACGTCGAGTTTTTCCTGTGCGTCCTATGACGTATAGTTGATTGTTCCCCGCAGATCATTTGGTAATACCAGATGATTCCCCTCAGAATACTCCTCCTCTCCGTTGGTGTCGATAAACGTCGAGTTTTTCCTATTCGTCCTATGACGTCTAGTTGTACCTTTCCCCAAGTGGATCTACCTCCGCGTTGGTTTCGATAAACGTTGTGTTTTTCTCATTCGTCCGCGAACGTTTGATTGTATACCCTCTTCCCAGTCATTCATTAATGTCTGGTTGATTCCCAGCCAGAATTCCCAGTAGACGTCCTATTCGGTTTCCGGTTGTGATGCCTTTCCCTCGTGAAGTGGCTTTCTCCTTCTCCCTTTCGTCCGATGACGTCTGGTCGAGTCTCCCTTTCATCCTATGATGTCTGGTTGAGTTTTCTCCTTCTCCGTTGGTGTCGATAAACGTTGAGTCTCCCTTTCGTCCTATGACGTCTGGTCGAGTTGTCCTGGTCGTCCCCAGTTGATTTACCTCCCCGTTGGTTTCGATAAACGCTGAGTTTTTCCCTATGCGTCCTATGACGTCTAGTTGTACCTATCCCCACGTGGATTTACCTCTCCGTTGGTTTCGGTAAACGTTGAGTTTTTCCCGCCACGTCCGCTGACGTGTGGTTGTATCCTTTCCTGGTCGTCCCAGTAGAGTTGACGTACCTCTCCGTTGGTCTTGGTAAACGTTGAGTTTTTCCTGGTTGTCCGTTGGCATCTAGTTGAGATGATTTCTGATCCCATTCATCGTGTGTCGATGTCTGGATGTGGTTGTACCTCGGAAAAAAGGAAAATAGAGAAATAAGTCCCAGCAGTGTGCAAATTTCTACGGTACTCGGTATTCAATCCCTGTTTACCCTGAAAGTCTGACAGCCGTTGCTCTCATCCATTCGGGTTCCCAGTTGATTGAATAGGGGCAGCTGTAGCACCTCAAATTTGCACCCTACCATTGTGAATATTCATTGCATATTAGGTCATAGCATTAACAATGTCCACTGCATAACATTGCATTGTCCATGTGCCCGAGTGCAAGCTCAGTTGATGAATCAGGACCAACTGATCAGGAGCATCAATCAATCAAGCAAGCAAGTGCCATTTGCATTAAGACAAAGCCCCAAGGTTGATTTTTCAAGCTCATATGGTCCAAGGATCATTTTGAAGTGGTTTGGCCAAAGATTGGATGCTCAGAAGTCACCAGTCCTTGTTCATTCAGCCAGAAACCCTAGAAAGTCAACTGTGGTCAACTGTGGTCAACTGTGCCCGATTTTATGGATTGAAAGGTGGGAAATGGCTTGAAAGGCCTCATTCATGTCCATATAAGTCTCATTTGGCATATCAAAGACCAAGGTTGAAGGAATTGAAGTCAGGACAAAAAACTGCCAAAAATAGCAGGTGACCTGTAACTGAAGTTTCCAAAAATGGAAAGTTTTTGACCTCAAAAAACAGAAGTCCAAGGAAGCTTCAAATGAAAAATTGTTCAACATGACAGTTGTAGATCTTGCTCTCACCTTTCCAAAAAGTCCAAGAACTTGAAAATCCAATGTACGGTTTGCAAGATATGGCTCAGTGAATTTCAGAAAAGACCCGTAATCAGGAGGCCATAACTACCACATACTTTGTCCAAATTGCAAGTTCTTTATATGCACAAACTCCATTTGACATGTACTTCAAGGGTGCATCATTGGATTTTTCCAAAAATGGCCAAGGCAAAAAGTCACTTTTCAACTGGACAGCTGAATTGGACCAGGGGCAAAATCGTCCAAACGTCAAAATATTTGGAATTTTTGAGTGGGACCTTTTGTAACACCTCAGGAATGACATTTAGAATGTGTTTGAATCCTCATTTCATGGCTAGGCCTCATAATTTGAGTTTTGGCTCGAAAAATGAAAGTGCACAAATTGGACTTTTTCCATCAAATGGTGAAATTGCACAATAGGCATCCAATTGAGGTGGGAATTGTTTCTACACATTACAAGTGGTATTTTGGACATGTTGAAACCATATTTGAGCTGCAATTTGGACTGTTATAAGGAAAGGGCATTTTTGGCCAAATTGAGGAAAATTGCATATTAGCTTAACAATGCCAATTTGGATTAAGGGATTGTTAATCATGATTAAAGGCATGGTATAAAAGCTTAATGATCTCCTAAACATAACAGAATTCTCATTCACAAAATTTTCAGATCAAAATCACAAATCTTCTCCAAGAATCACCAAGAACTCATCATTGCAAAATTGACCAAATCTCCTTCATTCCTTCACCAATTCGCACGATTTTAGTTGCATTGGATTCATAGCATCATCAACAACAACTGTTTGTGGCATTTGGATTGCAAAGATCACAAAATCGTGACTGTCCAACCTCACCTCATCCATGGCAAATTGGAATTATGGACAATAGGAGTGGAAGCAATTGAAACTGAGCATCACATCATCGTTCCTATAGCTGGTACTGTTACTGTTTATGCAAATCGCGCGCCATTTCCATCGATTACACCGCTGCCATAGCAGGTTCGTCCCGAATTCGATTCGTCCGTTTCATTGAATTGTTGTGTGCGTGGTGTAGGCCTTGTTGCGTAGAGCATCGTGCTGGTTTCGGAATTAAAAATGATTGAGCGTAGGCTTAGATATCTTAACTCGAAGGTTCGACGTAAAACCCTAACTCATATGATTCTTGAGATTTAGGAAGTTTTAGTTTGATTAGAGTTAGGATTTGTGTTCTACGCGTTCATACGATTCCAACGGTTATAATTTTGTTAATTTTGGTGAAGATTTGGTTGGAACGTGTTCTTGAGCTTCATAATATTTTCTGGAAAATTTCTTGTTAGGAAGATGATAATTTCATGCGTTTGATCCATAAACTGATTTGAAAATTTAAATTACGCGTTTCCCTCCCCCGCCCTAATAATTACGAGAATGCCACTCTTCATTTAATTAATTAATTTCAAGATTAATTCTAAAAATCATAAAAAATACCTAACACCTTCAAAAAATCATAGAAAATTATAGAAAAATCACAAAAATATAAAAATAATTTTGTTGACTTGGTGTTTGGCTGTAGATGATTTTTGACCTATTGGTCAAAGTTATGCTTGGATTATTTTGCATTTTTGCCTAGGGTTTCTTCCACATGTGCATTTGTGATACCTTACACCATTTTGATCATGAAATTCTCATATTGTATGATAAATGGCTGAAAATTTTTGTGTTGAATCTTGATTGGCTGAGGATTTTTTCCATGTAAATTTCATGAATTTATGTTACCTGGCCTTTGAGTTACAATTTTTCAAACTAAGGTGTGACAATTGGTGTCACACCTCTTGATGCCAATTTGTTGGATTTTTTAGCATGACCTATCCTTGTTAGAATTGATTGAAATTTGGTATGAATGCTCATTAACATGTTAGGATCCTTTGGTAATTTTTGTGGAATTGTTCATTGTATTTTCTAATTGATCATGATTTTTCATTTCTGGTGGTTGAATTGGCAAATCCATGTGACCTAGGTTGATAGAATCATTGTGAAATGCTCATAGTGTTTTGGATATTCATGAAATTTGATATGCTAGTAGAAGACACATGTTAGGACCTCCCTGTTTTGGTCTCATCCATTTCTTTTTTGTTTTCATTGAATTATGAATTTTTAAAGTGGAAGCATGTGTTGAGGTTGTGATTTGGAGCCTATAATTGTGCCTGTTTTTGTTGATTTTCATTGACATGGTTCCATTTGCCCAATTAAGCTGAAATTTGGTGTGTCATACCTAGATTAGGTCCTGTTTAGGTGTAATTTATTTGAGAATTTTTGGGATTGTGTTGATGTGGATTTGAATGCAATAATTCTGTTTGTAGGCTTAATGCTTCCTTTGAACTAGTTTGCCTTATTTTATGCATAGAATGAGCATGATGAATGATATGACCATGAAATTTGGTAGAATAGTTCCTGACATGTGTAGCTTTCATTTGGCTTTGGTCCCATCCATTTCCCATTAAATGTCACTGTTTGCCATTGGATTGAAGTTGATGTATATTTTGTAACCTCATTTGATTGTGTTTTTGCATGCTTAGACATGTTGAATTAATTCCCATAGTTCCACTAATCCAAATTGATTGAAATTTGACATGTAGCTTGTTGAATGTCCTCTGTTTAGGATATAATTTTTGTGGAATTTACTGTGTTGTTTTGATATTTTTTTGGATGTAATCATTCTGGTTGTCTATATGTGATTTAACATTGCTCACTTTGCCTTACATGTTGCATAGAATAAAACGTGTACATAGTTTGAATATGGGACCAATTGGGATCCCTTTGTATTTGAAATAGCTTGACTTTGATCATGAATTGGTTGCTGTTTTAGGATTTTTCCTTCTTTTGGACCCTAGGCTAGTCCTAGTGGTCATGTTACTTACATTTGAATGTGATTGTGGCTTTTCAGGTTAAGGAGTTAAGGATTAAGGCATTTGTTTCACATTTGGGGATTGTGTTGCTTGACCTATAAACTAATGTGTTTGTTTTGTAGGATGGTTGAGCCTTGAGCTTTGTGCTATGCACACCATTGTTTGATTATGATTGTACACTGTTGATCATTATATTGTTGTCTGATTATGAATGGGATGCTGATTCTGTTTGACTTTTGTACAGGTACACTTAGTTGCTCAGTTCTCTTAAGAACTTGCATTGCTTTGCTTATAAGCAATTGGCATTGAGGTATAGAATTTTCTTCTTCATGTAGTCTGGAGACCCGGCTGTTACCGGGCCGGGCACATTGTCTGAAGTCCTCCTTAAGAGGCAATGCTTGTGTATGTTTATATTTGTCCCAAGCAGGAAAAGTCCTCATTTGAGGCAATTGGTGGAAGGTAGGGATAAGCAATCTATCCCCCACTATTCAGTGAGTCTTCTCCTTGCTCCCATTACATGGTTGTAGCATTGAGATCCAAGCCCAAGATCTTGTACATTGTACAGTCGAGTCTATGTCCTGAGCGTAGAAGGGTCCCCCCATTCTGGACCCACGCCCCCTTGTCTGATGCTCTCTCTGACTTGAGATAGAAGCAATGAGGCACACCCCTCATCACCTTTCATCTAGCTTCACCTTAGCCCCTCAATGGCGAGGTTAAGAGCTATCCTGACCCCGATACAGAGGCTTGTTTGTTGAGGTTGATATGACCCCTCGACTAAAGCCTAGCCTTGATGTTTGAGCCCCCTTGTTGGTGTGTTTATTTCATGCTGTATATGTTTGTGTGGTGTGATTGTATCCCCTAGGTTTGCTAGACTCCGCGTAGTCTCGTTTGCATGACAATTAAGGTAGCACGGTTCCTTCGTATAGGACTTCCTTTCTTGCTTGAGCTTTCCTAAAACACAAACAAACATTACCCCCCTCTTAAGGATACGTCCACTCCTTCTACTACAGGTGAGTAAGTCTCCAAAGGTCGAGCATCCGGTAGATTGCGTAGTGACGTTGTCCACTTAAAAAACACAAACCAACAGGAATAGTTTAGCCGAACTACGGCAACTCTGATTCTCATGTCCAGATGAGATACGTAGGCACGAGATGCGATGTCTTGTCGAGTTTGACTAACCACTAACACTAATTCTTTTCTCTCGCCCTCTTCGCGATTGAGACCTTCCCTTTCTCTTGCCCTAGTTGCAATCGAGACCCTTCTTCTTCTTGTGTTGGTGTTAGGAGATGGATGTAAGCCCAGCGATTGGCATTCCACATCCTGTGTCTCGTTGTGTGCTTGGAAGCTGATGTAAGTCCATCGAGTGGCATTCGGGTTCCTGTGTGCGTGTGTCTGGTTCGGATGCCGACGTAAGTCCAGTGATTGGCAGTCGGGCTCCATGTTTGCCCTCTTGTGTGTGTTTCGGTTCGGATGCTGATGTAAGTCCAGTGGTTGGCCTTCAGGCTCCACGTTTGCCTTTGCCTGTGTTTGTTTGTGTGCGTGTTAGCCGAGCTACGAATGCTCTGATTCTCCTTCGTCCAAAGGAGATACGTATGCATAGGATGCGACATCCTAGCGAGCATGTGTCGTTTCCCCAGTCCGAACTACTTAGACTCTGAGGTCTATGCTTGATAGACTAAGTAGGCCCAGGATGCGATATCCTGCCGAGTCAGTTTCAGTCTGTTTTCTTGTGTCTCCTTCAGCCAGTGTGTGTGTGTGAGCAGTGTTTTTAGCAACCATTTTTCCTTCCTATTGTGCGTGGATCCCGTCGAGTACGACGGATGCGTAGGGGTGCTAATACCTTCCCTTCGCATAACCGACTCCCGATCCCATTCTCTTTGGTCGCGAGACCACGTCTTTTCCAGGTTTACTCTGAGCGTTTCCTGTCCCTCTTTTGGGATAAATAACGCACGGTGGCGGCTCTGTTGTTCTGTTTTCCCGCCGGTTTTTCGCGTAATGCGACACCGCTATGGAGTCCCAAGCAAGATCATCATTGATAATGGTTCAAACTTGAATAACAAGACAATGACAGAATTATGTAAGAGTTTA
Organism: Lathyrus oleraceus; assembly: GCF_024323335.1. NCBI lineage: Eukaryota > Viridiplantae > Streptophyta > Magnoliopsida > Fabales > Fabaceae > Lathyrus > Lathyrus oleraceus. Next base: position 507,208,888 of record NC_066581.1, read on the forward strand.
AAGATTGACCATCATAATTCTTCTTCATATCATCCAAAGATTAACATTAGTGTTGAATTCGCCAACAAAAACATTAATAAGATCCTGCAAAAGATGGTGAAAACCTACAAGGATTGGCATGAGATGCTACCCTTTGCATTGCATGAATATCTGACCTTAATCTGCACTTCACTGGGGGCAACCCCATTTTCCTAGGTCTATGGGATGGAAGCAGTTCTTCAGAGATACCCTCACTGAGAATCTTGATGGATACCAACCTAGATGAAGTTGAATGGATCCAGAACAGTTATGGTCAACTCGACCTCATTGATGAGAAGCGTATGACCGCTTTGTTCCATGGAAAATTGTACCAACAATGGCTCAAGAGAGCAATTGATAAAAAGTTTTATCCTTGAGAATTCAAGGAAGAGGATCCCGTGCTCAAGAAGATCTTGCTAGTACACTAAGATTCACGTGGGAAATGGACTCCCAATGATGAAGGCTCATACATCATAAACATAGCATACTCTAGAGGTGTTCAATTTCCTACAACTATGGATGGAGAAGAGCTCACCCACCCTATGAACTCTGATGTAGTCAAAAGATACTATGTCTAACAAAAACCCGCTAAGTCGAAAACCTGAGATGGCAACTTAGGAAAAAATGGGTATCCTGGTGAACTGAAAACCCGAAAGGACGGTCCAGAAAAAAGTAAGGGATAATAAAAAATAATAGCTCTCTAAGTTGAAAATCTGAAATGGCGACTTAGACAAAAAAAGAGTTGGCGACTTAGACAAAAAAAGAGCGTCCTAGTGGATTGAATACCCGAAAAGGCGGTCGAAGAAAAAATTAGGGACAAAAAGGCATAGACTACATCAGTTGTTACTGATCAACACAGAAGAGCCAAAGGCGGAAGATCAATCTAGCTGCTCCCTTCAAAAGCAATGTTTTATGAAATCATTGTTATAGGGATAGTAGTGGTTGTTGTGATTCAATATAAACTTTTTCCCTATTGCCATTTTCAAATTTGTAACATTCCATAGAGTTACATAATTTGGGTCTTACCATTCTTGAATAAATACAAGTTTGCATATCCATTGCTATCATTTGCTATTTTTCTTTGATTTTCTTTGTTATGAAAAATGTCATTTATTTGTTAATAGTGAATTTTTTTGAACTTAAAAAGAATTTTCAACATATGGAGAAACACAAATTTACTTTTACATGTGAGAATATTGAAAGGAAATCTTTCGTTTCCCCCCGCAAGCCTCAAGTTGCAAAACTTCTCCTTGATAATAAACACAAATTTCCATGGAGCATAGTTCATCAACCCACTGAGGGGATCCCCTTAGCTAGTTGTAATTATCAAGCTTTATAGATCTTCCTTTGATGCATTATCTCAGGTGTCGTTGTTGATTTGTTATCCTTTGACCCTCAAGTCCGGTTGTTACTAGCATCCTTTGAAGTCAAGTTGTCACTGACATTGATTTCAAAATCCAATTATCATTGATACATCCTTGAGTTTCAGTTGTCACTAGTATTGTTTCAAAGTCCAGTTGTCGTTGGCACCTTTGGTCAAACCCTAATTGTTATTGGTGGTCAAAGTCCGGTTGTTACCAGCATGCATCTTTTGAATCCAGTGGTAACTGGTACCTGTCTTCAAAGTCCAATTGTCATTGCCACCCAAAGTTCAGTTGTCACTGGTGCCACTTTACATTCCTGGTTGTTAGCATATTTGCTTTTAAAAGTACAGTTGTTATTGGCACACTATTTTAAAATCCAATTGTAATTAGTATCCAAGTCCAGTTGTAACTGGTGTTTCTTTTAAGTCTGGTTGTCACAAGCATTTTTTGTAAAGTTTAGTTGTAACTGGAATCCCGTTTTAAAATCCATTTGTAAATGGTGCCTTAAGTCTGGTTGTCACCAGCATTTGTTTGCAAGTCCAATTGTTATTGACGTTACTTGTTAAGTCCAATTGTAACTGGCACTCAAATTTTAAAATCCAGTTGTCACTGGTATCCTTTCAAGTCCAATTGTAACTGGCGCTTTATTTAAAATCCAACTGTAACTGGTATCTTAAGTTTGATTGTCACCAGCACCCTGTCGCAACGCGAAAAACAACCGGCGGAAAAAGACACAGAGCCGCCACCGTGCGTTATTTATCCCAAAGGAGGGAAAGGAAACGCTCAAAGTAAACCTGAAAAGGGGAAAGGAACGGTCTTACCACCAGAGATTGCTAGGTACGGGAGTCGGTTACGCAAGGGGAAGGTATTAGCACCCCTCACGTCCGCCGTACTCGACGGGATCCACGCTCAAGAGAATAGGATAAGGTTGCTAAATAACTGCTCAAAAAGAATGCACACACACTGGAATAAAACACAGATGGAAGAAGACGGAAGCGGTCACTCGGCAGGATGTCGCATCCTGGGCCTACGTAGTTTGTCAGAAACAAACATCAGAGTCGACGTAGTTCGGGGAAATGGGGAACAGGCTCGCTAGGATATCGCATCCTATGCCTACGTATCTCATCTGGAATGAGAATCAGAGCTACCGTAGTTCGGCTAACGCACGCCGAAACAAAACACAACACAAAGACGCTGAGACGTCAAAAGAAACTCAACAAGAAAACGGAATGCCAATAGCTGGGCTTATATCCGACTCCGAACAAACGGGAAACAAAAGCCAATCAATGGTCTTACATCTAACTCCACAAAGCAAAACAGGAAACAGATAGCCAATCAATGGTCTTACATCTAACTCCACAAAGCAAAACAGGAAATAGATAGCTAATCAATGGTCTTACATCTAACTCCAAACAGATAAGCAATCGCTAACCAGCGAACACCAAAGAAAGAGAGCAGGTTGACAAACTAAAAGGGAGTCTGGTACTCGGGCCTAGTAGTTGTCAAGCAAAACACCAAGAAGACGCTGAGACGTCAGAAGAAACAAAAAGGTTGAACGCACAGACTAAAAGGGAGTCGGGAACTCGGACCTAATAGTTTCAAACAAAACACACGCAAAAAAGAAAAAGGGTGCCCGGAGAGATCTCGCACGATCTCCTGCCTACGTACCTCATCTGGTATGAGGATCGGGGCGACGTAGTTCCCCTTAACAGGGAAAAACTTTATCCTAACCAGAGACTAGGGAGATAACAACTAAAAGGGAGACTACGACTCGAGCCTAGAAGTTGTCATGCAAACGATCCCTATGTTGAGGTCTCTAATCAGAACCTAACTCGCACAGGAAGCAAGCTAGCCTAAAAAGCAAGTAAATAAGCACAGGTGAACAAGTATCACACACTATATGCAAATAAGCGGCTCATACAAGGTTGGGCTTTAGTCAAGGGGTCATATCAACCTCGACAAACAAGCCAACACTGGAAGGGGTGTCTGAGGCTCTTAACCACTGATATTGACCGTCAGGGTGAGCAGATGAAAGGTAATGAGGGTTGGACCTCATAGCTCTTAACCCTGGCCTGGGTGAGCTTAAGACAAAGAATGTGTGGGGGTCCAGAATGAGGGACCCTACTCCACTTGACTGACTCTATATACAAGATCTTGGGTTAGGTTCAAGAGCCTCAGCACGTAGTGCGAGCATAATGAATGACTCAAACGATTAGCAGGGAATTGATTGCTAATCACTTCTATCTGCCAATTGCCTCTTCACTTAGGAGAACTTGAAGTACATGGCACAAATATAAACAATCACAGTCATTGCCTCTTAAGGAGGACTTCAGCCAAATGCCTGCCAAAAGAAACGACAGGGCTTCCAGACTACATGGATTTAGAGGATGATTACCTAGGTGGTATGCCAACTACAAGCAAAGCAAAGCTCAAGCAATGAGCTAAAGCGACTAATGTACCTGTAAGAAAGTCAAACAAGTCAATATTCACATTCAGACAAATCAAACAGTCAACAACAGTGTTACAACCGATATGCACACAAGGCAAGTCAACAACTCAAGTGAGTTCATCACCAAGGGACCTACAACACAACAAAGGTTAGTGGACAAAGCAAATTTGCATCTCAAGTCATAAGATTGCATCAACCACTAGAGCTAATAGCTTGAACCTGAAATACAAAGCTCAAAAGATGAGTACAAACCACTAGTGCAAAGACTAGGGTCAAAGGCAAAGCAAAAAGTCAAAACAGAAGTTGATATTCAACATGAAGCATATTTAGACAAGTAAGAGCATGTCCTAAAAAGGACCAAATCCAAATCAATAAGCAAAGTCATCAATTAACCAAGGTAAGGCAAAGGCAATCACAATGCACACAATTGGATATCAAGATTAGAAATTCCATATTAAAACAGAAATGGATCAAATAACCATGGAAATTTTTATGTGCACACAACATGTTAAACACAAGCATCATGCAAAAAATTGGAATCAGAAAAGCTCAATTGACATGTATATGAAAATGAACAAGAGCAACACCAAAATGTGTGACACACATTGTCACACCATACATCCATGTGTCCAAAACAGAGATGAAATATGCTAAAAATGTCAAACAAAAGCTCAAATATCATGTAACATGTTAGGAATCAGCATATCAAATTTCATGGCAATTAGACAATTAATGAGCATTTCACAATCAATTGAATGAAGCATGGTACATTTGCATACATGTTCAAATAAGCCAACACAATTAAAAATCCAGAAATGATAAAATCAGAAAATCAACACCACCAAATAATAGACATCAAGATGAACATGTAGCAAAATATTCTATTTTTTATGATTTTTTGAATTACGTGAACAAATATGAAATAATATTGAAAACCATATGGAAATGAAAGTGAAATGAGAATTGGAACAATGCAACAGCCATGGTTCGAACTCAGGAATGTAAGCTCACAGGCGCGTCCACTAAATGTTGTGTTCTATTAATTGATGTGGCGCCCAGTCAGCGTGGTCAGAGCACGCGTGGACACGGTCAAGGAACCTAGGCCAATGAATATGCCAACGGAGCGCACATGCAAGCGCCAGCAAGAAAATTAAAACAAACAAGTGCCATATGAAGGAATCGAATGCAGGACAATGAGGTAAAAGGTGCGCTACAGTGAAGCCCTAGGCGCTGAACCAGAAGCGTCTGCCACTATTCACATGCGGAGGTTGACGGTGGTTTCCACCGTCTTCCTCGTTGAGACTGGCGAAGCTACAGTAGCTTTCAACAAAAAAAATTCCAGAATCATGCATATTTTATATCAATCAAAAGCTTAACTCATGCACATTCCAAATCCAGGCTCAATTAACATTAATTCTTCCTAATAAGAACAGATCGAAGCAAAACAGTTTGATCTACAAAACTTCCACTCAGCATAACTCACTCAATACTCATCCATTTCAAATTCTAAAAGCATCAGGATTATCAGCATCAAAGGATCTATCTAATCATGGCAATAAAATGAAGAAAGGTGATGATCGAATTTTAACCTCTTGAAGAACAGCGAAGTGAAATCGTGGATTCAAGCTTTCAAAAGTGTCCAGATCTTCTCCTTTACTCTTGTTATGAAGCTTGATGTAGAAATTGATGCTTGACACGGCCTGGATCTAGCTCAAATTGCAACTTCCATCTTCATGTTCTTGAGCTTGTGCAGCTTGATATTGGCTCCAATTCTTCAAATCAATAGCCAAATCCTACTCAATGACACATAATGAACACGATTCTACAATAAAATTCATGTGCTATATGGAGAATTTTGAAGTTTCAATTGAGAGCAAAAATGGAGGGAAAACCAATTCTAGATCTAGAATGTGAAAACTGATCAATTCTGTTACAATTAAGCTTATATATCACATGTTAATCACTTTTCTAATGATAATTAGGCTTGGCTAATGAAAGTTTAATGAAAAATGAGGTGTATGACCAAATTGCAAAATTCACCTTATGCATGTCAAAATGGACGTGAATAGTACACATGCATGGCTCAAATGCTCTTAAAATCAACCAAGGAACACAATGGCAATGGAATTAAGTTCATGTGATGCACCAATTTTAAATTCTTCATTTTCCCTCCAAAAAGCACATGCATGGCCAAATGATCATGTGAGATTTTTTTCATGCAATGCAATGATAGATTTGGAAAATATAGGTCATGAGAAGCAATATGCAAAAAGAGTGGCTCAAATTGGAGTTTTGGATCAAAAGTTATGGCACTTTGAAGTTTCATGCACACTTGGTGATCATTTGCTCATAACTTCTCAACCCTTCATCAGATGCTCATGATCTTGGACTTTTTGAAAATGGGAGAGAAAGATCTTCAACTTTCATGTTGACCAAAATTTCATTTGAAGCTTCTTTGATGTTGGAAAGTCAAGTTGAATGTGGTCTAAAAACTTGCCATTTTTGGAAACTTGAAATTACAGGTCACTTTCCACTTTCAGAAACTTTTGCCATGACCTCAAATTCTTCAAGATATGTGTTTGACATGATGAATAAGCCTCTTTTGGACATGAATGAAGTGTCTCAAACCATTTCCCCACCTCCTAGCCCTCAATTGACTGTCAGTTGACTTGTATGGGCCCCAGATGACCTGAAAATGCACTGATGACTTTGGACCTCTACCACTTGGTAAAATTGCTTCAAAATGAACCTTGGCTTATACAAGCTCTCTAGAATAATCATGTGGCCTTCATCTCAAGGAAAAACTTACTGAAAGAACGACACTGATTAGGGTTGACCAGAGGTCAAAACCCTAATCCAAAGGAACCTGAGCATGAACAATGAACCCCTTGAGGATGACATAACCATGATGATGGTAACATATCCTTGCAAGCAATATAATACTCAATACCTTTGAAGAACCAAGAATCCCTGATGAGATGCAAAAACCTCAGATGGTTGATCATCAAGTCATGGAAACCTTCAGGCTTGAATTATGTGACATCTCCCTCTTCTGAAAAAGACTTTGGAGGATGACTTTATTATTTCCACATGATATGCAATATGCAAATTCCTAATGTCCTAAAACATGAAATGCAATATGCTAAACTAGTCCCAAGAAGAGGAGGGCAAATTTTGAGGTGTTACACACCCTTAAAGTCCAGTAGTAATTGGCATCGATCCATTAGAAGTTGGTTGTAACCAATGCTTACGGTCTAAGTCCAACTATTGTTGACACCTACATAGAGTTGTATACCCCATTAGGCTTGATGTTTCCTAGAAAATCAGATATGGCTCTTTGTTCTAAGGAATTCCCAGAATTGTGGATGTCATTCTTGTTCTTGCTTGGTTCAAGTTGTAACTTGTAGTTGATGCATGATCAATGTGAAATGATTTCACCCCTGGTTTTAATATGAGATTTGGAGACTTTCTTATGTTTGAAGTTGTTTCATTTGAACCCTTTTTCATTTAGTTCTCATTTAGGTTTTTATTTTGATGTTTATGCTAGTTTTTGACTTGAGAATTGACCTCAAATTTTGATGCTTGATTTGTGTTTGCATATTGATGTTTGTATGACATTTTGGAACATTTTTTCTTCTGTCCACTTTGCATATTTGGGTCCTTTTCATTCCATTTGTTTTTATGTTTGTTTTGACTTAGTTTTGGCATGTTTAAGTGATACATTGTATGATTAGAACCATGACTTGTTTGATACTCATCATGAATGCAATCCATGAACATTATTTGGTTTCCATGTCATTTTTCTTCATTTCATCTTTCAGAAATTTTTTGATATCATGTTCATATCTTGCACCTTTGGTTCAATTTTCAAGCATTTTGTAGATTAGGGTCTATACCTTGCTAGCATGCCTTGTTTTGATTCCCATTTTGTCAACTTTCATGATTAATGATGTGTTTCAATTGAATTTCATTCTGACCTAACCATGTGTCACTTCATATGTTAAGTGTTTTTGCATTTTGACCTTTTTTCCATTTTCATCTCATTTTGTTTAGAAAGCATGTTTAGTTTGCATCCCATTTGTGACTTGTTTTGATAATCATGTTCAAATGTGCCTTTCCTTGCATGAGAACAATACCCAAAAAATATATGACATTCTGGACTCATACTTCTCCATTTCATCTTTTAAAGTTTACTAACAATTTTGACTCTATGTTATAGTTTAAAATTTATTAAGTCATTGCATTAGCATTGTTTCTCTTCTTGTTACATTCAAGAGCATTTCATTCAAACATGGTGAAAAAAAATTGCAAAGAAGAAGACCCAACCCAAATCAAGTTAGGCCAACAAGAGACCAAGATATAACTCATCTCTTCATTTGTTTATTTTCTTTCATTTTTCCTTTTATTTGTCTTTGAGATTCCATGTGTGGAAGGGAAATATCACCTTAGGACTAGTTTATCTTTCTTGCTTTTCAAAGTGATGTAATAAGGATACTATAGATACTATGTTTAGATATGGGTATGATACTTTGCACGAGGGGTAGGTTATAGGTTGTATGTTTTAATTCCTTAAAACTAAAACCAACCCTAATACCAACCTTTCAAATCTAAAGTTACTTTCTTGCATGAAAGAATTTTCACCATCCTTTGTCCATAACTTAGTAAGCCACGCTTTTTACAGGTCAAAACACTTTTTAAAACACCTAATAAAGGATTTAACCTAATCAAAGATTAAAAAACACAAAATTCACTTTACTTTTGACCCCCGCATTTACTTGGTCCATATACCAAGCACCCAATCAACGTTGTAAGCCGATTGTCTTTTTAGCCTGCAGTTAACCGGCCACAAGGGTGGACCACAAAAGGGAAAGCAAGAACAAAATTATGTATAATGGACATTCTCTTAAATGAGAAGGAATATTATCACTTTCTCTAATATAATCAACCAAAATAAATAAAGTGGCCTTTTAGGTCAACTACGAAGCTTTGATCCCTCATTGCACTTGGGGGATACGTAGGCATGAGATGTTCACACAAATCTTTGCAAGCATAATAAAAAATACAAACTCAACCTTTCCTTTTCTCGTTTTGAACTCACTTATTCACCCTTCTTTTAAAACCCATAATAAGGCAAGCAATATATAATCAATGGTTCCCTTAGAGTACTAAGGATGCGAAGGGTGCCTAACACCTTCCCTTCACATAACCGACTTGCTTACCTAGATCTCTTTCTTAGGGTTTTATCGATATTTTCCATTTCCATGTTTCTTTGGATACAATAAAGTTTGGTGGCGACTCATGCTTTAGCGATTTCAATTTGAGTCAGGATAACCCAATATCTTTCATTCAAAAAAGATCCCGCCGCGACAGATGGGACCAATTTTAATCTTACCAGGTGCGAGAGAATCTTTTGTTGTATATTGTGATGCTTCTAAGATGGGATTAGGTGGTGTGCTTATGAAAAATGCTCAGGTTATAGAGTATTCTTCGAGACAACTGAAGATTCATGAGAAAAATTATCCTACCAATGATTTAGAGTTTGTAGCAATGGTTTTTGTGCTTAAAGTTTGGAGGAATTATCTGTACGGTTCAAGGTTTGAAGTTTTCAACGATCATAAGAGTTTAAAGTATTTATTTGATCAAAAGGATCTAAATATGAAGCAGAGAAAGTGACTAGAATTTTTGAAGGACTATGATTTTGAGTTGAGTTACCATCCTTGTAAAGCTAATGTAGTAGCAGTCGCTTTGAGTCGAAAGTCCTTGCATATGTCACCACTGATGGTTAGAGAGATTGATTTGATTGAGTAGTTTAGAGATATTAGCTTGGTGTGTAAGGTGACACCAAGAAATGTTATGTTGGGTATGCTGAAGTTGACTAGTAGTGTGCTAGAATAGATTAGGGAAGGTCAGAAGTTTAACTTAGGATTGATTGAACGATTGGTGTTAATCAATCAAGGTAAGGAGGTATACTTTATAGTAGACAAGAATGAAGTTATGAGATTTTGGAAAAGCGTTTTTGTTCCAGATTTTCCAAAGCGTAAGAAGAGAATTCTTGAAGAAAGCCAAAGTAGTAGTTTGAGTATTCATCCCAAAGCTACTAAAAAGTACCAAGAACTTAAGAAGATGATTTGGTGGAAAAGTATGAAGAAGGATGTCTCTGAGTCTGTGTATTCTTGCTTTACTTGTCAGAAGTCAAAGATCGAGCATCAGAAGTCGTCAGGATTGATACAACCTTTAAGTATTCTTGAGTGGGAGCGGGACGACATCTCTATGGATTTCGTGGTGGGGTTTTTCGAAGACTGCGAGAGGAAGTTATCCAATTTAGGTTGTAGTGGATAGACTGACTAAGTCGACGCATTTTATTCTGATAAATATCAGTTACCCATTGCAGAAGTTGGCAGAGATCTACACCAGTGTGATTGTGAAGTTGCATGGTATTCCTTCGAGTATCGTTTGAGATAGAGATTTGAAGTTCATATCAAGGTTTCTAGGGAGTTTGTAGGAAGCCTTGGGAACCAAGATGAGGTTGAGTTATGCTTACCATCCGTGGATGGATGCTCAGACAAAAAGGATCATCTAATATTTGGAAGACTTGTTGAGGGCTTGTGTCTTGGAGTAGGGAGACAGTTGGGATACTTACATGTCTTTGATTAGCTTTACCTATAACAACACATTCCATTATAGTATTGGAATGATACCTTTTGAAGCTCTGTATGGTAGAAGGTGTATGACACCTTTATTTTGGTATGAATTAGGAGAAAGTGATGTGGTTGGACCACAAATTATTCAGTATACTACTCAGAAGATTAAGATGATTCATGAGAAGATGAAGGAATCATGGAGCAAGCAAAAGAGTAATCATGACAAGCGAAGGAAGGAACTTGAGTTCTAAGGGAGAGATCATGTATTCTTGAGAGTCACTCAGGTTACTAGTGTTGGTCATATGTTGAAGTCTCGAAAGCCCACACCTCATTTTATTAGGGGAGAAGTGGCTTATAAAGTTTCCTTACCACCACCTCTTTCGAACCTTGATGATGTTTTTCATATGTCTCAACTTCTGAAGTATATTCCTGATTTATTTCATGTGATCCAATTGGATGATGTTAAAGTGAAAGAGAACTTGACTGTTGAGGCATTATCCTTGCAGATCGAGGATCGAGAAGTGAAATATCTGAGAGGTAAAGAGATTGCTTAGGTGAAGGTGGCGTGTGGAGGATCTTCTGGTGGAAGCATGATGTGGGAGCTGGAGAGTCGGAAGTAGGAATCTTCTCTAGAGTTGTTTCCTCCAAGTAATTTTCGAGGGAGAAAATTCTTTTAACTGAGGGAGAGTTGTAACACCATAGTTTTAATTTTAATATGATTAGTATTATTTTAATATTATTTTTTTATAATTATTTAAGTTTTGATATGCTTTTATATAATTAAAGAGGTGTTATTTAATTATTTTATGGTTGAGTTTTTATTAAGAATTAGTTAATATTTAAATTAATTAAGAATAATAGAAGAATTAGAGAATTTGTGGTTTCCTGGAAAAAACTAGAAATTAATTAAAAATAAAGTAATAAAGTGGAATTAGTAAGAGGTGGGGGTGAGAGGCGTTATGAGATTTATTAAAATGAGGATTAGGGTTATTTTATTTAAAATAGAGAAGTTAGAAGGAAAAATTGGAAATGCATGCTTTTGTTAGGAAAGAGGCAAAAAGAAACCTAGGAGAGCATTGAAAGAGCAAAGGAAATCTCAAAAGGCGAAGTTCATTGCTCTGCAATTTTTAAGGCGATGGGGGATTACTCATATATGGATGACTAAATAGAGGGATAGCGAGGGTTCCCTACCCTCTTGTCTTCTCCCTTTTTCCTTTAATATGTAATTGATATTTGTGGTCAAAGAGCGTTTGGGCAAAATCCTTTGAGACGATCGATTGATAAATGTTTCTTTTTATTCTTTAGTAATATGATATGAATTCTCATTTGATTTGTACTCTGATTTGATAATCCTGTTGATGTCATATTGATGCCTTGTTGATCGTAATGTCCTGTTTGTGTATGGAGGTTGCTTGTGAATCGTAGATCTGTTTAATAGGATGAATATCATAAAATTCAAAAAGTAAAAAAGTAGGAAAATGTCAAAATTGAAAAAAAAATCGAGAATCGGGGGTGTTGCGTCAGAAACAACGGTTGTAGTACGTGAGAGCCGCGGCGGCGCGGTGCACGGTCGCGCATAGGCGGAGTCGTGACGCAGTAGCGCGATATGTACGGGGCGCGTAGGTGTATGCAGCGGTGCGACAGGTGTCGGTCGTTCGACCCGAGTCAACGGGTTGACGATGGCGTGTTTTGCGGTTTATTTCAAAAAAATTTAAATAATTTTGTGTTTTTGGTGACTGTGTGTTGACAATATTAGAATTAAAGATAATTAATCATTTATTATATTTAAATAGCTATGAGTTGACTTTATTGATTGTGAGGTTATAAAATATTAATATTATTGAAGAATATTATTCTTTTTATTGTTTTTGGAATAGCTTTTGTTATATGCTCTCCTTTTATTTATGTTGTGACAATTTCTTTTATTTGCTTTATTACTTTGGAACTTCCTATACATGTTTTTTTTGTTCGTACTTTACCATACTATTTTGTCTATCAGTTAATTACAACCATTATTTTTGTTAAAGAACTTTGACTTTTATTATAATCACATATAAAGTAACACAAACGGATGATTGTGATGTATTGAAAGTGTAAATTTTTTTACACTAACAGTGTATAACAATTAATCTCATTATTAATAATATTTTCTCACTAAAAAAACAAATTGCAATTTAGTATTAATTATAAATTTTAATAATTCTTTTAAATATTTTACAAATAAATTAATAAAATACATTAATAAGTGATTAAGGATATAATAAGAAAAAAGAACGATGATATTAAAACTAACACACTTTATTACATTTCTCCATTTTATTTTATTTTAAAGATTTATTTTGTGCTTGTTAAATCACTTCTGAGTTTGTCATTATTCACTCAAACATCAAACTTTAAGATATACTAAAAAAAATGTAAGTCCGAGACCCAAAATATAAAACCTCATACAATAAGATGTGAGGTTATTATTTATCAATTTTTCTTAATTATAAGCAATCATCTTGACTTACAAAAGAGTCATTATTCTGATGCCCATTTAATCCACAAACTATACAACATGAGCATGTGTGTGTATTAACAGTAGTGTCACATCTACAACGACGAGCCTGAGCACCTTTAAACCTTGCATTAAATTCAGCATGAATAACATTATAGAAAAAAATATCAACAAAAAAAAAATATATATAAAAATAAAAATAATAATAATAATAATAATAATAATAATATACCACATCCATAGCTAAGGTTTAAGAGAGCAATCAAAGCAGCAACAAATAGGAGAATGCTTCCTAGCTTCATGATGTTATTAACACACTCAATAATATCAAATAGAGCTTTGAAAATGTAGGGACAATGTAAGAGAAATGGAGATAATATAATATATATATATATATATATATATATATATATATATATATATATATATATATATATATATATATATATATATATATATATATATATATATATATATATATATATATATATATATATATATATATATATATATATATATATATATATATATATATATATATATATATATATATATATATATATATATATATATATATATATATATATATATATATATATATATATTACTATATTCACTTATATTAATAATCAATACCTTTGACTTTAATTATAAAGTTATATCTATGAATTTAAAACTACTACAAGAATTGTTAATTTCTTTGGTTTTATAAAGAGACACCTGTATTTAGATACTGATAGCAACAAAAAGAAATCCGTTTTAAATTATGAAAAAAATGTTTAAAAAAAAACTAGTTTTAAAATATTTTTATTTAACTTATTCATTAAATATGCCAAATTACCAAAGTTTAGAAATTATTATATAGGACAAATTATATTATTATTTATGTGAAAGCTTAAATGTATTAATAAAATATTGATTGTACAGTTTGTTGCGTATTTAAATAATATATTAAAAATATTGAGTTTTTATGTTAACACGAATACAAAATATTTACCACACTTTATATTTTTAAATGTCAACTATCATATAATATAAAATAGCATTAAATATATATTTGTGGCTCTCCTAAATATTCTAAATTTTTATTTTTAATTTTTTAAAATATTTTTTTAAAGAATAGGCCTTTTAAAATTTTCATCCACACTTTTGATCTCTTTATAAAACAGGCCTTCTAAAATTTTTATATTTAATTTTTAAATTCATTTTTAATAAATCGAAAGACTAATTCACATCATATAACATAAATACACATTATTGAAGATTAAAACATAGTTAAAATTGCAATCTATCTATATAAAGATAATGTATTGTGATAAATATCTTCTTATCTTATATTCTAATTCTGCCGCATCACCAATTTGAGGGTATTTTTTTTCCAATACTTGCTTTTCGCAAATAAACCATGCTACATGTTACTTTGCAATTACAAATTACACAACCAAACCATACTATTTGTTACTTTGCAATTACAAATTACACAACCAAACCATACTATTTGTTACTTTGCAATTACAAATTACATGTTTTTGTTGAGAATGTATTAAGTGTGAGTAGTGGGGATAATAGTCCCACATTGATTGGAAATATGGAGACTTGAGCATTTATAAGTGAGAAAATTTACCCACCTATCACTTTAAGGTTTTGGGTGAATATGTGGTGTGTCTCTCACCAATCAAATGTGAGTAGTGTCGGTAATAGTCTCACATTGGTTGGAAATATGGAGATTTGAGCATTTATAAGTGAGAGAATCCATCCACCTATCAATATGGAGATTTGAGCATTTATAAGTGAAGGAATGCACCCACCTATCATCTTAAGGTTCTGGGTGAATATCCTCACCTTTTCTTTATATATGAACCAATTAAACTCTAATTCTAACCAAAATGATTGTCAAATCAATCAAATTTGTTGTCATTATTTCACACCACCTTTCAACTTTCTCATCCTTCTCTCTTTGACACATCTTCCATTAAGAGAAATTTGACTTTTATTATAATCACATATAAAGTAACACAAACGGATGATTGTGATGTATTGACAGTGTAAATTTTTTTACACTAACAGTGTATAACAATTAATCTCCTTATTAATAATATTTTGTCACTAAAAAAACAAATTGAAATTTAGTATTAATTATAAATTTTAATAATGCTTATAAATATTGTATAGATAAATTAATAAAATACATTAATAAGTGTTAAGGATATAATAAGAAAAATAAACGATGATATTAAAACTAACACACTTTATTACATTTCTCCATTTTAAATTTTTTTTAAAGATTTATTTTGTGCTTGTTAAATCACTTGTGAGTTTGTCATTATTCAATCAAACATCAAACTTTAAGATATACTAAAAAAAATGTAAGTCCGACACCCAAAATATAAAACCTCATACAATACGATGTGAGGTTATTATTTATCAAATTTCCTTAATTATAAGCAATCATCTTGACTTATAAAAAAGTCATTATTTTGATGCCCATTTAATCCACAAACTATACAACATGAGCATGTGTGTGTATTAACAGTAGTGTCACATCTACAACGACGAGCTTGAGCACCTTTAAACCTTGCATTAAATTCAGCATTGCAGTCACGCTAAGCATGCAGACAGTCACCACTCAGTCCTGTAATAACCTTAGGACAGAATTTGATATTGGGTTCTATACCTACATGAATAACATTATAGAAAAAAGTATCAACAAAAAAAAATATAAAGAAAAAATTAAAATAATAATAATAATAATAATAATAATAATAATATACCAGATCCATATCTAAGGTTTAAGAGAGCAATCAAAGCAGCAACAAATAGGAGAATGCTTCCTAGCTTCATGATGTTACTAACACACTCAATCATATCAAATAGAACTTTGAAAATGCAGGGACAATGTAAGAGAAATGGAATATATATATATATATATATATATATAATATAATATATATATATATATATATATATATATATATACCTTTGACTTTAATTATAAAGTTATAGCAACAAAAAGAAATCCTTTTTAGATTATGAAAAAAAAAATTTAAAATAAAACTAGTTTTAAAATATTTTTATTTAACTTATTCATTAAATATGCCAAATTATCAAAGTTTAGCAATTATTATATAGGACAAATCATATTATTATTTATGTGAAAGCTTAAATGTATTAATAAAATATTGATTGTACAATTTGTTGTGAATTTAAATAATATATTTAAAATATTGAGATTTTCTTTTAACATAAATACAAAATATTTACCGCAGTTTATATTTTTAAACGTCAACTATCATATAATATAAAATAGCATTAAATATATATTTGTGGTTCTCCTAAATATTCTAAATTTTAATTTTAAATTTTTTAAAATAACTTTTTAAAGAATAGGCCTTTTAAAATTTTCATCCACCCTTTTGATCTCTTTATAAACCAGGCCTTCTAAATTTTTTATATTTAATTTTTAAATTCATTTTTAATAAATCGAAAGACTAATTGACATCATATAACATAAATACACATTATTGAAGATTAAAACATAGTTAAAGTTGCAATGTATCTATATAAAGATAACGTATTGTGATAAATATCTTCTTATCTTATATTCTAATTCTGCCACATCACCAATTTGAGGGTATTTTTTTTCCAATACTTGCTTTTCACAAATAAACCATGCTACATGTTACTTTGCAATTACAAATTACACAACCAAACCATACTATTTATTACTTTGCAATTACAAATTGCATGCTTTTGTTGAGAATTTTTCAAGTGTGAGTAGTGCGGATAACAGTCCCACATTGATTGGAAATATGGAGACTTGAGCATTTATAAGAGAAAATTTACCCACCTATCACCTTAAGGTTTTTTGGTGAATATGTGGTGTGTCTCTCACCAATCAAATGTGAGTAGTGTGGGTAATAGTCTCACATTGGTTGGAAATATGGAGATTTGAGCATTCATAAGTGAGAGAATTCACCCACCTATCATCTTAAGGTTATGAGTGAATATCCTCACCTTTTCTTTATATATGAACCCATTAAACTCGAATTCTAACCAAAATGATTGTCAAATCAATCAAATTTGTTGTCATTATTTCACACCACCTTTCAACTTTCTCATCCTTCTTTCTTTGACACATCTTCCATTTAGAGAAATTTGACTTTTATTATAATCACATATAAAGTAACACAAACGGATGATTGTGATATATTGACACTATAAATTTTTTTACACTAACAGTGTATAACAATTAATCTCATTATTAATAATTTTTTGTCACTAAAAAAACAAATTGCAATTTAGTATTAATTAAAAAATTTAATAATTCTTTTAAATATTGTACAGATAAATTAATAAAATACATTAATAAGTGATTAAGGATATAATAAGAAAAAAAAACGATGATATTAAAACTAACACACTTTATTATATTTCTCAATTTTAATTTTTTTTTAGATTTATTTTGTGCTTGTTAAATCACTTGTGAGTTTGTCATTATTCAATCAAACATCAAACTTTAAGATATACTAAAAAAAATGTAAGTCCGAGACCCAAAATATAAAACCTCATACAATAAGATGTGAGGTTATTATTTATCAAATTTCCTTAATTATAAGCAATCATCTTGACTTATAAAAAAGTCATTATTTTGATGCCCATTTAATCCACAAACTATACAACATGAGCATGTGTGTGTATTAACAGTAGTGTCACATCTACAACGACGAGCCTGAGCACCTTTAAACCTTGCATTAAATTCAGCATTGCAGTCACGCTGAGCATGCAGACAGTCACCACTCAATCCTGTAAGAACCTTAGGACAGAATTTGATATTGGGTTCTATACCTACATGAATAACATTATAGAAAAAAGTATCAACAAAAAAAATATATAAAAATAAAATCAAAATAATAATAAAAATAATAATAATAATAATAATAATAATAATAATATACCAGATCCATAGCTAAGGTTTAAGAGAGCAATCAAAGCAGCAACAAATAGGAGAATGCTTCCTAGCTTCATGATGTTACTAACACACTCAATAATATCAAATAGAACTTTGAAAATGCAGGGACAATGTAAGAGAAATGGAATATATATATATATATATATATATATATATATATATATATATATATATATATATATATATATATATATATATATATATATATATATTATATATATATATATATATATAATATATATATATATATATATATATATATATATATATATATATATATATTACTAGAATTCACTTTATATTAATAATCAATACCTTTGACTTTAAATATAAAGTTATAGCAACAAAAAGAAATCCTTTTTAGATTATGAAAAAAAAAATTAAAATAAAACTAGTTTTAAAATATTTTTATTTAACTTATTCATTAAATATGCCAAATTATCAAAGTTTAGCAATTATTATATAGGACAAATTATATTATTATTTATGTGAAAGCTTAAATGTATTAATAAAATATTGATTGTACAATTTGTTGTGAATTTAAATAATATATTTAAAATATTGAGATTTTCTTTTAACATAAATACAAAATATTTACCGCAGTTTATATTTTTAAACGCCAACTATCATATAATATAAAATAGCATTAAATATATATTTGTGGTTCTCCTAAATATTCTAAATTTTAATTTTAAATTTTTTAAAATAACTTTTTAAAGAATAGGCCTTTTAAAATTTTCATCCACACTTTTGATCTCTTTATAAACCAGGCCTTCTAAAATTTTTATATTTAATTTTTAAATTCATTTTTAATAAATCGAAAGACTAATTGACATCATATAACATAAATACACATTATTGAAGATTAAAACATAGTTAAAATTGCAATGTATCTATATAAAGATAACGTATTGTGATAAATATCTTCTTATCTTATATTCTAATTCTGCCACATCACCAATTTGAGGGTATTTTTTTTCCAATACTTGCTTTTCAAAAATAAACCATGCTACATGTTACTTTGCAATTACAAATTACACAACCAAACTATACTATTTGTTACTTTGCAATTACAAATTACATGCTTTTGTTGAGAATTTATCAAGTGTGAGTAGTGGGGATAATAGTCCCACATTGATTGGAAATATGGAGACTTGAGCATTTATAAGAGAAAATTTACCCACCTATCACCTTAAGGTTTTTTGGTGAATATGTGGTGTGTCTCTCACCAATCAAATGTGAGTAGTGTGGATAATAGTCTCACATTGGTTGGAAATATGGAGATTTGAGCATTTATAAGTGAGAGAATTCACCCACCTATCATCTTAAGGTTATGAGTGAATATCCTCACCTTTTCTTTATATATGAACCCATTAAACTCGAATTCTAACCAAAATGATTGTCAAATCAATCAAATTTGTTGTCATTATTTCACACCACCTTTCAACTTTCTCATCCTTCTTTCTTTGACACATCTTCCATTTAGAGAAATTTGACTTTTATTATAATCACATATAAAGTAACACAAACGGATGATTGTGATATATTGACACTATAAAATTTTTTACACTAACAGTGTATAACAATTAATCTCATTATTAATAATTTTTTGTCACTAAAAAAACAAATTGCAATTTAGTATTAATTAAAAATTTTAATAATTCTTTTAAATATTGTACAGATAAATTAATAAAATACATTAATAAGTGATTAAGGATATAAGAAGAAAAAAAAACGATGATATTAAAACTAACACACTTTATTATATTTCTCAATTTTAATATTTTTTTTAGTTTTATTTTGTGCTTGTTAAATCACTTGTGAGTTTGTCATTATTCAATCAAACATCAAACTTTAAGATATACTAAAAAAAATGTAAGTCCGAGACCCAAAATATAAAACCTCATACAATAAGATGTGAGGTTATTATTTATCAAATTTCCTTAATTATAAGCAATCATCTTGACTTACAAAAAAGTCATTATTCTGATTCCCATTTAATCCACAAACTATACAACATGAGCATGTGTGTGTATTAACAGTAGTGTCACATCTACAACGACGAGCCTGAGCACCTTTAAAACTTGCATTAAATTCAGCATTGCAGTCACGCTGAGCATGCAGACAGTCACCACTCAATCCAGTAAGAACCTTAGGACAATATATGATATTGGGTTCTATAACTACATGAATAACATTATAGAAAAAATTTCTACAAAAAAATATATATAAAAATAAAATAAAAAAAATATAATAATATATATATATATATATATATATATATATATATATATATATATTAATATATATATATATATATATATATATATATATATATATATATATATATTACTAGAACTCACTTTATGTTAATAATAAATACCTTTGACTTTAATTATAAAGTTATATCTATGAATTTAAAAGTACTATAAGAATTGTTAATTTCTGTGGTTTTATAAAGAGACACCTGTATTTAGAAGTGATAACAACAAAAAGAAATCCTTTTTAAATTATGAAAAAAATGTTTAAAAATAAAACTAGTTTTAAAATATTTTTATTTAACTTATTCATTAAATATGCCAAATTATCAAAGTTTAGCAATTATTATATAGGACAAATTATATTATTATTTATGTGAAAGCTTAAATGTATTAATAAAATATTGATTGTACAATTTTTTGGGTATTTAAATAATATATTTAAAATATTTAGTTTTTCTTTTAACATAAATACAAAATATTTACCACAGTTTATATTTTTAAACGTCAACTATCATATAATATAAAATAGCATTAAATATATATTTGTGGTTCTCCTAAATATTCTAAATTTTTATTTTTAATTTTTTAAAATATTTTTTTAAAGAATAGGCTTTTGAAAATTTTCATCCACACTTTTGATCTCTTTATAAAACAGGCCTTCTAAAATTTTTATATTTATTTTTAACTTCATTTTTAATAAATCGAAGGACTAATTGACATCATATAACATAATTACACATTATTGAAGATTAAAACATAGTTAAAATTGCAATGTATCTATATAAAGATAACGTATTGTGATAAATATCTTCTTATCTTATATTCTAATTCTGCCACATCACCAATTTGAGGGTATTTTTTTTCCAATACTTGCTTTTCACAAATAAACCATGCTACATGTTACTTTGCAATTACAAATTACACAACCAAACCATACTATTTGTTACTTTGCAATTACAAATTACATGCTTTTGTTGAGAATTTATCAAGTGTGAGTAGTGGGGATAATAGTCTCACATTGATTGGAAATATGGAGACTTGAGCATTTATAAGAGAAAATTTACCCACCTATCACCTTAAGGTTTTTTGGTGAATACGTGGTGTGTCTCTCACCAATCAAATGTGAGTAGTGTGGGTAATAGTCTCACATTGGTTGGAAATATGGAGATTTGAGCATTCATAAGTGAGAGAATTCACCCACCTATCATCTTAAGGTTATGGGTGAATATCCTCACCTTTTCTTTATATATGAACCCATTAAACTCGAATTCTAACCAAAATGATTGTCAAATCAATCAAAATTGTTGTCATTATTTCACACCACCTTTCAACTTTCTCATCCTTCTTTCTTTGACACATCTTCCATTTAGAGAAATTTGACTTTTATTATAATCACATATAAAGTAACACAAACGGATGATTGTGATATATTGACACTGTAAATTTTTTTACACTAACAGTGTATAACAATTAATCTCATTATTAATAATTTTTTGTCACTAAAAAAACAAATTGCAATTTAGTATTAATTAAAAATTTTAATAATTCTTTTAAATATTGTACAGATAAATTAATAAAATACATTAAAAAGTGATTAAGGATATAAGAAGAAAAAAAAACGATGATATTAAAACTAACACACTTTATTATATTTCTCAATTTTAATATTTTTTTTAGATTTATTTTGTGCTTGTTAAATCACTTGTGAGTTTGTCATTATTCAATCAAACATCAAACTTTAAGATATACTAAAAAAAATGTAAGTCCGAGACCCAAAATATAAAACCTCATACAATAAGATGTGAGGTTATTATTTATCAAATTTCCTTAATTATAAGCAATCATCTTGACTTACAAAAAAGTCATTATTCTGATTCCCATTTAATCCACAAACTATACAACATGAGCATGTGTGTGTATTAACAGTAGTGTCACATCTACAACGACGAGCCTGAGCACCTTTAAAACTTGCATTAAATTCAGCATTGCAGTCACGCTGAGCATGCAGACAGTCACCACTCAATCCAGTAAGAACCTTAGGACAATATTTGATATTGGGTTCTATAACTACATGAATAACATTATAGAAAAAAATTTCTACAAAAAAATATATATATAAAAATAAAATAAAAATAATAATAATATATATATATATATATATAAATATAATATATATATATATATATTATATAATATATATATATATATATATATTTATATATTACTAGAACTCACTTTATGTTAATAATAATACCTTTGACTTTAATTATAAAGTTATATCTATGAATTTAAAAGTACTATAAGAATTGTTAATTTCTGTGGTTTTATAAAGAGACACCTGTATTTAGAAGTGATAACAACAAAAAGAAATCCTTTTTAAATTATGAAAAAAATGTTTAAAAATAAAACTAGTTTTAAAATATTTTTATTTAACTTATTTATTAAATAAGCCAAATTATCAAAGTTTAGCAATTATTATATAGGACAAATTATATTATTATTTATGTGAAAGCTTAAATGTATTAATAAAATATTGATTGTACAATTTTTTGGTATTTAAATAATATATTTAAAATATTTAGTTTTTCTTTTAACATAAATACAAAATATTTACCACAGTTTATATTTTTAAACGTCAACTATCATATAATATAAAATAGCATTAAATATATATTTGTGGTTCTCCTAAATATTCTAAATTTTTATTTTTAATTTTTTAAAATATTTTTTTAAAGAATAGGCTTTTTAAAATTTTCATCCACACTTTTGATCTCTTTATAAAACAGGCCTTCTAAAATTTTTATATTTATTTTTAACTTCATTTTTAATAAATCGAAGGACTAATTGACATCATATAACATAAATACACATTATTGAAGATTAAAACATAGTTAAAATTGCAATGTATCTATATAAAGATAACGTATTGTGATAAATATCTTCTTATCTTATATTCTAATTCTGCCACATCACCAATTTGAGGGTATTTTTTTTCCAATACTTGCTTTTCACAAATAAACCATGCTACATGTTACTTTGCAATTACAAATTACACAACCAAACCATACTATTTGTTACTTTGCAATTACAAATTACATGCTTTTGTTGAGAATTTATCAAGTGTGAGTAGTAGGGATAATAGTCTCACATTGATTGGAAATATGGAGACTTGAGCATTTATAAGAGAAAATTTACCCACCTATCACCTTAAGGTTTTTTGGTGAATACGCGGTGTGTCTCTCACCAATCAAATGTGAGTAGTGTGGGTAATAGTCTCACATTGGTTGGAAATATGGAGATTTGAGCATTCATAAGTGAGAGAATTCACCCACCTATCATCTTAAGGTTATGGGTGAATATCCTCACCTTTTCTTTATATATGAACCCATTAAACTCGAATTCTAACCAAAATGATTGTCAAATCAATCAAATTGTTGTCATTATTTCACACCACCTTTCAACTTTCTCATCCTTCTTTCTTTGACACATCTTCCATTTAGAGAAATTTGACTTTTATTATAATCACATATAAAGTAACACAAACGGATGATTGTGATATATTGACACTGTAAATTTTTTTACACTAACAGTGTATAACAATTAATCTCATTATTAATAATTTTTTGTCACTAAAAAAACAAATTGCAATTTAGTATTAATTAAAAATTTTAATAATTCTTTTAAATATTGTACAGATAAATTAATAAAATACATTAATAAGTGATTAAGGATATAAGAAGAAAAAAAAACGATGATATTAAAACTAACACACTTTATTATATTTCTCAATTTTAATATTTTTTTTAGATTTATTTTGTGCTTGTTAAATCACTTGTGAGTTTGTCATTATTCAATCAAACATCAAACTTTAAGATATACTAAAAAAAATGTAAGTCCGAGACCCAAAATATAAAACCTCATACAATAAGATGTGAGGTTATTATTTATCAAATTTCCTTAATTATAAGCAATCATCTTGACTTACAAAAAAGTCATTATTCTGATTCCCATTTAATCCACAAACTATACAACATGAGCATGTGTGTGTATTAACAGTAGTGTCACATCTACAACGACGAGCCTGAGCACCTTTAAAACTTGCATTAAATTCAGCATTGCAGTCACGCTGAGCATGCAGACAGTCACCACTCAATCCAGTAAGAACCTTAGGACAATATTTGATATTGGGTTCTATAACTACATGAATAACATTATAGAAAAAAATTCTACAAAAAAATATATATATAAAAATAAATAAAATAAAAAATAATATATATATATAAAAATATATATATAATATATATATATATATATATATCTATATATATATTATATATATATATATATATATATAATATATATATATATATATATATATATATATATATATATATATATATATATATATATATATATATATATATATATATATTACTAGAACTCACTTTATGTTAATAATAAATACCTTTGACTTTAATTATAAAGTTATATCTATGAATTTAAAAGTACTATAAGAATTGTTAATTTCTGTGGTTTTATAAAGAGACACCTGTATTTAGAAGTGATAACAACAAAAAGAAATCCTTTTTAAATTATGAAAAAAATGTTTAAAAATAAAACTAGTTTTAAAATATTTTTATTTAACTTATTTATTAAATAAGCCAAATTATCAAAGTTTAGCAATTATTATATAGGACAAATTATATTATTATTTATGTGAAAGCTTAAATGTATTAATAAAATATTGATTGTACAATTTTTTGGGTATTTAAATAATATATTTAAAATATTTAGTTTTTCTTTTAACATAAATACAAAATATTTACCACAGTTTATATTTTTAAACGTCAACTATCATATAATATAAAATAGCATTAAATATATATTTGTGGTTCTCCTAAATATTCTAAATTTTTATTTTTAATTTTTTAAAATATTTTTTTAAAGAATAGGCTTTTTAAAATTTTCATCCACACTTTTGATCTCTTTATAAAACAGGCCTTCTAAAATTTTTATATTTATTTTTAACTTCATTTTTAATAAATCGAAGGACTAATTGACATCATATAACATAAATACACATTATTGAAGATTAAAACATAGTTAAAATTGCAATGTATCTATATAAAGATAACGTATTGTGATAAATATCTTCTTATCTTATATTCTAATTCTGCCACATCACCAATTTGAGGGTATTTTTTTTCCAATACTTGCTTTTCACAAATAAACCATGCTACATGTTACTTTGCAATTACAAATTACACAACCAAACCATACTATTTGTTACTTTGCAATTACAAATTACATGCTTTTGTTGAGAATTTATCAAGTGTGAGTAGTGGGGATAATAGTCTCACATTGATTGGAAATATGGAGACTTGAGCATTTATAAGAGAAAATTTACCCACCTATCACCTTAAGGTTTTTTGGTGAATACGCGGTGTGTCTCTCACCAATCAAATGTGAGTAGTGTGGGTAATAGTCTCACATTGGTTGGAAATATGGAGATTTGAGCATTCATAAGTGAGAGAATTCACCCACCTATCATCTTAAGGTTATGGGTGAATATCCTCACCTTTTCTTTATATATGAACCCATTAAACTCGAATTCTAACCAAAATGATTGTCAAATCAATCAAAATTGTTGTCATTATTTCACACCACCTTTCAACTTTCTCATCCTTCTTTCTTTGACACATCTTCCATTTAGAGAAATTTGACTTTTATTATAATCACATATAAAGTAACACAAACGGATGATTGTGATATATTGACACTGTAAATTTTTTTACACTAACAGTGTATAACAATTAATCTCATTATTAATAATTTTTTGTCACTAAAAAAACAAATTGCAATTTAGTATTAATTAAAAATTTTAATAATTCTTTTAAATATTGTACAGATAAATTAATAAAATACATTAATAAGTGATTAAGGATATAAGAAGAAAAAAAAACGATGATATTAAAACTAACACACTTTATTATATTTCTCAATTTTAATATTTTTTTTTAGATTTATTTTGTGCTTGTTAAATCACTTGTGAGTTTGTCATTATTCAATCAAACATCAAACTTTAAGATATACTAAAAAAAATGTAAGTCCGAGACCCAAAATATAAAACCTCATACAATAAGATGTGAGGTTATTATTTATCAAATTTCCTTAATTATAAGCAATCATCTTGACTTACAAAAAAGTCATTATTCTGATTCCCATTTAATCCACAAACTATACAACATGAGCATGTGTGTGTATTAACAGTAGTGTCACATCTACAACGACGAGCCTGAGCACCTTTAAAACTTGCATTAAATTCAGCATTGCAGTCACGCTGAGCATGCAGACAGTCACCACTCAATCCAGTAAGAACCTTAGGACAATATTTGATATTGGGTTCTATAACTACATGAATAACATTATAGAAAAAAATTTCTACAAAAAAATATATA
Organism: Lathyrus oleraceus; assembly: GCF_024323335.1. Classification (NCBI taxonomy): domain Eukaryota; kingdom Viridiplantae; phylum Streptophyta; class Magnoliopsida; order Fabales; family Fabaceae; genus Lathyrus; species Lathyrus oleraceus. The sequence goes on from NC_066581.1 coordinate 507,235,545, forward strand.
TATAAAAATAAAAAAAAATAAAATATATATATATATATAATATATATATATATATATATATATATATATATATATATATATATATATATATATATATATATATATTACTAGAACTCACTTTATGTTAATAATAAATACCTTTGACTTTAATTATAAAGTTATATCTATGAATTTAAAAGTACTATAAGAATTGTTAATTTCTGTGGTTTTATAAAGAGACACCTGTATTTAGAAGTGATAACAACAAAAAGAAATCCTTTTTAAATTATGAAAAAAATGTTTAAAAATAAAACTAGTTTTAAAATATTTTTATTTAACTTATTTATTAAATAAGCCAAATTATCAAAGTTTAGCAATTATTATATAGGACAAATTATATTATTATTTATGTGAAAGCTTAAATGTATTAATAAAATATTGATTGTACAATTTTTTGGGTATTTAAATAATATATTTAAAATATTTAGTTTTTCTTTTAACATAAATACAAAATATTTACCACAGTTTATATTTTTAAACGTCAACTATCATATAATATAAAATAGCATTAAATATATATTTGTGGTTCTCCTAAATATTCTAAATTTTTATTTTTAATTTTTTAAAATATTTTTTTAAAGAATAGGCTTTTTAAAATTTTCATCCACACTTTTGATCTCTTTATAAAACAGGCCTTCTAAAATTTTTATATTTATTTTTAACTTCATTTTTAATAAATCGAAGGACTAATTGACATCATATAACATAAATACACATTATTGAAGATTAAAACATAGTTAAAATTGCAATGTATCTATATAAAGATAACGTATTGTGATAAATATCTTCTTATCTTATATTCTAATTCTGCCACATCACCAATTTGAGGGTATTTTTTTTCCAATACTTGCTTTTCACAAATAAACCATGCTACATGTTACTTTGCAATTACAAATTACACAACCAAACCATACTATTTGTTACTTTGCAATTACAAATTACATGCTTTTGTTGAGAATTTATCAAGTGTGAGTAGTGGGGATAATAGTCTCACATTGATTGGAAATATGGAGACTTGAGCATTTATAAGAGAAAATTTACCCACCTATCACCTTAAGGTTTTTTGGTGAATACGCGGTGTGTCTCTCACCAATCAAATGTGAGTAGTGTGGGTAATAGTCTCACATTGGTTGGAAATATGGAGATTTGAGCATTCATAAGTGAGAGAATTCACCCACCTATCATCTTAAGGTTATGGGTGAATATCCTCACCTTTTCTTTATATATGAACCCATTAAACTCGAATTCTAACCAAAATGATTGTCAAATCAATCAAAATTGTTGTCATTATTTCACACCACCTTTCAACTTTCTCATCCTTCTTTCTTTGACACATCTTCCATTTAGAGAAATTTGACTTTTATTATAATCACATATAAAGTAACACAAACGGATGATTGTGATATATTGACACTGTAAATTTTTTTACACTAACAGTGTATAACAATTAATCTCATTATTAATAATTTTTTGTCACTAAAAAAACAAATTGCAATTTAGTATTAATTATAAATTTTAATAATTCTTTTAAATATTGTACAGATAAATTAATAAAATACATTAAAAAGTGATTAAGGATATAATAAGAAAAAAAACGATGATATTAAAACTAACACACTTTATTATATTTCTCAATTTTAATTATTTTTTTTTAGATTTATTTTGTGCTTGTTAAATCACTTGTGAGTTTGTCATTATTCAATCAAACATCAAACTTTAAGATATACTAAAAAAAATGTAAGTCCGAGACCCAAAATATAAAACCTCATACAATAAGATGTGAGGTTATTATTTATCAAATTTCCTTAATTATAAGCAATCATCTTGACTTATAAAAAAGTCATTATTTTGATGCCCATTTAATCCACAAACTATACAACATGAGCATGTGTGTGTATTAACAGTAGTGTCACATCTACAACGACGAGCCTGAGCACCTTTAAACCTTGCATTAAATTCAGCATTGCAGTCACGCTGAGCATGCAGACAGTCACCACTCAATCCTGTAAGAACCTTAGGACAGAATTTGATATTGGGTTCTATACCTACATGAATAACATTATAGAAAAAAATTTCAACAAAAAAAAATATATAAAAATAAAATCAAAATAATAATAAAAATAATAATAATAATAATAATAATAATAATAATAATAATAATAATAATATACCAGATCCATAGCTAAGGTTTAAGAGAGCAATCAAAGCAGCAACAAATAGGAGAATGCTTCCTAGCTTCATGATGTTACTAACACACTCAATAATATCAAATAGAACTTTGAAAATGCAAGGACAATGTAAGAGAAATGGAATATATATATATATATATATTACTAGAATTCACTTTATATTAATAATCAATACCTTTGACTTTAAATATAAAGTTATAGCAACAAAAAGAAATCCTTTTTAGATTATGAAAAAAAAAATTAAAATAAAACTAGTTTTAAAATATTTTTATTTAACTTATTCATTAAATATGCCAAATTATCAAAGTTTAGCAATTATTATATAGGACAAATTATATTATTATTTATGTGAAAGCTTAAATGTATTAATAAAATATTGATTGTACAATTTGTTGGGAATTTAAATAAATTATTTAAAATATTGAGATTTTCTTTTAACATAAATACAAAATATTTACCACAGTTTATATTTTTAAACGTCAACTATCATATAATATAAAATAGCATTAAATATATATTTGTGGTTCTCCTAAATATTCTAAATTTTTATTTTTAATTTTTTAAAATAACTTTTTAAAGAATAGGCCTTTTAAAATTTTCATCCACACTTTTGATCTCTTTATAAAACAAGCCTTCTAAAATTTTTATATTTATTTTTAAATTCATTTTTAATAAATCGAAGGACTAATTGACATCATATAACATAAATACACATTATTGAAGATTAAAACATAGTTAAAATTGCAATGTATCTATATAAAGATAACGTATTGTGATAAATATCTTCTTATCTTATATTCTAATTCTGCCACATCACCAATTTGAGAGTATTTTTTTTTCCAATACTTGCTTTTCACATATAAACCATGCTACATGTTACTTTGCAATTACAAATTACACAACCAAACCATACTATTTGTTACTTTGCAATCACAAATTACATGCTTTTTTTGAGAATTTATCAAGTGTGAGTAGTGGGGATAATAGTCTCAAATTGATTGGAAATATGGAGACTTGAGCATTTATAAGAGAAAATTTATCCACCTATCACCTTAAGGTTTTTTGGTGAATATGTGGTGTGTCTCTCACCAATCAAATGTGAGTAGTGTGGGTAATAGTCTCACATTGGTTGGAAATATGGAGATTTGAGCATTCATAAGTGAGAGAATTCACCAACCTATCATCTTAAGGTTATGGGTGAATATCCTCACCTTTTCTTTATATATGAACCCATTAAACTCGAATTCTAACCAAAATGATTGTCAAATCTATCAAATTTGTTGTCATTATTTCACACCACCTTTCAGCTTTCTCATCCTTCTTTCTTTGACACATCTTCCATTTAGAGAAATTTGACTTTTATTATAATCACATATAAAGTAACACAAACGGATGATTGTGATATATTGACACTGTAAATTTTTTTACACTAACAGTGTATAACAATTAATCTCATTATTAATAATTTTTTGTCACTAAAAAAACAAATTGCAATTTAGTATTAATTAAAAATTTTAATAATTCTTTTAAATAATGTACAGATAAATTAATAAAATACATTAAAAAGTGATTAAGGATATAATAAGAAAAAAAACGATGATATTAAAACTAACACACTTTATTATATTTCTCAATTTTAATTTTTTTTTAAAGATTTATTTTGTGCTTGTTAAATCACTTGTGAGTTTGTCATTATTCAATCAAACATCAAACTTTAAGATATACTAAAAAAAATGTAAGTCCGAGACCCAAAATATAAAACCTCATACAATAAGATGTGAGGTTATTATTTATCAAATTTCCTTAATTATAAGCAATCATCTTGACTTATAAAAAAGTCATTATTTTGATGCCCATTTAATCCACAAACTATACAACATGAGCATGTGTGTGTATTAACAGTAGTGTCACATCTACAACGACGAGCCTGAGCACCTTTAAACCTTGCATTAAATTCAGCATTGCAGTCACGCTAAGCATGCAGACAGTCACCACTCAATCCTGTAAGAACCTTAGGACAATATTTGATATTGGGTTCTATACCTACATGAATAACATTATAGAAAAAAGTATCAACAAAAAAAATATAAAAATAAAATAATAATAATAATAATAATAATAATAATAATAATAATAATAATAATATACCAGATCCATAGCTAAGGTTTAAGAGAGCAATCAAAGCAGCAACAAATAGGACAATGCTTCCTAGCTTCATGATGTTACTAACACACTCAATAATATCAAATAGAACTTTGAAAATGCAGGGACAATGTAAGAGAAATGGAATATATATATATATATATATATATATATATATATATATATATATATATATATATATATATATATATATATATATATATATATATATATATATACTAGAATTCACTTTATATTAATAATCAATACCTTTGACTTTAATTATAAAGTTTTAGCAACAAAAAGAAATCCTTTTTAGATTATGAAAAAAAAAATTAAAATCAAACTACTTTTAAAATATTTTTATTTAACTTATTCATTAAATATGCCAAATTATCAAAGTTTAGCAATTATTATATAGGACAAATCATATTATTATTTATGTGAAAGCTTAAATGTATTAATAAAATATTGATTGTACAATTTGTTGTGAATTTAAATAATATATTTAAAATATTGAAATTTTCTTTTAACATAAATACAAAATATTTACCGCAGTTTATATTTTTAAACGTCAACTATCATATAATATAAAATAGCATTAAATATATATTTGTGGTTCTCCTAAATATTCTAAATTTTAATTTTAAATTTTTTAAAATAACTTTTTAAAGAATAGGCCTTTTAAAATTTTCATCCACACTTTTGATCTCTTTATAAACCATGCCTTCTAAAATTTTTATATTTAATTTTTAAATTCATTTTTAATAAATCGAAAGACTAATTGACATCATATAACATAAATACACATTATTGAAGATTAAAACATAGTTAAAATTGCAATGTATCTATATAAAGATAACGTATTGTGATAAATATCTTCTTATCTTATATTCTAATTCTGCCACATCACCAATTTGAGGGTATTTTTTTTTCCAATACTTGCTTTTCACATATAAACCATGCTACATGTTACTTTGCAATTACAAATTACACAACCAAACCATACTATTTGTTACTTTGCAATTACAAATTACATGCTTTTGTTGAGAATTTATCAAGTGTGAGTAGTGGGGATAATAGTCTCACATTGATTGGAAATATGGAGACTTGAGCATTTATAAGAGAAAATTTATCCACCTATCACCTTAAGGCTTTTTGGTGAATATGTGGTGTGTCTCTCACCAATCAAATGTGAGTAGTGTGGGTAATAGTCTCACATTGGTTGGAAATATGGAGATTTGAGCATTCATAAGTGAGAGAATTCACCAACCTATCATCTTAAGGTTATGGGTGAATATCCTCACCTTTTCTTCATATATGAACCCATTAAACTCGAATTCTAACCAAAATGATTGTCAAATCTATCAAATTTGTTGTCATTATTTCACACCACCTTTCAACTTTCTCATCCTTCTTTCTTTGACACATCTTCCATTTAGAGAAATTTGACTTTTATTATAATCACATATAAAGTAACACAAACGGATGATTGTGATATATTGACACTGTAAATTTTTTTACACTAACAGTGTATAACAATTAATCTCATTATTAATAATTTTTTGTCACTAAAAAAACAAATTGCAATTTAGTATTAATTAAAAAATTTAATAATTCTTTTAAATAATGTACAGATAAATTAATAAAATACATTAAAAAGTGATTAAGGATATAATAAGAAAAAAACGATGATATTAAAACTAACACACTTTATTATATTCTCAATTTTAATTTTTTTTTAAAGATTTATTTTGTGCTTGTTAAATCACTTGTGAGTTTGTCATTATTCAATCAAACATCAAACTTTAAGATATACTAAAAAAAATGTAAGTCCGAGACCCAAAATATAAAACCTCATACAATAAGATGTGAGGTTATTATTTATCAAATTTCCTTAATTATAAGCAATCATCTTGACTTATAAAAAAGTCATTATTTTGATGCCCATTTAATCCACAAACTATACAACATGAGCATGTGTGTGTATTAACAGTAGTGTCACATCTACAACGACGAGCCTGAGCACCTTTAAACCTTGCATTAAATTCAGCATTGCAGTCACGCTAAGCATGCACACAGTCACCACTCAATCCTGTAAGAACCTTAGGACAATATTTGATATTGGGTTCTATACCTACATGAATAACATTATAGAAAAAAGTATCAACAAAAAAAAATATAAAAATAAAATAATAATAATAATAATAATAATAATATACCAGATCCATAGCTAAGGTTTAAGAGAGCAATCAAAGCAGCAACAAATAGGACAATGCTTCCTAGCTTCATGATGTTACTAACACACTCAATAATATCAAATAGAACTTTGAAAATGCAGGGACAATGTAAGAGAAATGGAATATATATATATATATATATATATATATATATATATATATATATATATATATATATATATATATATATATTATATATATAAATATATATATATATATATATATATATATATATATATATATTACTAGAATTCACTTTATATTAATAATCAATACCTTTGACTTTAATTATAAAGTTATAGCAACAAAAAGAAATCCTTTTTAGATTATGAAAAAAAAAATTAAAATCAAACTACTTTTAAAATATTTTATTTAACTTATTCATTAAATATGCCAATTATCAAAGTTTAGCAATTATTATATAGGACAAATCATATTATTATTTATGTGAAAGCTTAAATGTATTAATAAATATTGATTGTACAATTTGTTGTGAATTTAAATAATATATTTAAAATATTGAATTTTCTTTTAACATAATAACAAAATATTTACCACAGTTTATATTTTTAACGTCAACTATCATATAATATAAAATAGCATTAAATATATATTGGTGGTTCTCCTAAATATTCTAAATTTAATTTTAAATTTTTTAAAAAACTTTTTAAAGAATAGGCCTTTTAAAATTTTCATCCACACTTTTGATCTCTTTATAAATATGCCTTCTAAAATTTTTTATTTTAATTTTTAAATTCATTTTTAATAAATCGAAAGACTAATTGACATCATATAACATAAATACACATTATTGAAGATTAAAACATAGTTAAAATTGCAATGTATCTATATAAAGATAACGTATTGTGATAAATATCTTCTTATCTTATATTCTAATTCTGCCACATCACCAATTTGAGGGTATTTTTCTTTCCAATACTTGCTTTCCACATATAAACCATGCTACATGTTACTTTGCAATTACAAATTACACAACCAAACCATACTATTTGTTACTTTGCAATTACAAATTACATGCTTTTGTTGAGAATTTATCAAGTGTGAGTAGTGGGGATAATAGTCTCACATTGATTGGAAATATGGAGACTTGAGCATTTATAAGAGAAAATTTATCCACCTATCACCTTAAGGTTTTTGGTGAATATGTGGTGTGTCTCTCACCAATCAAATGTGAGTAGTGTGGGTAATAGTCTCACATTGGTTGGAAATATGGAGATTTGAGCATTCATAAGTGAGAGAATTCACCAACCTATCATCTTAAGGTTATGGGTGAATATCCTCACCTTTTCTTTATATATGAACCCATTAAACTCGAATTCTAACCAAAATGATTGTCAAATCTATCAAATTTGTTGTCATTATTTCACACCACCTTTCAACTTTCTCATCCTTCTTTCTTTGACACCTCTTCCATTTAGAGAAATTTGACTTTTATTATAATCACATATAAAGTAACACAAACGGATGATTGTGATATATTGACACTGTAAATTTTTTTACACTAACAGTGTATAACAATTAATCTCATTATTAATAATTTTTTGTCACTAAAAAACAAATTGCAATTTAGTATTAATTAAAAATTTTAATAATTCTTTTAAATAATGTACAGATAAATTAATAAAATACATTAAAAGTGATTAAGGATATAATAAGAAAAAAAAACGATGATATTAAAACTAACACACTTTATTATATTTCTCAATTTAATTATTTTTTTTTAGATTTATTTTGTGCTTGTTAAATCACTTGTGAGTTTGTCATTATTCAATCAAACATCAAACTTTAAGATATACTAAAAAAATGTAAGTCCGAGACCCAAAATATAAAACCTCATACAATAAGATGTGAGGTTATTATTTATCAAATTTCCTTAATTATAAGCAATCATCTTGACTTATAAAAAAGTCATTATTTTGATGCCCATTTAATCCACAAACTATACAACATGAGCATGTGTGTGTATTAACAGTAGTGTCACATCTACAACGACGAGCCTGAGCACCTTTAAACCTTGCATTAAATTCAGCATTGCAGTCACGCTAAGCATGCACACAGTCACCACTCAATCCTGTAAGAACCTTAGGACAATATTTGATATTGGGTTCTATACCTACATGAATAACATTATAGAAAAAAGTATCAACAAAAAAAATATAAAAATAAAATAATAAATAATAATAATAATACCAGATCCATAGCTAAGGTTTAAGAGAGCAATCAAAGCAGCAACAAATAGGACAATGCTTCCTAGCTTCATGATGTTACTAACACACTCAATAATATCAAATAGAACTTTGAAAATGCAGGTACAATGTAAGAGAAATGGAATATATATATAGATATATATATATATATATAGCTATATATAGATATATATATATATATATATATATAAATATATATATATATATATATCTATATATATATATATATAGAATATATATATATATATATATATATATATATATATTACTAGAATTCACTTTATATTAATAATCAATACCTTTGACTTTAATTATAAAGTTATAGCAACAAAAAGAAATCCTTTTTAGATTATGAAAAAAAAATTAAAATCAAACTACTTTTAAAATATTTTTATTTAACTTATTCATTAAATATGCCAAATTATCAAAGTTTAGCAATTATTATATAGGACAAATCATATTATTATTTATGTGAAAGCTTAAATGTATTAATAAAATATTGATTGTACAATTTGTTGTGAATTTAAATAATATATTTAAAATATTGAAATTTTCTTTTAACATAAATACAAAATATTTACCGCAGTTTATATTTTTAAACGTCAACTATCATATAATATAAAATAGCATTAAATATATATTTGTGGTTCTCCTAAATATTCTAAATTTTAATTTTAAATTTTTTAAAATAACTTTTTAAAGAATAGGCCTTTTAAAATTTCATCCACACTTTTGATCTCTTTATAAACCATGCCTTCTAAAATTTTTATATTTAATTTTTAAATTCATTTTTAATAAATCGAAAGACTAATTGACATCATATAACATAAATACACATTATTGAAGATTAAAACATAGTTAAAATTGCAATGTATCTATATAAAGATAACGTATTGTGATAAATATCTTCTTATCTTATATTCTAATTCTGCCACATCACCAATTTGAGGGTATTTTTTTTCCAATACTTGCTTTTCACATATAACCATGCTACATGTTACTTTGCAATTACAAATTACACAACCAAACCATACTATTTGTTACTTTGCAATTACAAATTACATGCTTTTGTTGAGAATTTATCAAGTGTGAGTAGTGGGGATAATAGTCTCACATTGATTGGAAATATGGAGACTTGAGCATTTATAAGAGAAAATTTATCCACCTATCACCTTAAGGTTTTTTGGTGAATATGTGGTGTGTCTCTCACCAATCAAATGTGAGTAGTGTGGGTAATAGTCTCACATTGGTTGGAAATATGGAGATTTGAGCATTCATAAGTGAGAGAATTCACCAACCTATCATCTTAAGGTTATGGGTGAATATCCTCACCTTTTCTTTATATATGAACCCATTAAACTCGAATTCTAACCAAAATGATTGTCAAATCTATCAAATTTGTTGTCATTATTTCACACCACCTTTCAACTTTCTCATCCTTCTTTCTTTGACACATCTTCCATTTAGAGAAATTTGACTTTTATTATAATCACATATAAAGTAACACAAACGGATGATTGTGATATATTGACACTGTAAATTTTTTTACACTAACAGTGTATAACAATTAATCTCATTATTAATAATTTTTTGTCACTAAAAAAACAAATTGCAATTTAGTATTAATTAAAATTTTTAATAATTCTTTTAAATAATGTACAGATAAATTAATAAAATACATTAAAAGTGATTAAGGATATAATAAGAAAAAAAAAACGATGATATTAAAACTAACACACTTTATTATATTTCTCAATTTTAATTTTTTTTTAAAGATTTATTTTGTGCTTGTTAAATCACTTGTGAGTTTGTCATTATTCAATCAAACATCAAACTTTAAGATATACTAAAAAAAATGTAAGTCCGAGACCCAAAATATAAAACCTCATACAATAAGATGTGAGGTTATTATTTATCAAATTTCCTTAATTATAAGCAATCATCTTGACTTATAAAAAAGTCATTATTTTGATGCCCATTTAATCCACAAACTATACAACATGAGCATGTGTGTGTATTAACAGTAGTGTCACATCTACAACGACGAGCCTGGACACCTTTAAACCTTGCATTAAATTCAGCATTGCAGTTACGCTGAGCATGCAGACAGTCACCACTCAATCCTGTAAGAACCTTAGGACAATTTTGATATTGGGTTTTGTACCTACATGAACAACATTATAGAAAAAAGTATCAACAAAAAAAAATATAAAAATAAAATAATAATAATAATAATAATAATAATAATAATATACCAGATCCATAGCTAAGGTTTAAGAGAGCAATCAAAGCAGCAACAAATAGGACAATGCTTCCTAGCTTCATGATGTTACTAACACACTCAATAATATCAAATAGAACTTTGAAAATGCAGGGACAATGTAAGAGAAATGGAATATATATATATATATATATATATATATAGATATATATATAATATATATATATATATATATATATATAAGTACTAGAATTCACTTTATATTAATAATCAATACCTTTGACTTTAATTATAAGTTATAGCAACAAAAAGAAATCCTTTTTAGATTATGAAAAAAAAAATTAAAATCAAACTACTTTAAAATATTTTATTTAACTTATTCATTAAATATGCCAAATTATCAAAGTTTAGCAATTATTATATAGGACAAATCATATTATTATTTATGTGAAAGCTTAAATGTATTAATAAAATATTGATTGTACAATTTGTTGTGAATTTAAATAATATATTTAAAATATTGAAATTTTCTTTTAACATAAATACAAAATATTTACCGCAGTTTATATTTTTAAACGTCAACTATCATATAATATAAAATAGCATTAAATATATATTTGTGGTTCTCCTAAATATTCTAAATTTTAATTTTAAATTTTTTAAAATAACTTTTTAAAGAATAGGCCTTTTAAAATTTTCATCCACACTTTTGATCTCTTTATAAACCATGCCTTCTAAAATTTTTATATTTAATTTTTAAATTCATTTTAATAAATCGAAGACTAATTGACATCATATAACATAAATACACATTATTGAAGATTAAAACATAGTTAAAATTGCAATGTATCTATATAAAGATAACGTATTGTGATAAATATCTTCTTATCTTATATTCTAATTCTGCCACATCACCAATTTGAGGGTATTTTTTTTCCAATACTTGCTTTTCACATATAAACCATGCTACATGTTACTTTGCAATTACAAATTACACAACCAAACCATACTATTTGTTACTTTGCAATTACAAATTACATGCTTTTGTTGAGAATTTATCAAGTGTGAGTAGTGGGGATAATAGTCTCACATTGATTGGAAATATGGAGACTTGAGCATTTATAAGAGAAAATTTATCCACCTATCACCTTAAGGTTTTTTGGTGAATATGTGGTGTGTCTCTCACCAATCAAATGTGAGTAGTGTGGGTAATAGTCTCACATTGGTTGGAAATATGGAGATTTGAGCATTCATAAGTGAGAGAATTCACCAACCTATCATCTTAAGGTTATGGGTGAATATCCTCACCTTTTCTTTATATATGAACCCATTAAACTCGAATTCTAACCAAATGATTGTCAAATCTATCAAATTTGTTGTCATTATTTCACACCACCTTTCAACTTTCTCATCCTTCTTTCTTTGACACATCTTCCATTTAGAGAAATTTGACTTTTATTATAATCACATATAAAGTAACACAAACGGATGATTGTGATATATTGACACTGTAAATTTTTTTACACTAACAGTGTATAACAATTAATCTCATTATTAATAATTTTTTGTCACTAAAAAAACAAATTGCAATTTAGTATTAATTAAATTTTTAATAATTCTTTTAATATGTACAGATAAATTAATAAAATACATTAAAAAGTGATTAAGGATATAATAAGAAAAAAAACGATGATATTAAAACTAACACACTTTATTATATTTCTCAATTTTAATTTTTTTTTTAAAGATTTATTTTGTGCTTGTTAAATCACTTGTGAGTTTGTCATTATTCAATCAAACATCAAACTTTAAGATATACTAAAAAAAATGTAAGTCCGAGACCCAAAATATAAAACCTCATACAATAAGATGTGAGGTTATTATTTATCAAATTTCCTAATTATAAGCAATCATCTTGACTTATAAAAAAGTCATTATTTTGATGCCCATTTAATCCACAAACTATACAACATGAGCATGTGTGTGTATTAACAGTAGTGTCACATCTACAACGACGAGCCTGAGCACCTTTAAACCTTGCATTAAATTCAGCATTGCAGTCACGCTAAGCATGCAGACAGTCACCACTCAATCCTGTAAGAACCTTAGGACAATATTTGATATTGGGTTCTATACCTACATGAATAACATTATAGAAAAAGTATCAACAAAAAAAAATATAAAAATAAAATAATTAATAATAATAATAATAAAATAATATTACCAGATCCATAGCTAAGTTTTAAGAGAGCAATCAAAGCAGCAACAAATAGGACAATGCTTCCTAGCTTCATGATGTTACTAACACACTCAATAATATCAAATAGAACTTTGAAAATGCAGGGACAATGTAAGAGAAATGGTAATCATATATATATATATATATATATATATATATATATAATATATATATTATATATATATATATATATATATACTATATATTCACTATATATATTTAATAATCAATACCTTTGACTTTAATATAAAGTTATAGCAACAAAAAGAAATCCTTTTTAGATTATGAAAAAAAAATTAAAATCAAACTACTTTTAAAATATTTTTATTTACTTATTCATAAATATGCCAAATTATCAAAGTTTAGCAATTATTATATAGGACAAATCATATTATTATTTATGTGAAAGCTTAAATGTATTAATAAAATATTGATTGTACAATTTGTTGTGAATTTAATAATATATTTAAAATATTGAAATTTTCTTTTAACATAAATACAAAATTTTACCGCAGTTTATATTTTAAAACGTCAACCTATCATATAATATAAAATAGCATTAAATATATATTTGTGGTTCTCCTAAATATTCTAAATTTTACTTTTAAATTTTTTAAAATAACTTTTTAAAGAATAGGCCTTTTAAAATTTTCATCCACACTTTTGATCTCTTTATAAACCATGCCTTCTAAAATTTTTATATTTAATTTTTAAATTCATTTTTAATAAATCGAAAGACTAATTGACATCATATAACATAAATACACATTATTGAAGATTAAACATAGTTAAATTGCAATGTATCTATATAAAGATAACGTATTGTGATAATATCTTCTTATCTTATATTCTAATTCTGCCACATCACCAATTTGAGGGTATTTTTTTTTCCAATACTTGCTTTTCCACATAAAACCATGCTACATGTTACTTTGCAATTACAAATTACACAACCAACCATACTATTTGTTACTTTGCAATTACAAATTACATGCTTTTGTTGAGAATTTATCAAGTGTGAGTAGTGGGATAATAGTCCCACATTGATTGGAAATATGGAGACTTGAGCATTTATAAGAGAAAATTTATCCACCTATCACCTTAAGGTTTTTTGGTGAATATGTGGTGTGTCTCTCACCAATCAAATGTGAGTAGTGTGGGTAATAGTCTCACATTGGTTTGAAATATGGAGATTTGAGCATTCATAAGTGAGAGAATTCACCACCTATCATCTTAAGGTTATGGGTGAATATCCTCACCTTTTCTTTATATATGAACCCTTAAACTCGAATTCTAACCAAAATGATTGTCAATCTATCAAATTTGTTGTCATTATTTCACACCACCTTTCAACTTTCTCATCCTTCTTCTTTGACACATCTTCCATTTAGAGAAATTTGACTTTTATTATAATCACATATAAAGTAACACAAACGATGATTGTGATATATTGACACTGTAAATTTTTTTTACACTAACAGTGTATAACAATTAATCTCATTATTATAATTTTTTGTCACTAAAAAAACAAATTCAATTTAGTATTAATTAAAATTTTAATAATTCTTTTAAATAATGTACAGATAAATTAATAAAATACATTAAAAATGATTAAGGATATAATAAGAAAAAAAACGATGATATTAAAACTAACACACTTTATTATATTTCTCAATTTAATTTTTTTTTAAAGATTTATTTTGTGCTTGTTAAATCACTTGTGAGTTTGTCATTATTCAATCAAACATCAAACTTTAAGATATACTAAAAAAAATGTAAGTCCGAGACCCAAAATATAAAACCTCATACAATAAGATGTGAGGTTATTATTTATCAAATTTCCTTAATTATAAGCAATCATCTTGACTTATAAAAAAGTCATTATTTTGATGCCCATTTAATCCACAAACTATACAACATGAGCATGTGTGGTATTAACAGTAGTGTCACATCTACAACGACGAGCCTGAGCACCTTTAAACCTTGCATTAAATTCAGCATTGCAGTCACGCTGAGCATGCAGACAGTCACCACTCAATCCTGTAAGAACCTTAGGACATATTTGATATGGGTTCTATACCTACATGAATAACATTATAGAAAA